>NW_015542356.1:1833291-1837769 GCF_001515605.1 Sinocyclocheilus anshuiensis | reverse complement strand
ATTATAAGCTAACCGTTGTGAATCGGGCTAAAGTAAGGCGATAGTTTTGAACACTGGCTGGTTATGTACTTGTTCAAATATTGATTTCGGATCATTTTTAACCAAAAAAAGTTACGGACTTCAGCTTTAATTAACAGATATGGGTGTCATGCCCTAACATATTTTTAATTTGACTCGAGTTTATATTTAATGTGAATTTAACATTGAAAGTTAATGTGAATAAAAACATTGCAAGTTAGGCTATTAATCATAACACTTTCATTGTACAGAAAGAGAGCACAGAACATTTACATTATCAAAGAACATTTTCACTGAGAGTCTAGTTCAAGCACTCTCAAAAACTCCCATTAAAATAACTGAAGCTGTTTACACTATGAAATTAATATCTTACAGATTCATACACACATTTGCACTTTGTTGTTTCTGACGAGAGAATTTGCCAGAAAGAGGTACTCAGTGAGCGAGCGAGTGAAGAAAACACCGGCATTTTAGCGAGGACTCATCTGAACACCTCTGATTGGTCATTGCATTCATAAGCTCAACAGCATCGTGTGTGATTGGTTAATGCAGTGCTGTAAAAATGCGTCTGTATCTGGCTCATTGCCAGCCAGCGAAAGCAGATTTGAATTTAGCAGCTGATGATATGACATACTGAATGTTCTAATCACGCCGGTGTGATTAAATTAAATATAGAAAATATTAATCTGCTATTTTTTGTCTTTTAGAAGCTGCATTCAAAATCCACTTGCCTCAAAAATCTGAGGAGGCACGTGCCCCCCACTTTGAATGGGCATGACGCCTCTGCTTCCACCAAACAATGTAGTTCCTCAGAATCAGTTGTGGTTGCAACAAAGTGGTTGCAGAGCAACACACAAACGTAAACAAAGGTGTATGTTTGTAGAGTAATTTACAACAGCTTTGAACGCGGCTCAGCCAATCAGAATCAAGGACCGGAGCTATCCGTTTTATAAATTGCATTTTAGAAAACAGTTAAACTGCAAGATTTGAATCTAATAATATTTTACAATATAACTGTTTTTACTATATTCGTGATCAAATAAATGAAGCCTCGGTGAGTATAATAGATTTTTTTTTTTCAAACTTCCCACCCCAAATTTTTAATGTATTTATGCTTATAATGAACATACTCATAGCAAGATAACTTGTGCAGTATGTACCGTTTGCTTTCTTTGTTCCTCTTTGTTTTCTCTCGTCTCTGTACCTTCTCTGCTGCCTCCTCCTCATCAAGCCTCAATCGCTCCAAAATCAAATGCTCCCTCTCAGCCATGTCTTTTCTTTCTTCCTCCTGCTGTCGCTGCCTCTCCATCTCCTTCTCCTCTGCTTTCCTGAGTTGTTCTTTTTCATTCTTAATCCTACACACAGAAAAAAGTTCTCCGAGTTTATAAAAGAAAGTATAAAGCGCAACATGAAGTCTTTTGTGTTCTTGGACAACTTAATAAAAGAAAAATGATGTGTGGTTACTTGCTTCAACAGTACAAAAAATGCATTTAGGCTTAATGACAGATTACCAAAATAAACTAAAACAAAACAACTTTTTTGTAAATATTTAAAAAAATATATTATACATTTAAAAAGAATGTTTAATGTTTACGTTAAATTAATTGTAGATAATATGTGCACATACATATAAATTAAGTTTAAAATATTTTATTTTTAACTAAATTCTATATCATATCTAAATTCTATATATATATATATACCTATAAAGGGTATACATTTTGATGTGTTTTTTCCTGGGAATCAAACCCTTGAATTTAGCATTGCAAGTGTCATGCTCTACCAGTTGAGTTATAGGAAAATCCATAATAGATAGGAAGTTTAAAATATGTGTATTTGTTATGGGAGTGACATTTTTGAGTAATATTCATGTCTTTTTTATATTGGTCTTTGTGTCGAAGACCTAGCAATCATTCTAACAGTCTTATTTTTAGTCCAGTTTTATCATTATTTTACAGTAACTAGTCAGTCATGTAAACTATTTACTATAGCCTGAATACAAGAGAGACACCAAAAGAGAAGTGAGCAACCATTATGCGGAAAGAAATGAAAATAGACATGCTTTTTAGTAGAAGTGAGATAAGCAATGTAAATGTGATGCTGTTGTAGAGAAGATACTTGTAAACATGTGGTGAGATTTGACCTTGCAGTTCTCTTCAGATGTTTCCTGTGCCTTTGGTGCTCCTTCACTTGCTCTCGCTCAATGTCCATGAAGTGGCGTCGATACATGAGGAACTGAGACTGTCTCTGAAACAATACAGTTAGCGCTTTGAAGAAAACAAGATTCCACCTAAATCAAGACTAAACACTAAATACACTACCAGAAAATATATTTTTACTCAATAGTGATCCATTAAATTTAAAAGTCACTGAAAACATTTATTCAATATTCAATATCATTTATTCAATGAACATATTTATTCAATAGAAATATTTTTTTTCAAGTAAATGCGGTTCTCTTGAACTTTCTATTCATCAGATAATACTGAAATCACCATTTGCGCAAAAATATTGAGCTGCACAACTGTGCTTAAAAGAAATGTTTCAAATCAGCATATTAGAATGAATTTATATGAATCATGTGGCAGTGATTTTCAAATATATTAAAATAGACAACCGTTATTTATTTACATTTAGTCATTTAGCAGATGCTTTTATCCAAAGCGACTTACAAATGAGGACAATGGAAGCAATCAAAATCAACAAGAGAGCAATGATATGCAAGTGCTAACGCAATACACGTAGCAAGTTTTTTTTTTCTCCCAATTATATAATAAATAAAAAGAAAACATACAATAGAAAAAGAATAGAGCAAGCTGGTGTTAGAGGCCTGTTTTGCTTTTGTTAATTGTAAAATAAATAAAAAGAAAACAAATAGATAGAATACAAAAAGATTAGAAAAGCTAGTGCTAGTTTTTTTTTAAAGAAAACAAGCAGTTAGTAAATGAATAGATTGCAAGTCTAAAAGGGACAAGTTTTTTTTTTAAAGAATAGAATTAGAATAATTTATTTGCTTTTATTTTATTGTTTATTTAATTTATTTTAATAATTATTAAAATAATTTATATTTTAAATTATAATTTATTTATTAGAAAATGTATTTTAATTTTTTAAAATTTCTTTGCCACAATTAGAAAAATTGACATTGATCTCCCTAATAAACTAAAATTATAAAGCATAATTCCCCACCTGCCTCTTCAGCTCCTCCTGATTCTCATGAGGCCAAAGCACTTGGGAAGCTCTGTAGTCAGTTGTGAAGGAAACAGTGGGATCTGGCTCATACACCTGCAGAGACACCAATATTTATGCAAGACATAATAAAAGGCATTGTATTATATAATAATATTATATTATGTTAAAGGGGTCATATGATGCTTTTTACATAGTGACCTAGATATGTGGGGGCGTGTTAGAACGAGCCGTTTTAGGGGGGCGTGGCAGAGTCTTAACTTTGATAAAGAATATCTCTTTGGTTTTGAGACTTTAGTCTTTGCAACTTCAGGGATCTTATCTATTCACGAACAGCTTGTAACACTCCAAAGAGAAAGGAAAACTTGAAATCGCATCATATGACCCCTTTAACAATTTTATAAGGGTCATTTGGTGTAAGACAGCTTGAACAGCACTGATTCAGAAAGTACATCATTATTCTGAAGCGCCCACTTAAACAGGTAGAGAATGTCTAAGCTATATGTAAAACCACCAACCAATGTGTGATGTTTAGGGACAGGTGAATTTAAAAATCAATGATATTACAATTATAATTAAGTAAGCAACAAACTGGTAGCTCAATAAAATAATGGCACAGTAGTAGTATTAGGAGTTTTGGATACCAAGAACCCTCCCAATATGACAATCCCCCTGTGAGGGACCCCATCCCTAAAATATAAAATCAGCTATATATTATCATGTATTTAAATCCATTTGTACTGTGTGAAAAGAATATTATCTGTGATGTGATTAAGACGAGAAAAATAATTGTAGAAAAATAATTGTTTCCAAATTAAATAATTTGGTTTTATAATGTCATTGACTAAAGCTAATGACTTTTTATTAACTTTTCCCCCATAAAACTATATGCAGATTTGTTGTTTTTTCTTCATATTAAAAACTAGTGCTGCTAATAGAATAAATTAATCACAATTATAGTTAGAAGCAGAATGAAATAGTAATATTATCAAATTTGGAAAACATGAATGTAGAATAAAGTTAAATGTATTTAATTAAATGTTAAAATGTGACAGCCTTAAAATTTACATTTTTTGCAGATCCCCTAGTATCTCATGCAAGTTAAAAACAAACAAACAAACAAACAAACCATCAAAAATAAAAACAATAGACCTGGGGTTTTCAAACAGCTGTCCAGGGACCACCAGGGGGCCGCAAGGTTGTTGTGTGATAGGAAGGTTTAAAAAAAAAAAATCTCATAATACATATAAAAAAAAAAATAAATACAAAAA
>NW_015542356.1:1826000-1833131 GCF_001515605.1 Sinocyclocheilus anshuiensis | reverse complement strand
ATATATATTATAATTATAATTATAAAATAATTATAATTACAGTACTATAGTGAGTAGAAAAACAATTTATAATGTAACATAATAGAATCTAAATATTTAATATAATATTTTAGATGTTTATAATATTCATTTTTCAATGTATAAATTGAGTCTTTAACCAAAAATACACATAGCTGCCTTTACATGCTTTTAACAAACATAAGAAAGCATAATATAATGTTATTCTCATGGATCTTGTTAACTCTTCATTGTCTTTCAAATATCCTATGCCACAAGCCTCAAACACTTAGGAAAATACTGGTTCTTCCGCAGAGGCACTTACTGAATTGTAGCAGCCAGGTCACTTGTAAGCAAAGCTTACTGATAAAAACCTCTAAACTGGTATGTTTATGAATGTGGGTGTGCCATCTGAGACTACATTTAAAGGGATAGTTCACCCAAAAATGAAAATTCTGTCATTAATTACTCAGAGTCATGTTGTTCCAAACCCGTAAGACCTTCGTCCATCTTCGGAACACAATTTAAGATATTTTTGATGAAATCCGAGAGCTCTCTGACCCTCCATAGACCGCAAGGGTCCTACCATGATCAAGGCACAGAAAGGTAGTAAGGACATCGTTAAAATGGTCCATGTGACATCAGTGGTTCAACCGTAATTTTACCAAGCTACGAGAACAAAAATAACGACTTTATTTAACAAATCTTCTTGTCATGTATCACGACGCATGCATTGTTCACATGAAGAAAAAGCATGGCGCTCTCCAAAATGGTGCATAAAAAGTATTCTCGTAGCTTCATAAAATTACGGTTGAACCACTGATTTCACATGAACTACTTTAACGATGTCCTAAGTATGTTTCTGTGTGTTGACCGCGGTAGGACCCTTGCTGTCCATGGAGGGTCAGGGAGCTCTCGGATTTCATCAACAAATCTTAATTTGTGTTCCGGAGATGAACGAAGGTCTTACAGGTTTGAAACGACATGAGGGTTAGTAATTAATGACAGAATTTTCATTTTTGGGTGAACTATCCCTTTAAACCACACAAGATCTTCTTACCATATCATTCTGAAAAGTTACAGTCTTGCTTCTGTGGCGATGCAAATGAAGAGGTTGATCATGCTGCCCCAACAGCATCTCATCTTCCACTTCAACATCCTGCTCGTTCTCCTCTCCTCCAGCATTTGTACTTTCAGTATAATCCTTCTGATCTTTCCAAGTGTGTGATTCAGGTTTCTGTATATAACAAAACGCGAAGATATTAATACTACAACACTGAACGTTCAGGTCTCAAAAATGACCCAAATGCATCATGCATGACTCACTTCTCTAGCTGTGGATCTTTTCCATCTCCCACCAGGAAGCTGTGAGAGTTCATCACCCTCTTGCACTGTCTGACGAGCAGCTAGTCTGTGTCTCACCTGCTTCCTGACTTTACTGACCTGGACAAGTGTAAAGAAACTCACCCTTACATCTCTATTCTGCCAAATCACACAAGCAAAATGATCCACATAGATGTATAAGGCTCTGTAAACACCCGTACATTATGTGTATGGTGATGTGAAGAAACAGCCTCCGTCCACAGAGCGCTGACACAGCGAGAGCTAGGACTGCAGATTGCTCGCTCCCCATGTGTCCAGGAAGGGAATAAATTGATGGTTTGTTGCGATACTTTGCTGTCACATTCAACCTGAAGATAGTGTTCACATGAATAATTTTATGAGTGTGGGTATTTGAGAATTTGTTAGGACACATTTGGAATTTTCACTACCATATATAGTTGCAAGTAAAGCAAAGCCAGGTTTTTTTTAAAGAATAAGGTGTCATGAGGTGATTTCTTACTGTCTCATATGATTTCAGTAGCTGCTGTTGTTTGCGCAGACGGGCCTGCTGCGATACACGTTCACGGACTGCATCCTGAAATCGGCACAGACTCTCCTCTTTCTCTCGTCTGGTCTCCTCTAGAAGCTCTTCTGTGAGCAAAGCCCGGACCTTTCACGCACACAGGGATACATTTACAGGACATGTGTGGCTGTGAATCCTTTAGCCGTCTGCATCAGATACCCACTAGTAGGAGCTTTCCATAAATCTTCTTCAGTCTCAAGAGGTAATTTTATATGAGTCTATTTATTTGGATTTGCAATTTGTGTAAACCTAATTTGAGATTATGCCTAAAAACGGTGTTTCCAAAAATATCATAAAAACACATCTCCAAAGTGCTTCAAGAAACCTACCTGCAAAGCTACCTGAAAAATTATGCGCAAGTGCACCTAGGGCAAAAGCTGCTTTAAACGCAAAGGATGGTCTCACCAAATGTTGATTTAATTTAGTCAAAAGAAGTTAATTGATAAAGAAAATCTATTCATGACATTATTTTTGACAGCATCCTCATTTTACAGCATTTTTACACAAGTGCCTAAAACTTTTAACAGTACTGTAGCTTTGCAGGTAGATTTCTTGAAGTGTCTTGGAGACGTTGCCACAGTTCTTCTGGACTGAGTCTGTGTCAGTTTGTTCTGTTTCTTCATGTCATCATATATATATATATTTTTTATTTATTTATTTATTTATTTTATTTTATTATTATTATTTTTTTATTTAGTCATTTAGCAGACGCTTTTATCCAAAGCGACTTACAAATGAGGACAACAGGCTATATATATATATATATATATATATATATATATATATATATATGAAAAAATAATAAGTAATGACCAGTGGTATTTTAGTATCACTGATATACTAATACTGTTTTTATTAGGATTTTTAAAATCATTTTTATTTTTCCATTTTCATCTTTTAAAGTATTTTTGTTTTGTTTTTTATTTGTATTATTTTTATTGTTATTATTCATTTTTTTTTTAAATGTCTATAGTTTTTTATTTATGTATTTTTTCAGTTTTAGTTTTAATACTTCAACTTTAATGCAAAATATAAATGTTAACCAAACTAGGTGTAATTAAAAGCTTTTTTTTTAAGTTTTAATGTTTAAGTTTTTAAAGTGTTTAAAATGATTTTATTACAATTGTTTATTTTATTTCAAGTTTTAGCTAATGATAATAATAACTCAGATAACGGCAAAGTAAACAGAGTTCTTTTAACCAAAATTGAGATTTTACTCAGTAGCAGCTAATAAGCTAGTTTGGGCCCAAATGTTGGATTGTGATTACTGTTACATGTTTTTTTTCTTTTCCCATAAATTTCCCTTCCATTGTTGGACAGACCAAAATCATCCGGGTATGGATACACTTAATGAGACACCAACATGTACCATAATAGTGGAACGTGCCAGTCAAGGAAGCTTGTGTTCAACAACATCTCTACATCTCTCATGTTATCACATCATATCATATCAGTGTAAGTTCTTACCGCGGGATGCTCCTGACTCTCATCGGCGCTCTCCACCCAAACACCCACAGGCGCCACAGCCGGGTTCCTCTCTGCCAACACTCTCAAATCTTTGGCCTTTCTCCTGCTTCCAAAGGTTACCCTTTTGTATTCTTTTAAGAGCTTCTTTTGTGTTATCGAAGAGCAAACCCTTTCTTTAGCTGTTTTTGCCTGATTCATTTTCGCGTAAAACCTGGTAGATATGAATGGGTAACTTAACGTACAACTATCATTTATGGCATTTTTGGGAGTCACTGAAGTTCAGACCTTATTACCAAGCAAGACACCGATCCTTCGCTTCGAGCAAAAACCAAACTTCTTTATAGGAGTCTTTTTACAGTACAGCGGTTCATAATATTGTTACTGTCCTCATACAAATAGCGTTAATATTTCCATTGTTGTAACTGTCAGAATTAAAGCTCCGTTGTCAATGACGCTAACAGAATCACAACATTTTAGACACGCCCATGTATGGTTCTATTGGCTACAGCTTGTACAGGTAAGCTCTTATTCGTCGAAAGTAACGCCATTCAAACCTTGTTGCGATTAGGTCACGCCCGATGTGCTCCTAAATGAAAGTTCGATGGGAAAAAGAAAACCTGCTCGTTTTAGTTCCACAGTGACCAAAATTAAATATGGTGGTTTTACACAGAATTCCATATCCTTCAAATTCTTATAAATCTGATTTATATTGTGTATCAGTTTTAAACGGGGCTGTGTTACTATTATTATTATAAAAAATAACTTGAAACGTCGTGTTATCATTTTAAATGGCCACTGTTGTTAACACTGTAATGTTCCTGCTTATGGAAGCTCGTTTCCATCAAGGAATAAAATAAAAAACCGAAAACGTCTCATAATTGGGACTTTTTTTGCGAGGTTATAACGAATGAGATTTAAACTCAGAATTGTGAGGCAAACAAACAAACAAACTCCCGAGTTGTAAGATAAAAAGTCACAATTACTTTTTTTTAAAATAAATTTTATTTGTAATTATTTTTTTTACTCTTCCATGCCTACTTATGCTAGTATTTTATATTTTTTGTTCATGCTTGAAACAATTTTGGAGGAATTGTTTTTCCACAGGGTAATCTGTTAGCATTCCCTGCACTCATTTGGGTTTCTGTCTCCAACTCATACATTTATGCATGGGTATGAATCAACACAAGAACAGCCTGCTCCCTTTACAATGCCTGTTCTCAACGGCCGTGCCCTTGCATAACAAGGAGCCTACTGTGTCCTTTGTGTGAATCAGCATGCACATTGTCTCTCCCTTTTCAGGAACAGTATGAACTTCAGTGAGAAAGATTACATAATGCTCAGATTATGAGCAGAAGAAACACTGGACAAAATAACAACAAATGTGTGAAAGATTGCACTCAGGTCTTTCTCAATCTTCTATTTAACATCTTTATTACAGATCAACTCTACTTGTCATTTACATTCACCAAAATAAAAACAGGAAATGGAAAAAACTAGAAAAGGAAAGACAAACATTCACTGTTGGCTTGACAAAGTCTCTTGAAGTGTACAACAGGGTTGTTTCATATCAAATTTGGGTCAAATATGGACTAATGGTTAATGGTTATATGGTTAATTAAAAAAAAAAAAAAAATTATCCAAAACTTGGGTCAATCCATATTTGACCCAAAGTTGGGTTGAAACAACCCAGCCATTTTTAGAGTGTAGTTTGAATACATGGGTAGTTCAAACACATATAGACCTAGTTAGGTGGTTGCTAGGGTGTTGCTACAGCACTGCTTGGGGGTTTTGCCTGGTTGCTAGAGCATTGCTATGGTGTTATGGTGTTCTGGGTGCTAAGTTATTTGAACAGTTTCTAGGGCAGGCCTTTAAAAAAAATGTAAATGTACTGACATATAGAGTCAATATAAAAATACAGAGTCAATAATAGAAACTCCATATGGTAACATGTATACACACACACACACACACACACACACACACATATATATATATATATATATATATATATAAACACACACACACACACACACACACATATATATATGTCAGACTCTATATGTCAGTACATTTACATGCATAAACATAAAAAAAAATGTTGGTTAGAGTGTACTGAATGGTTGTTACGCAAATACAGTAGAATATTCTACTAAATGGTTGCTATGGTATTCAGAAGTTTTTTTCCCCAAAAAAGGTTATACTGGTTGAACAATATATATATATATATATATAAAGTTAAAAATATTCCTAATATGTTGACATTTTTGTTGAAAATAGCCTGCTTTTATTTGTTGAGACATGCCTTCACTTTCATAGACCCGTAAGAGTTGTTTGAGATGTCTGAGTCATGATGCGCGAAAGGCATGTTTGCTAAAGCTGTTTGAAAACTTGTAGTTCTGCTAGATGACACTAATAGCGCAGACACTGGCTACCTTACCTTAAACTTGATGTACTAAAATAACTAAAACTTAATAAAAACTATATAGACTGTCTACAGTTTTTATTAAGTTTTTGTTTTAGTTATTTTTACATAATACTATAGAGTTTGAATATTTGGATTAGTGTTTATTTTTGTATTTTATTTTTTTATTTTAATGAAAATTTTAGTAAATATGTTTTTGTCATTTTTATTTGTTATTGTTTTTATATGTCTATTATAGTTGTTGTGCAAAGCATGTAATCAAATATTGTTTTATCCCCCCTCCACCACACATATTTGATAATGTCAAATTGGTAATGAAAAGCCCATAGTTGTAATTAAACAAACATAATTAAACTATAATTAATCTGTAGGACTGTGCTGAATTGGTGGATTTAGCTTGAAGGCTTTGTCAAGTCAGTGCAATCACATTGAAGTACCCAGAAATCTCTGAAAGTGAATCAATACTAGCGTGTTAAATCAACTAAACATTCACAATGTGCTTTTGAAAAAGTGTCTTAAAGGGATAGTTCACCCAAAAATGAAAATGTTGTCATTAATTATTCATCCTCATGTTGTTCCAAACCAGTAAGACCTTTGTTCATCTTCAGAACACAAATTAAGATATTTTTGATGAAATCTGAGAGCTTTCTGACCCTGCATAGACAGCAGACGTATGAAGCTACAAGAATACTTTTTGTGCGCAAAGAAAACAAAAATAATGACATAATTTAATGATTTCTTCTCTTCCGGTCAGTCTCCGCCGTCCTTTATTCGTGGTACTCTTGTGAATTGTGTCGAAGGCTGACACAGAAGAGAATACATTTTTGAATAAAGTCGTTATTTTTCTTGTCTTTTCGCACAAAAATACTTTCATAGATTCATAAAATTACGGTTGAATCAATTATGTCACGTGGTCTATTTTAATGATGTCCTTACTACCTTTCTGGGCCTTAAAGGCACAATATGTAATTTTTCGCCGCTAGAGGGCGCGTATTCAAAATAAACAAAGAAACAAAGGCGTAGTTTGATGACGCCGTGACTGAGTGTGGAATCATGGGAGCTGTCATCTTCATCCCCACAGCCGATGCAATCCGACGGGACTCAGGCAGAAATCATGTTCATGGATGAGCTAATGATTTATTAAAGTAGTAGAATGAAGCAGGGTGAGGCTTAAAGCCGTCGAAGCGAAACGAGGCTGCTGAACGAGCGTGACACACGGCTCGAAAGCAGAGGAGCTTTTATTATGCCACAGTCGACCGCTTCCGCTCCTTCTGGTCGTGCGTATGTGGGGTAAAGCAGCGCTGTTTTATCATACTAGATACATTTGAAAGTTCTGTTA
>NW_015542356.1:1822364-1824353 GCF_001515605.1 Sinocyclocheilus anshuiensis | reverse complement strand
ATTTAAACATTCTTCGAAACATTTGGGATAATGTAAGTACACAAGTCAGCAAAATATATAACACTGTTCTAGTGGTTTTTGGATATTTTATTAAAAAAATTGTACATATTGTGCCTTTAAATGTGTCAGTTGCGTTGCTGTCTATGCAGAGTCAGAGAGCTCTCGGATTTCATCAAAAATATCTTAATTTGTGTTCCGAAGATGAACGAAGATCTTACGGGTTTGGAACGACATGAGGGTGAGTAATTAATGACAGAATTTTCATTTTTTAATCCCTTTAACATGATAAAGCTAAACAAGTTTGAAATGCATAGTTTTGGAGCATAAATATATATATGTGTCTTTACAAATTTACATACATTAATGCAAAAGTATTTGTGCAGGTCAATAGAGTATCTGTTTATTTGCAGCATGTGCATGGGCTCGGCAAAAGTGGTCAGTGCTATCATCTATGTTTTTGGGAGCCTCTGGGTTCCTGTGGAGGGGTGGATGGATCCTCATGTATCCTGGCTGGAGACAATGATGCAGGGCGCTGAGAGGCCCGACCGGACCCTCGGCTGCGGGGCGAGGAGGGGGCTGGTGGGCTCTGACTGTGTCCCTTCCTCTGGCGATGGTGCAGTGGAGATTTAGTGGGGGTGCAAGGGTATCTGCGAGAGGAGCGCACTGGCGGCTCAAGCATGTCGGATGGAGGAGGTATTGAGCTGCTGTAGCTCGGACGGCTGCTGCTGTTGGAGCTGCATGTTTCACACATTGACGCTGGTTCAACAGGAGGAGAATCCTGAGGATGTCAAGTGCAGGCATTTACAGTCTTTAAACGCCTACATCAATGCACTTTCATTTTATCAAGACACGCAAAACTAGGCTGTTCTTGTAGCACAGAAATATGATAATCTCATAACCTATTCTGCTGTACAGTATATTAGAATGTGTGGTGAAAACATAAATATTAATGTCTAATGTAAAGAAATGTTGCAGTCAGGTGAATGCTGGTTCAACCTTTGCTCTCTGAATCATAGACAGTTCTACTGAGGTAATGAAACACTTATCCACTTGAAAAGCTATTTTTAAACATAAAGCAGGTGTGCTGGGAGAGGGAAATTAAATAATGACGTGATAATACCTTCTCTTTTAGGATGTAGCGTGATACAGGATTCCTGCGCTCATGATCAGTCATTATTGGGATGGCATCATCTAGAAACATAAATAAAAAACGATATAATATAATATAATATAATATAATATAATATAATATAATATAATATAATATAATATAATATAACATAATTAATATAATATAATCTGATTGGCTGGGAGGTCTTTCCAGCTATGTGATATTCTACTGGTATCACCACAGGAACCATTTCACCGTTTTTATCACTCATGGCAGACAACCAAACACACTATAATATTACAAATACTACTGTTGTGGTGCCACAGAATGTAGTTTTAAGAGTTTTTAGTCAAGAATGTAATTGTTTAGACTTAAAAAATGTGGTTTGAAAAATGGCGGAGCAGAGAAACTAAGTTTTATTCGTTTTCCTCACAAACTCTACATTGCTTTCTCTTGTCGTTACACTCATGTATATTTACTATATAAATAACCATTTGTTGCAAATAGTATGTATTGTACACTTGAAAATAGCATATTTGACCAAAATTTCGGCATCGTCAGCAAGCTGAATATTATGTTTGTTGATATGGTGAATGTTTATGGTTACCAATGAATGGGACGCTACATTTTATTGAAAATCTGTTGGATACTGATTAAAAACTTCTTATACATGTTGGCTTTAATAAGAATGAACTCG
This sequence comes from Sinocyclocheilus anshuiensis, assembly GCF_001515605.1. NCBI lineage: Eukaryota > Metazoa > Chordata > Actinopteri > Cypriniformes > Cyprinidae > Sinocyclocheilus > Sinocyclocheilus anshuiensis. The sequence goes on along the minus strand of NW_015542356.1, from coordinate 1,822,545 downwards.
TGAATGAGCTGTCCTCAATGATTCCTGATCTTTCCAACAACAAAACACTTGAACGTGCAAACTTGTAATTACAACTTCAGAAGTGGAAAGTAGGACATTTTCAATAGCACAGGAAGGCAACATTACAACAGTCTGTTTAACAGAATATTTTTGCTTCTTTTGAATTGAGGGACAAGTCAAC
>NW_015542356.1:1816910-1822097 GCF_001515605.1 Sinocyclocheilus anshuiensis | reverse complement strand
TATATATATTGTTTTTCTTTTTCTTTTTCTTTTTTTTCTTTTTTTTCTGTGGTAGTAGTAAACAATAAAGCAGACATTTTAACTGATAATTTTGTCAGTTGTACATACTGAGGGTTATGCTTTATGGCAATCAACAATACATCAGAACATTTCTTTTAATTACTATCATAATTCATTAAAAATGTAATAAATGGGCCTGTTTGCTTATTGTGTATTGGCTGTGATCAACATTTAATATGGACAGAAAATCAATATGAAGAAACATAATTATACATACCCTCTGGCTTGACGTCTTGATACCTGATATGATGGTTTTGTTGAATAGATCTTGGTTTAATAGTTTTGGACTTCTGTCTTTTTGTTCTGTTAATGAAAGTATTTGTGGTGACATGTCAATTTACACCATCATTGTTAACTTAAGGATGGACAAGGGGCAAAGAAAAAAAAAAAGTCATACTTCTTTGACGGCTTCCAGCAAGCACACACAGTTACAAGAGTGACAAGGAGGAAGATGCCCACTGTAGACAATATGATATAAAGAGAGCTTCTTTCTGGAAACAAAAGAACATTTTCAGCCATTTTAATGAATGAATCAATAATTATGTGAAAATAATGAGTTATGCTCAAATAACCCGTCCTTACTGTAAACGGTGAGTCTGACCGGTGGACTTCTCATGCTACTAATAGGGTTCTCCACCATACAGCTGTAGACATCATCATCAACTATCTGAACACGTGTGATGGTCAGGACCTTCTGGTCCGGTGACAGCAGCAGACGGGTCTCGTTAAGTAATGGATGACCCCCTTTTGCCCAGCTGTAGGTGGTCTTAGTGCCTGTTTCATGGGTGCAGTTTAGTGTGAAATTCTCCATCAGTTCCAGCACGGTGGAGGTGACCATGTGGACGTGTGGCTTAGAGATTGGCTCTGGCAAAATTTTAGGTATGGTTTTATTGTTATGAGTTACTGGTATCAGTAGATTGATACCAATTATGATTCTGTAATGTTTGATTTTTCTTACCATCCACCGTCAGATTGATGCTGCTTTCTCCAGTGAAGGTGTCATCAGTGATGGAGATCTCTACTTCATAAGTGCCCTCATCAGACAGCCTGAGGTTATGGAGCAGCAGTGTCCCGTTCTCAAAAACAAGGATGCGGTCTCGGTATTCCGGTCGCAGGTTACCGATGATCTCCGTACCGATGGACTGGACCACTGTAACAGGTTTGTCCCTCTTCAGCTGCCATTTGATTACAGGAGGATCCAGACTGGTGCTTGTGTATCGGACGGAGAGCAGAGCTTCTCCACCCACCGTCCCTCTGATTAGAGTCTCAAGAGTGGTGATGTTCACTCCCTGAACACATGCTGTGACACAAACAATCTCATTTAAAATCTGATTTATGAGATTAATGTTAGTTTGCCAAATTGTGAAGAGACCAAGTCGGCAGTGAAGTCATTATCAAAAAGTTTATAAAGAGTCATTACCTGAACTGTTGTTGACTGCACTCAAAAAATATGTAGGCCTAAATTTAAGATTTCTGTTTTTGAATTGCATGTAAAATCTGGAGGTACACAATTGTAGGAGACAAGACGTATAGAAAGTATATAAATTAAAAAGGATATTATTATTATTATTTTTTATTTTATATTGAAGTCCACTATATGGAGAAAAATCCAGGATTTTTTTTCCCCTCAAAACCTTAATTTCTTTTCGACTGAAGAAAGAAAGATATGAAAATCTTGGATGACATGGGGGTGAGTAAATTATAATGAAGTTTTTATTCTGGAAGTGAACTAATCCTTTAAATGGAATGCATATTTGTGAGCCATATATTGATGAAACAGATAATAAATAACAGGATTCCTGTAGGAGTGTGAAAGTATTTTAAATGCACAATCATGTTTCTATAGTCATGTCATGATTTTTGAGTGCAGAAATCAACTTTTTTTGTTAATCTATGACTGACAAATATGCATCCCATGAAGTATATTATTTTGTTTATGTTACAACTGTAATCCAAATGGATAGGAATTTTCTATGCAATTCAAATGCATACATCTATAATTTCATTTATTTTTTTTCAATCTAGTTACTTAGAGATTTTAGTGATTTTTTTTCTTCAAAAAACAGAAGTATTCTATACAGCTCAGGGTTCATTATCAGAGCTCATAATCATAAGTCTGATGGTTTTATCACCACAAGGATTGACCTGTGCTCTTAGCCATTATGCTCTTGAGCAAAGCACTTGACCTCAGGCTCCTCTGTGAGGATTGAACCTGTAGTAAGTGCACTGTAGGACACTAAAGCCCAATTTATACTTCTGCGTCGAACCTACGCCGTAGCCTGACATACTGCATGTCGACGTGGACAACAACGCAGTTTGTTAGTGGTTTTTTAGTGGTATATCAAAAAGTGTATATTTTTTAAATGTGATTGTTGGTACAGTTTACCAGTTTTTACCATACTTTCAAAACAAAAATTAAAATAGGAAAAATATGCAATATGAAAATAATTGAAGACAAAATGTGTTTTACTGAGAAAAAACAAGATTTGGTTTTTAAAAAGCCTTTTCCAAAAGGTACATCTGTAAAAAGGTGAGTCGTCTTATAATCAGGGTCGTCTTATATTCGGGCCAATACGGTAATTATTACATACAATAAATATGACTGGTCCTGTAAAATAATGGCATTTTTAAATTTAGCATTTTATTTCTTTCGTTATATATAACGGAAGTAGTGACAGACAGATCTTTTATTCTGTTTTGTACATTTGAGTGAAACTTTCTCTCTCTCTCTTCTATTTCTATTTCTATTTCATGTTCACGTTAGATGATGGTTCATTAGCATTCCCCTATTATTTCCACAAGATTAAACTTAATTTGTCAGTTTGGTAAGGTATCACCCTGTCTTCTATCTGACTGTCACTACACATAAAGCTATAATAACACTCATCAGATCCCATTGCCAGAGAGGGCAACAACATAACTTACATAAAGTACATTTGCACAGTCCAAGACACCTTTTACAATCGAGCTCTTAAGATATTGATGACTCAAATTTGAGCACATTCAAGCCAAAAATGGGTCACAACTCTGTTATGACACTCTCAGGAACAGCAGGAGAAGTAATGACAAATAATAAAACGAAACTAACTATATAATCAAGCATAGTTACTATAACAATATACACTAATTTAAAAGTTCGGGGTGAGATTTCTTTACTGTTTTTGGAAGGAGTGTTTTATGCTCACTGTGGTAGCATTTATTTGATTAAAAAGACAATAACAACAGTAATATTGTGAAGTATTATTGCAAATAAAAAAATACGTATTTTCTATTTAAATATTTTAAAATGTAATTTATGCCTGTGAGGGCAAAGCTGAATTTTTAGCATCATTACTCCAGCCTTCAGTGTCACATGATCCTTCAGAAATCATTCTAATATGCTGATTTTTTTGCTCAAGAAACATTTCATTTTACTATAAATGTTGAAAACATTTGTGCTGCTTAATATTTTTAATCACACACTACAGTATTAAAAACAACAACAACAACAACCCAGACTACGTTAAATATAGGTTCACATATCACTGTCAATTTTCCTTATTGGCTTGCCTCATTAATGTTATACATGGTATTAATAAATGTCGATGTTTTTTTTAAAAAGAAGATCTGTTTTAATTTTGTACTGTATTTTAGATAGATAATTTATTTGTCCTCAGAGAGGAAATTCATTTTCACAGAAGGTGCGTATACAACACAAGGACAAGTACCCATTATGTACAAACTTGTCACAATACATTCACGAAAAAAAAAAGTGGCAAGAGTGTAAGACAAAGGCTAATTTCCTGTGTGTTTAAAGCACGTATTGCTGTAGGAACAAAACTCTTAATAAAGTTAGTCCTCCTACACATAGGTAGTATATACCTACGGCCAGATGGGAGAGGGATGAAATACCGATGGAGTGGGTGATCTGGGTCATTTAGGATTATATGTGCTTTCCGAATCATAGCTGAAGTAACACACTCCGATAACTTTGGAGTAGGAATACCAATAATTCTACTAGCCAAATGTGGTATCTTTAAAAGTTTGTTCCAATTAACAGTTGCAAGCATATGAAAAAAACAAATGGCACCATACATAAGAATGGGCTCAATAATACTCCGATACAGGAGAAGAAGGAGACAAGGCTGAACAGACAGTGGGTCACCTTTTAAAGCTGTTAGAATTTTAATGTAAAGCATCAAAGATTCTCATTCTCTGTCTGATAACCAGCAGAATAAAGCCTGTGTGGAAACAGCCCATCTCCTTGGTAACTGCTTACAGTGCGAAAGGCCTGCCAGAGATGAGCACACAAAAGCTTGAATTGTTTGGTCCAATATCCTGGCATGAAAAGGACCTACAAAGCGACAAACAATCAGTGTGATTAGATGAAAAGTGACACACGGGGCTCCTGCGACTCTGTTGATGACAACATTGGCCAATTGTACAACACAAACACCTTCTAAAGTTGTCATGATGCGAGGATAGGAATGGGTTTTCATGATGTTGTAAATAGCAATATAAAGTACATTGAAAGTCGTCTTTGTCCTTCGAGTAACATATTGTCTCTGCTATCTAATGCTGCTATCTGCTCTAACACTGCTACAGACAGGCACAGCATTACACTGTAACACTAGACTACAAAAGAAACAAAAAATTTTAATTTTTCATTTGAATGTCTAAATATCATTGCATTATACAACCCAATATAAAATCAAATGGAATTTATTTTAACCCTGTATAGTCTGACATGAAATTATAGTCAGAACCCACACACTACAGTATTAAAAACAACAACAACAACAACCCAGACTACGTTAAATATAGGTTCACATATCACTGTCAATTTTGGACAGTGATAGTCCAACACTGGACTAACTTTATTAATATATATATGTGAACCTGGAGCACAAAACCAGTCATAAAGGTCAATTTTTTGAAATAGAGATTTATACAACATATGGAAGCTGAATAATAAGCTTTCCATTGATGTATGGTTTGTTAGGATAGGACAATATTTGGCCGAGATACAACTATTTGAAAATCTGGAATCTGAGGGTGCAAAAAAATCTAAATATTGAGAAAATCGCCTTTACATTTGACCAAATGAAGCCTTAGCAATGCATATTACTAATCAAAAATTAAGTTTTG
>NW_015542356.1:1782111-1816880 GCF_001515605.1 Sinocyclocheilus anshuiensis | reverse complement strand
ACTTAATATCCTAATGATTTTTGTCATAAAAGAAAAATCTATAATTTTGACTCATACAATGTATGGCCAACAGGCTATTGCTACAAATATACCCTTACGACTTAAGACTGGTTTTGCGCTCCAGGGCAGAGGCGGACAAAGTACTCAACTCCATTACTTGAGTGAAATATTTGTCTTTCAAATGTAGTGAAGTTAAAGTCATAAGTTCCCAGAAAAAATAATACTCAAGTAAAGTACAAATATTCAAAAAGTGTACTTAAGTACAATACTCAAGTAAATGTACTTAGTTACTGTCCGCCTCTGCTCCAGGGTCATATGGAGCTCATACTCAAGTAAGAAAAAACAACTCAGTTTCATTCAGAGGCTCAAACTATACATATTTGTAAATATGCAATTTGGTGCAGTTGCTGGTATTTTTATGTCCAGGAAGTAAGATGAAATTCTGTAAAGTAATGTAAATAAATTAAATCCTGTAGAGCAGACAACTTACATAAAATGCATAGAAATAGCAGTTGTCACTCTATATCGCCCAATAATATGTCTTAGTAAGATGATATTTATGATCAACGCTCTGTAGTTTTTTATTGTGAAAGCATATAATGCAATGCAATACAATGATGATTCAGTGACATAAATAAATGTTCCTCAAAAGCCTGATGTATAATTTTTGACTTTTGATACTTTTTTAATTTTGATACTATTTTAACATGATTTTTCAAAAAAAAAAAAAAAAGGATGTATGGACAATCAATTAAACCTTCAGTCCAGTATGTTTTTTTTCTTGAAATATTACTAACAATATAACGTCATTGGTAACACTTTATTTTAAGGACCAATTCTCACTATTAACTTTTTGCTTACTAGCATGCATATTAATAGCATATTGACTGTTTATTTGTACTTATAAAGCACTGCCTTATTCTGCATATTCTATATCCCTTACTCCAATCCTGTACCAAAATTTAACAACTATAATAAGCAGCTAATTAGGAGTTTATTGAGAGAAAACTCTTAAAAGTTAATATTTGTAGGCTTACGTTTACTATAAAAAAAAAAATAAAAAAAATACTGAAAAAGAATTTCAAAGCAAAATACGTACCAATTTTAGAATTATACTAAAGGCCTTTTACATGCTAAAAATGTATAAAATATAATTTAGATGACAAAAGGCATGTAGAAGGTAGAAGACTGTGTACAAGACATTTTTCAACAAAGTTTTGATCATGATGGTCATTTACGGCCTCAGACATTTGCGTATCAAATATGATACAGTAGGCTTTATAGGGTTAAAGAAAGTGCAATAATACTTTTTTCAAGCATAGCATTTCATAAAAAGGCATTTGGTTTCAAATGATAAAACAATAGATATTTTGTTATTAAGATAATACGTATTGTGACACTTTTTGGCTGCCAAACATCCACAAAAACAACACACTGACACCATTTAAATGATTAAAAGATTCCAGAAAAGCTCAGAAAGCAATACCAGTTTAGAAGAAAACTTTAACAGTTTTTGTTCGCCACTTTTTTGATATTTTTTTTTACCTTATGCTATGAAATTCATATATCATAGGTATGATAGAAGAGCCCAAAAGGGTCTAAATACAGTATTAGTCTACATCAATAGATAATATAGTTCTGTTCTGGTTTCTATTCATTAATAAATCAGTCCGAACTAGACATTGACCGGCAATGACATAAATACAATATAAAAGGAAAAATTGTCTTTAACTTCCAGCCATAAGCCCTCAGTCAAGGCCAACAATGCAGCATTGTTATTCGATAAAAAGTTACATTTGTACCTCTTACCTGAATGAATCAGAACTGCAAGGATCAGGAGGAGAGGAGCAGCAAAAGCTGCTGATGCCCAAGAGAAAGCCTCCTTCTGTGCCTTCATCTTAGGACTAACTTTCACAGTCTTCCCAAAACAATTAGCATGATTTGCTCACTCTGAGCACATCCCTCAACTCAGAGTCTTGCCATTCCTTCCGAGGCTGGGCTATGCCATGCTGCTGACAAACACACACACACACATAAACACTCACGGATGTGCATTCACACACACATGTGCATGTGTGCATGCATTCTCACAACCAGTGCACTATGATGGCATGTTTGTGAGTCGCTGAATGGGTCTGTTTGTGTAAGGGGGGAGAAGGGGGTGCTAATATATGTGTGGGGATGTTGTTGTTGCTTCATGGCCTGACTGTTTATTGTATTTCACAAATGAATTTTTCTTTGAGTAATTAAGATAATAATATAATGAAATAACAGGATTCTTAAAAAAAATGATAATTGTGCAACAGGACTTATAAATATTATATTATTTTACATTAAGTGAATAAAAATGAGAGAAATGAAAATAATGGTATTAAAAAATAAATAAAATAAAAACAATGACAAAGCAGCATTAGCAGTATTTTAAAGGGATAATTCAAACAATAATGAAAATTCCATCATCGTTTATATACCCTCATGTTGTTCCAAACCTGTATGACTTTATTTTTTCTGCGGAACACCAAACAGTTTTACAGCAGTTCCCATTGACTTCCATTGTATTTTTGCCCATATTTTTGGATGAACTATCTCTTTAAGATTCGCACAAATACCTGCCTCTCCTGTAAGCTTAAAAAAATTAGAAGTGGAGAGCAGGTATAAATAAACAAAGAGAAGAAATTTCCTATTTAAGCTGATCTGGGAGCTGACTCGCCATCATAAAACTGACCACATGGCATAGAACAAGAACCAGCTGATTTTAGACTGTGAAAATAGCGTGGACAAAGTTGTTCAAGATTTTAGGATGAAATGTACTTTAATAGTTTAAAAACAGTTTTAGAGTTATGATGTCATATAATGCCTAAATGAAACTCAGTCAATACAAGAACAGAATTTGAATTAAAATCTCTTTTGTCAGTGATTTGTCATTTATTTCCAATAACGTTATTGGATTTATTTTATACTCTGTGCATGTTTTTAGCGATTAAAACATGCTGTAGTAAAACTGTAGTAAAGATTTAGTTCTGCAAAATACCCCACAACTTTAAAGATTCTTTCAATGCCAGGAACCTTTTAAACAGTTTAGATATGCAGCTGGGGTTTCATGGGGCACGTTTATACAATGCTGCCCTCCACTGGTTTGAAAGCACCAAATTGACCCTTCCTTCTCTGTCCCACTATAAAATGGACAGTGTTTCTTCAGGGTCTCCAGGTTGACTTTATCTCTTAATGAATAACAGTCATTCATTAAACTGGGGCAAACAAGGAAAGAAGGAAAGAAAAAAAGAAAGAAAGAAAGAAAGAAAATCTTTCCTGTACATACACTACAGGCTAGGAGCTAATAGCCTTAAAGCAAAGTGAACCTTATCCAAATTCACATTAACATTTATGTTCACATTTCCCTTTAACAAATACACATACAGTACAGGGAGTAATTAAGCCAGTGACTAATTCATTTTCCATATATTGTAAGTCAGTGTAGGTGTAATGACCTCTTGTCATAAACAAGCTTGTATATGTCAGCATGAACATGGTTTCTGTACTAAACAAAAGGCATATTTACCAACAAAAAAGAGAGATGAAAGGCGAACATATGAGCCAACAGAAGCAGGAGGCAACACTATAGCAGATTTTGTCTGTGTTGCCATTGGAAACCTGAGTGAAATTCATATTTCATAACTCTCCCACCCCCGGCTGAGTCCCTGGACGTGTCAGAGCGAGTGGGAGCCAACGTGGGCATAAAGTGGGCTCAGAGGCTCCAAAGCAACTTAAGGCTCTCATCCCACAGTGCAACACAGAGCAGGATATTCAGTTACTACTCATGGTTTCAGACATGCTGGGGTTGTTGCTATGATGAATTCCTTGAGTTGCCATTTGCTTTGATTTGAACTATGTGCCCTTAAGTGCCTATTTTTGAGAATGGCTCTTAAAAGAGTATTTTTAGATCAGAAAATAGTATTTTTTTAGAGGTGTGTTAATATGTGAAAGAAAATTTAGGGGGAAGTCGTGGCTTAATGGTTAGAGAGTCGGACTCGTAACCCAAAGGCATGGATTGTAGGTGGGGGGAGTGAATGTACAGCGCTCTCTCCCACCTTCAATACCCCGACTGAGGTGCCCTTGAGCAAGGCACCGAACCCCCAACTGCTCCCCGGGCGCCGCAGCATAAATGGCTGCCCACTGCTCTGGGTGTGTGTTCATGGTGTGTGTGTGTTCACTGCTGTGTGTGTGCACTTTGGATGGGTTAAATGCAGAGCACTAATTCCAAGTATGGGTCACCATACTTGGCCACATGTCACTTCACTTCAAAAGGAAAGAACATTTTATGATGAACACACACACTTCTGTGATATGCACAAGTACATTTTGTTCATTTCATACAAAGATGAAATGCCACATCAAACAGAGACAACTTTCTCAGCTCTTTAAAAAAATGTCATGTAACCTAAATATGTGCCTAATGTAGTAATATCTAAATGAACTGGTTCTCTTTTGAAGTAGAACTTTGACAGCGTGTCATGGAGTTGATGCTATGGGGAACGCCATTCACGTGACTGGTGTCTGAAGCATGTGTAACCTCACGCCAATATCCACTGGCGATGCCAGTCCATAACATTAAAAGTGGAGTGCCTGCGAGTATAAAAGTGTGCCTGCAATACACACCATTAGTTTTTTATCTTCAGGAGCCATATGCTTGTAACACATGTTATTGAAAACAATGGAGAATTCAATCAGCAAGTGTTTCAGAATATGTGTGCATCCATGTGCTTGTTATTTGACACCTAAGGAAACCTATGATATGCAGGTTGTTTGCGTGGGAGTAGAGTACACACATAGAGCACTCAAGGTTGCTGGATGAACTTACTGAGACAAGCTCACATTGAGGAAGCTACGATCGTCCCACTTGTCCCTCTTCTTGAGGGATCAGGGACAAATGTCTGCTGAGGCAGCTTGAAGACTTAGATTGAGGGGATAGCAAAGGTTTTCAGACTGTGGTCACTCTTTCTCAATCCTCGATTGCTGGCTTGAACGGTCTGGTGGATCAGGAAGCCCAGTCTCTGGCATCTTCCGATGCAGCAGAAAGCATGTTGCTAGTGCCATCTTTCTCTGAGGTGCTGGATGTGGCTGGAGAGGGCAAAGAAACTGTATGCAGCAAGCCCTCTCCTTCTATCAGCCACACATGTGGAAAACTGTTGGATGTTATGGCCCACGCCGATTGGATCTGTGTCACGAAGCCATGATTGTTCCCCTCCCCTCCATAAGTCTGCTGATTCTTCCAGGTGCTCACACTGAGGTGGAGAGATCATGGAAAAAAACATATTCATCTTGCTTATTTCCCTTTCAGCATTCCGATTATAGGGACTGTGTGAGTTGGGATTGGTGAAGATGTTTTAGGAGACGCTGGCTAGCTATCTCTCACAGGGTGAGGCATCCTTATTGAAGGCTATGGTCTTGCCATCCAAACGGTTACAGACCACCTTATGATTGATTGGCAGGCCATATGGAGCAGTGGGTCAGGCTGTAAATGCCTTGCACAAGATGGATGTGTTGCAGGCATACCTGATCTTCTGACTTGGATCAGGGGCAGGAATTTTTCCCTGAACAGTTGTTGAACTGCTCCACACCACAGACTTGTCCGTCCTTCTTGATGCCCCGGTCTCGCCCTCTGGAATTTTTGGCACTCCCGTTGAGACAGTCATGGGACTGAGACTCAGAGGAGGTTGCTGGGGGCACAAGAGGTTAAGTGCTTACATCAGGCTCTGAGACTGGATTAATGATGTAAGAAATGTGTGTCACAATAACAGATATTGCATTACTCATGACAGTCATCTGGTAAATTCAGTACAATGCTGAGGTAAAGCTGAGGTAATGGATAAGAAGGTTGATTGCCATCCATTCATGGTTCCAGTTGCCTTCTTCAACTGGAACAGAGTCTTGAGACTGAAGGAAGATAAAATAATATTTTCTCTTGAGCTCCTTCAGAGCCTCTGGGACTGATGACATACAAGCATTCCATCAGTTCTCCTCCAGCATATAGCTGAGAAATTATGAGAGTGGGCAGTTGGATGGTACGCATGTCCAGCAGTAATAAACACAGACTCTGCATTGTCATTTGTTGTCCCTCCTAGAATTTCTTGCTGGATTCACAGGGATTGAGTAGGTTTTGTTTTAGTGCTTAAAGAAAAATACAAAGCGTTAGTTATAGTGGGTATTAGGTAGTGTGCCTTTACTCAAGCCAGGGTTTGAGCTGATCTCCCTCACTCACACTCGGGACTTTAAGTAGGGCCTAAGCTCTCCTAAGGCTCCCTTGGGGTTTAGAGCCTGGGTGATAAGAGTTACTGGGCAAACTGCATTATGTCTTGCTCTCGTTTGCCTCCCTTTCCTGAGTAAGGTTAAGGATGTATGCTCCCCCTTGGAGGAATGGCAACACTGAAGGTTTTAGTATTAGGTGCTAATTTTGCAAAGATTGGGAAACTTTATAGTAGAAATATTAGCTTAGGGAGTATCACCACTATGTCTCATATGGGATGCACCCATTTAATTGACATATTGAGTCAATTTATGCTATGCCCACAATGTTTGTGCATATTCACAGCTTAGTGAGGCATACATTCTCTCAGCATGGCGTAGTGCAGGGGTTCACAACTCTGGCCCTCGAGGTCCAATTTCCTGCAGATTTTAGCATCAATCCTAATCAAACACACCTCAATAAACTATTCAAGGTCTTCAGGATTACTAGAAAGTTACTGGCAGATGAGTTTGATAGGTAAACTCTGCAGCAAAGTGGACCTCGATGGAAAGAGTTGAGAACCACTGGGGTAGTGGGTATTGGTTCCCATACGTCAATTCCATGACACAGCATCCAAATTCCAATTTGAAAGGGAACATTTCGAATTGTGTATGCATCCTGGTTCTCTGAGAAGGGGAATGAGACGCTATACATCACGTTGCCATGCCTAGGGCTTGCCTGCACATCTCCTTCAAACAAAAGAGTTGATGATGTGTACTGCAGGTGCCTTTTTAAACTCATGGGCAGGGGCATCACAACCAGAGGCTGAGAGTGGCCCAACACAATGTATTTTGAGGGGCCTGACTGACTGCACTGAATGTGATTTTGAGGGGGTCTCGTAGCAAATTCTGTGCAATGGGCCCAGAATCTATCCACATTTGCACCCTGATTTTTAACCACATATAATATGTCTTTTACACTCACACAGCTTGCAGCAGTCTTGTGCCACTGCTCTATTTTAACTGTTTAATATCACCGAGGAGGCCGAGTAGATGTAATAAAAACTATGTCAGGGGACAGGGCAGGAAGAGATAATTACAACACGCTCTACTTTCTCCTGCCCATTGTGAGTTGTGTACTGTAATTAAAACATGAGTTCTAGAGGCACTCTATTACTGCCAACAAAGAGCACTCTGCGGGAAGAATGGAATGTCAGCTAAATAACCCGCTGGTAAAATGTCTGTTTAACCAAGGCATGTTAAAACCAACAAGAGGCAGGGTTTGGATGATTAGCATGGTCTAGTTATATATATATCTATATATTAGATATTAGAGCATATTAGACTGCTGTCACTTTAGTTAACCCCAGCTGGTAACTAGCAGGAAAACTTATTTATTTATTTATGTTACCACACATAATCCTAGTATTTAGATAGTACCATAGGTTATAGTGCAAAAAATAAAGAAATAAATAAAATTAACAGAGATAACAGAGTGCTACTTAAATAAGTAACTACTGCTACAAAACCACAACCGGAAAAGCTATTTAGATTATCTAGAACAAGATAACATGTTCCACGCCCCTACAAAGGATAAGCGGTTTGGAAAATGGATGGATGGATAATATGTTAATGTAATACGTTTTTTGGTCAGGCATTACAAACAGCCACCCCTTTAAGCGGGACTCGATTTTATGGGCCTGTGACATTTTTGCCTATTTCTGCACTATAGAGTGTTGCAAGAATGAATGACATTTAGCATTTTCAGCACTTCCTGTTCTGTTTCCCTGAAATGATGACAGAATTGTCATTTTTGAGTGAACTATCCCTTTAAGTGTACTTAAAGAAAGAACACTTTCATCACAATTAAGCACACTTTTAAAAAGTGAACTTTGTAATAATTTTAAATTCAAAGTTTAAAGTACATTTCAAATAACTGTTTTAATAATCTTCTGTTGTGCTTTAAAGTACACGTATTTTGATGTGTCAACTAATGTACTAAGTAATATGTAAAGTATTTGATTATAATTTTAACTGTAGTGTGTTATTCATTAGTACATTTAAGTTCATAGACTTTAGATGCACTAAATTACAACTTCATTACAAATATTTCTAAACATTACAAGTAAATATATTTAAATTAGTGCTGTCAAACGATTAATCGCATCTGAAATAAACGTGTTTGTTTACATAATATATGTGTGTATTGTGTATATTTATTATGTATATATAAATACACACACATACAGCATATATTTTGAAAATATTTACATGTATTTACATGTATATATTTATATTAATATAATTCATATTATAAATATATTTAATATATAAACGTAACATTTAAAAAAATGTATAACATGTATGTGTGTATATTTATATAAACATAATACATATACACAGTACACACACATTTACTATGTAAACAAAAACTTTTATTTTGGATGCGATGTAAAAGCATGCGACAAGCATGTATTTAAATTAGTGCTGTCAAACGATTAATCGTGCTGTTAAACTTTAACCATATTTCAAAGACAATAAAAGCAATTATGAAATTACATATGTTCTACTTGAGCAAGTCGGAAACACTCTAAAATGTAGCTAATTGCATTTAAAATACATTTAAACTATAACACATTTTCATTTAATTACAATTAAAATGCAATTAAGTGTCCAAAAAACATTACATTCAGTTTGCAGTTTTATATTCTTTTAACTTTTTTAAAGATGGCACATTTCAAATTGTGTGCTTCTGTGATTTCATGCACCAGCCAAGCAACTGCCATAGAAATGAATAAGAATACCAACAGAGCTTTCTACAGGTATTACAGACCTCGTTTAAAATCCTGAGCAATAAGTTCAAGAATGCAGTCCAGTGACATTTACATTACATTTATCTGTATGCATTTTGCAGATGCTTTTATCCTAAGTGACTTACAGCACATCTGCCCTATACTTTTTATCAGTATGTGACCTTGGCACCGCTAATGCCATGCTCTACTAGTTGAGCTAAAAGAACACAAGGTACAAATGTTGTATTTTACCAGATGATGATCTGATACAAATAGACAGGTACAGAAACACAAATGCACAAAAAAACATTCACACAGGCAGGGCAGCACGCAAGGAGTGCATTTGAGCAAATCCATTTTTAATTAGCATCTGTGCTATTTGAAGGATACAGTCTCACTGTTTGAAAGATTGATTAAGCTGTGGGAATACTTCACTGAATCACATGGATCTGACACACACTGTCTGGAAATATGAACAATATTCTCAGTTTATCACACAGCTTGCATATATTTGTCATGTAAACCACGTTTTTTGACTAATTAAAAAGATATCTGAGCAGTAATTAACATATTTATTATCATCAACACAAAAATTCCAATAGTAACAGGTCCAATGAACACAGAAAGCTTATATGAGGAACTTAATTTGCTTTATTCAACAGACATAAACAAAATTTATGCTAGAAAAAAACAGTGACTTTTAGTAAATGCATACTTGTATATTGTAAGATTCAGTACAGCCAAAGAAGTAAAGCACAACTTCAAACAAATCAACAAATCTCCAGACAGAGTATTTGGCTTGCCTTGCTTGAAGCAACAAGAAAAACACAGATTTGAAAGCTGACAGATCACAAACAAACTTCTATCTTAAAATGAATCGAATTTATAATGTCATGCTGTGAACCTGTTTCAAGTCAGAAACAGCCACTCAAATGCTAAAGGAAGAAGAGGAAAGTGTGAGAGAGTCTGCTAGTCAGGTGGCAAACTCTGCATGTAGTTTGAATGTTGATGCTTTCATATCATACACTGAAGGGTTCTTTTTAAACAAAAGAGCTCTGGTTATTGCAGTGATGTGCTATCGGGCGGTGGTGATGGTGGTCCTCTTAGCTACTTCTGCTCTCGTTGTTTCTGAAACAGATGACACATGTTTTTGTTTTGCACAAAACTCCTGAAAGATACTTAAGAAAGGCTGGCATTTACAAATGACCGTGTCGTGTTCCTATGTATGAAATAAACCTGCTGCATTCAAACCAAGAAATTTGTCAAAAGGCATTTCATCAAAATTCTGTAAAATAGCTTTCTTTTCGTCTAAAGCATTACCATACATAGGCAATACAACTGAGAAGGGTGCTCACATGACATTAACTGGGTACCATCTGTATTATTGCTTAGCAACAAGCAATTAAGGCGGTATTGCTAGGATACCATTTTAACCGTACTGACATCTGGCGAAATTCTGATTCCAGACAGAAACGATTGTGTAGAGTTTGTGATAACAATAGTTCCAAATAACCTCTTTGGCTTTAATGGTTATTGTTCTTTCAATACAAGATGGATTACAAGATAATCTAAGATTGATTAGGATTTCGATCAGCCTTAATTTCACCCAGGAGTAAAAAAAAAACACACACACACATTCAACTAACCGGATAATGACTTACAAGACTGATGGATTTAAAAATTACACTAATGATTTAAACACAGAGTTGTATTTCTCTCTGCCGTGCTCTTTTTGGACAGTTTTTAACTAGTTATACATCTTGTGATGTTTCTAAGTGAGATCAGAGGTGGAAAGATGTGGTTCTACACATAAAAACGTTTTAATGGGTCAAACCTCAAAAATGTCTTGAGATCACCTGCTATAATTTGAAAAAAACAATGACGGGCCACTGAGTTATTGATAAATAATGCGTAACCACAGTGGTACTACAACTATAACACAGAGCAGACATATCATAAATCATTTTAGTAGTGATTTAAGAATATGTGTACTTTACAAATGTGAATCTAACCTATATAAATCAAAGTATTTATATAAAATATTAACTAATTCAATTGAATTTCTGTGTAATTAGTTTTTTTTTTTTTTTTGCGGTTTTGTGTTTTGTGTGTGTGTGTCCCTTGGCAAATGTATTTTGATGTAGTGCCCATGCTGCTAACCTCGTCTCTAGGCTTGTCATCCTTCATTTTCTTCCTGGTCATGTGACCTCGAAAACCAGCTTGAATCTTAGCAGCAGCCTTGTTTGCAGCTGGGTCATCAAGGGGAATGTCCATGATGTCCTCATCTTGCGGCTGAGTGCATCCCTCCTGCAGTTCAGATAAAACAGTCAGCCATTTTAGCTATGACTACATGGCAGAAGAACAGTTACAGTTCCTTGTCAAGATCTACACTGAAGTGTCAACGAACTTTCACACTATGTAATACCACATGAGACCAATCTGTATCAAGAACACCAAGTGTAAAATGATTGCAGACTGCAGAGCAAGTCTTTGATGAACTTACAAAAAGGAACCCAGTAAGTTCCTGCAAGAACTCCAAAGATTGTCCATGGTTCCTCTTTAGCCCTGTCACAATGAGGAAGGTTATAAATATATCCTGAAATTATAAATCGATCTTGAATACACAATAGGATATTTGAAGTACCTTCAGAAGGTGCCTACAGAGGTTCTTTTAAACTGATCTCATGAGAAAACGTAACTATTTTACGAGGTAGATTTGTTCGATTTAATTTGTACAGAAACATGAGTTTTAGAAAAAAAAAAAAAAAAAGCATAAACCTACCCACCTCTAAACCTAACTGCCAGTGGGGTGTAAGCAGATCATACAAAAATTGTATGAATGAATTAGCCACCAGCTTACTAAAATAAATAGTTACGAAATTGCCATTACAGTATGTTGGTTCTTCTAAAGACTGTAGTGGAATGTGTGGAATCTTTTCACTTTTACAGTGTTGTTTGTTGGAGTGGCTAATGGTAAAGTATTGTTACAGTCATGTCAAAACCTAAAGTCAGCACTCTGTTGCTCCCAAAGGAATTGTTTAATGGTACTCTCATCAGCCCAGTTTTTGGTGAAAGTCCCATTAGAAAATTCCTTTGGGAGCAACCGTGCACTGGGTTTAGGTTTAGATATTGGTAAATGCGGTTTTATGCACAGGTACGAGTTATTTTTGGATGTGTGAACTTTCCAGCATTTATAGTATTATTATAATGCCTTATATATCCATCATATGATTCCTTTTAGAACTTAATCTTTTGCTATTACTGTTCATATTACTGCTTCATTTTGATGAAAACATCCAGCAGGTGTAAATTGCTACAAATAAAACTCTCTAACATTCAAGGGATACAAATGTAAATTCTGTCAGATTCTGTGGAACGTAAAAGAAGATATTTTATGAAATGTCATGGTCACCAAAACATTTTGGTTACCAACAATCGTCAAAATATCTTTATGTTTGCAATGACATAAGGGTGAGTAAATGATGACAGAATTGTCTTAGTTTGGTGAACTATTTCCATTAACTTTTAAGTATCTCTCTCAATTAAAATATCAGAGTTTCTCTGAGAATTAAAATCATTAAAATACACGGTATCTCAAATGTTTAGGGGAATGCACATTCTTTTTGTTTGATTTGTTTGATTCTTTTATTCTCCTCATCCAGTGGGATCCAAGCTGTCAGCGGTCCCTATAGCGAGCCTCGAGTTTCCGACAGCTCGACTAATTTTCCCTGCCTGCTGGGGGTGCGCCACAGTCAAGGGACTGAAGCTGAAAGCATTCGGAGCTTGGCAGGCTAACAGTGTGAAGATCCAGCTGAGTGAGGTGGAAGCCTGACACTCCTCTGAGGTTTCTGCACTATTATGCAGGGATAAACAATGATCTATTATACAACAAACAAGGACCTGAGGGCTCCTATTCTGTGATAATTCCCCATAAATCCCCTCATGTGTCAAAAAACCCCTTTGACATTTTACCTACATGCTCTTAGGTTTGCATTCAACACCAAAGATCTGAGAATGTCCCAGCAACAGAGCTTTCTCAGGCATGACGGGAGCTGATCCTGAGACCAATCATCAATCAAGGAACATCTTGTGTGAACTTTACTTGTGAGTATGTCTCATCAGAAAGATCTCCTATCAGTTTGGAACATGCAAATGACCATCTGTCTAATCAGTCACAGCCACATCTTCAAATTATACACAGATAATTGCTGTTTCTAGAAAGTTCTGAACCCTCCCACAAACACACAACTCTAAGCCCACGCAATGGATGACTTGTATAATCAACCGACTGCTTGTCGTCCTGCTGTACAGAGAGGGTAAAACAAATGGGAATGAACAATTTTGCCAACTGGACATTAACCAGTCACAGCTTTAGTTTATTCACAGCCTTAGTTAACATCTCTAGTTTATTTAATAATTTTAATCAATATGTCATGTGGAAATAGTAGCACAAAGCTTGTGTTTGAGCTGTGATAAACTGATCAAGCATTCCAGTGTTATATTTTTAGACACAGACATGTCACTTCTAAAAATCAGGACTTATGAATGCACAAGACCAGACGTCAAACCAGTGACCCTTCTCACCACTCACAACTGCATACACAGCACATCTCCTTTAAGGCATTTCAGTCCTTTCACACAGTAAAAAGCCTGTGGAGAAATATTGCTCTGAGAATTAACACTACCAACTGTCATTCTCTGTACTGTTAATATAAACAGATTAAAAACAAAACATGACAAAAAAAAAAAAAAGACAATCATTGTTTCCATGAACAGTAACACTTTTAATATTCCACAAATATTATGTGCAAGCTGCACTCTAAAAAATGCTGGGTTGTTTCAATCCAACTTTGGGTCAAATATGGACTAACCCAACCGTTGGGTTACATTTTTACATTAAATTTTTAACCCAAAAGTTGGGTTAGTCCATATTTGACCCAAAGTTGGGTTGAAACAACCCAACATTTGTTAGTGTGTGATTCCTCTGCCAGGACATTGATACAATTGAATACAGCAGGTTCTCTTAAATCCTCTTGTTGTAAACAGTCACTTAGATAATGGTTGGTTTTATCTGATTAATCTGGCTCTGTAATCATAATGCAGATTCTCTCTCAATTTTTAATTAATTTGTAAGTTGAATATTTTAATGTAATTGGTGTTCAGCAGTTCTTTAAATCCTAAAATATTAACTCAACTAAATTCTTGCTGGATTATGCAACAACGGCATTTACAATTCAGTTTTAACTGAACTGTTTAGAAATCAGAAATTTATGATATTTTTAAACAACAGACCTTTTTCAAATGTCTAGAATATCGCAAACACTGTAATAGCTATAACCTACATTTAGTCTGTTGTCACAAATCTGCATAATTCATAAATGTCTTTTTGAAGCTGTACAAACATAAACACGGACTTCACTTACGTTTCGACAATCCATAGCGATTTGAGATGACAGGTTTGTGAAGTTTAAGATTTGTTGTCCAGTGAAACTATGATTTAAGAATATATCGGTAAAGATGTTGCCTCTCTCTCTCTCTCTTTCAGCGTGTTGAGCTCACTGAATGCGCTCTGCCTGTCTGTAGATGATGTGCGCTTCAGCTGAATGGACCAATCAGAGTGCGCGACACACTCCACATCACAGGCGACCGCTTATCACACGGCTTTCTTCATATGGGCTTTCCTACGTATTATTAACGATTAAATATTGTTTAAGTACATAAGAAGGTGCAAACACTCTATATTTCGATTATTTATGATTTTTTTTTAAAACACTTAAAAAAGTCTGACAAAACCAACACGCAATCGGTGTAAGAAGCTTATTTGATCAGATTTTTGCCAATTTATTTTGCTCGCAGGGCGTGGCAGATATTGTAATTAACACATTTTGTTTTCATAATGTCCATAATCTCAAAATCGTATACATAGATATAGAAATCTACAATTTACATGGCTACATCCCTAAACCTTGTAAATAAACAACGTCTGATGTATCAACCTTTACCACTATCAGATGGGTTGGAAAAAACAAAAACTATTTTATAAGATGTGCATATATGTATTGTGGTAATCAAATTTGCCTTAAAAATCATTATTATGCTATCCTTAATCATCAAACTCCATGCTATTTCATTTTATTTTAAAAAGGCAACAAATATGAAACATTTTAAATAAAAAGAGCAAATTAAATTGGGAAACAAATACATAAAACATTGACTAACAACTCTAAAAACACAACAGACAGCGTGGGTGTGTGTTAGTCACTCTCACAGTTGTGTGAAATCTAACCTACTGTATACACTGTCCTAATCTTGTGGATCCAGCAGATACACTGAAAAGTGTTACAGCCCTCCCTGTCTGGTCAAATAAGATATTTCTAGTTGTGTTTGGATGTAAATGAACAGCTTGTGTGGATGTTATATAACAAATTGAATTTAGAGAATCTGATGATTCAGATGTTATCAGCTCTGCCATTTAACATCCACTACCATGAGCGCAAATCATAATAGAAGTCTGAAATGAAATGATACTTCCTTACCCCAGAATTATTATTTTTTCATCCCATAAACCATAAATTACTAGAGCCCAACAGCACCCTCAACAAGGTGCCTCCTATGGTTACCATGGTAAGTCCCTAAGGGTATTACTGATTAGGATTCTCTGAATATCATGCACCGCAGTTGATTGTTTTCATATATTCCACTAATATATATATATATATATATATATGAATGAGAGTATGCATTCGCAGATGTTGGTTATTAAAACATAAACACATTATGGTTATTAGACAAGTTGTCATAATAATACCATGGTATTCTTGGAAGTACCTTGAAGTACCATGAACACTACCCGCTACTGTTTGAAACTTTGAAAGACGTCTCTTATGCTCACCAAGATTGCATGGTTTGATCAAAATACAATAAAAACAGTAATACTGTGAACTATTGTTTTATATTTTACTATGTTTTAAAATGTGATTTATTTCTGTGATGGCAATGCTGAATTTTTAGCAGCTATCAGTCTCACATGATGCTTCAGAAATAATATGCTGATTTTGTTACTTAATATTGGGTAGAAATCATATGACATTTTCCCCTGCGTTCTTTATCAGTTAGAAAGTTCAAAAGAACAGCATTTATTTGAAATAGAAATCTTTTAACATTATAAATGTATTTACTGCCACTATTGATCAATTCAGTGTGTCTTCGCTGTACAAAAAGAAGAAAAGTAGAAGTAAAAATCGTACTGACTCCAAACTTTTGATCAATATAGTGTAAGTACTATGGTAAAGTACCACACAGTTGTAATCTGATTCCATCAGTGTGCCATGGCACCACTACAGTTTAAAAAAATGTACTACCCTTAATTTGTAGGTCAAGGCCCAATGTATTATTCTGTGCTGACAGGTTACAATTAACAAAGCTAATGTCTTATGCATGGTACTTTAGAGCGCTGTATCTCAAATGACATGCTTAATTCCAGTTACACATGTACAACTACTGGTGCATCTTGTTTAAATGGAAGCCTTATCTTTTTTTGTCTTCATTCTTGTTTTACAACCATATTTGCAACTTTATGCATTGTTAAATATAATATACAATTCAAGACACTTATTAACCAAGAACCTAATGTGTTTACATTAGCCACAATGAATTTATAACAATGAAAATATTATGTGTTATCACAGCATCTTTATGTATTAACATCTGCCATTGTTTCCAGCTATTAGTGGCTTATGATATGTTGTATGACTTTGACTAAAATAGCAAGTCGAACATTAAATGCTCTAAGGCTGAATTGTCTTTGAGAAGGATTCAGGCATGTCAGGCCAGAATCCTTCAGGCACACATACGTGTTTATGTGCTGAAACTGTTTCATGCAAGCTCATGTCACAGACCTATAATGAATACAAGCCAATGCGTCTGTAAAGATGAGCGCTGCTGAGCATTCATTCTGGCAGTGGCATTTCATCACATCCTAGATTAATTCTGATTAAAGAAGCATCAATCAAGCATCAAAAAGGCAAATAACTTGGTAAACAACATGTCACTCTGTATTTTAAAACCTTTGTTGTTGTTGTATTTATTTTGTCATTTATTTGACATGCTGATTTGGCGTAACACACCCCCACTATTAACACATTTAAACATGCACATGCATAAATACACTGCATTCTGAATTAGTGACAAAAATGATGTGCAAGGCAGCTTGGCTGATAGGTCTGAAAGAACTTAAATACCTATCTTACACCCACGCTAATTTTAAAATAAACAAATTACACTCTAAGAAAAGTCCATAAAATAGGGCGAAATGTACAGTACTATGTATGAATTTTATAATTATAAAATCTAATAAGTCTGTCTATCTATCTATCTATCTATCTATCTATCTGTCTGTCTGTCTGTCTGTCTGTCTGTCTCGGTATATTTTATTATATATACATTGTTATATATTTTAACTTACACAAAATTACACAAATTAACATGCAGATTTTTTAAAATATTGAACTTTTATTGTATTTTTTAACAAAGAAATTTAATTAATGTTATTTAAACATCAATCCTCAAGTATTGTAGACTTCATAGCTTAAAAATGGTGTTTTGTGATATTTATGAGTATACTGCCATCCAGTGGTACTTTTATAAAAAAAATAACTAATAAAACACTGACTTATTCTGTATAAATCCCAGGCATCCCCTATCTCAGTGTAAAAAAAAGTGTGAAACATTCGTCCTGTGATGAACATTATTCTGATGACGAACATTATTCTCATTTTATTACCCAAAAATGGACACAAAAAGACTGCAGCCAAGAAGGAAGAAATGATCCTTTGCAGAACCTGTGGGTAAGATTTAGGCACTCAATGAATAAACTAATATCATCTCAACAACTGTACCCATGAAATTTTATCAATGGTCTTTAAATTGAAATTCTCAGTTAACTGAACACAATTACATACTGTACCTGACTGATCTACCTCGCCTTTTGGCAATTCAGCAGAGAGATCTAAACATATTACAAGATTTCACACTGTGAGCTATAGGCTACAGAACTTGATACAGTTAATGCATTCATAACTGTTGCATCACTGTTCAAAAAGACATGAATGTGAATCTTAATTTAATGTACCATTCTCACCTTCTTTCTGGTATAAGTCGATGCTGAAGTCTGAGAATTCATGAAGCTTGCTCACAGAACACACGTGCCTCCCAAAATCCTCCTGCCTCACCTCAGCGATGATGAGAGTAAGATTCCCTGGGCTGTAGTGCACTGAATATCCAGCTGTGCAGTTGCTGTATGTTTTGTGCTTGATCAGGTGACAGAGCAGCTGGTTCCTGGGGCTTCTCCACTGTAGGGACAACTGCTGGATACTTCCTTGAGCCTCATATTCATATTGACACGGCATTTTAATCATCCATCCGGTAGGAGACCAGAGCTTTATGGCAGTTACTGTGGGTCATGGGGAATAGATAAGCCCACATATTCAGTGAGATTCATAATTTAGTCAAAAATGAATGGGTTAAAAAGACAAAACTGAACGAGAGAAGACAAACATGCAAGACAAAACAGTGCAAATAAAGTAACATTTTGTTCAAACAAAGCAATAACGGTGTGTATAAAACAAAGATCTCTAATATAAGATTTTAAACCCACCTTTTAGAATGAAGTAGAGCAACAAAAATCTCAGCGTTTGGTAAGGCATTTTCACTTGTTCCTTCAAAGACTCATAAAGGATGTCAGCACATTCAAATGTTTAAAATAAAATATTTTTCAATTTGAATTTCTTTCGGATTTCTTTCAAATGTTCACTCTCCAGCTCTAAACTGACTTAAAACTGGAGTCACTTTTGTTTTCTAAAGCCTGCCCTTACATGGCTGTATCTATGTTGTATAATTTGATCCAGGGATCTTCCAAATGGATATCAATGTGTCTGTGCAAAATGATACAAGATATTAAATTACCTCATTAATTTGAGGGGGTTTTGCCATTAAATACATGGTATGTAAATATATTTTGTCATGTGAAAACACATGACATAAACGTTCTCACTTTGGCACAAAACACAGACCTCTTTTCCATTTGTATACACAAATACATACAAAAATACAGAAAGAGTCACTTCTGTGCATCTATAGATTGTGCTGCTGACTCTCATAATTTTCAGTTTGTGCTCCAGCATTTGTTCTTCTGGAGACTCTGATTTCACTTTCCACAAACACAATAGAGCAGGGACAATTATAATGTATTTAACAAACCCCATGAGGCAATAAATTATACATAGAAAGATGCACACAATTATACATAATCAAACATCTGCTCAAACATAAAGAGTTCCCCTTCAGGAACTCGAGCTGCATCGAAAACGCTATGGGAACGCCTTCAGCGTGATTGTGCTCTGAATCACGTGTGTAATCAGTCCAATGGATGGGCGAGACGTCACAGGCAAGGTGACGTAGCGACCAGGAAGCTTAAAAGCACGTGCGGTGGAACCGGCGTCGGCTTTCTGTCATTCAGCAAGCGCTCTGTGTGTGTATCAGTCCATAATATCTGTTGTGAGTCTTATTGGGGTTGTTTGTCCCATTATAAGTTCCAAAGACAAAACACTTGAAGGGCGAGAGCAGATCGCGTTATAGGCTGTGTGTTCCTCCCTGCCCGCGTTACATTATGAATGGGGATAAACACAGTCTGTTGCTTGGTCTTGGGAGCGAAGCACGTAGAGTCGACTCTCGAGGGAGCCGACTGCCCGCATTGCGAGCGTCTGCCGCTGCGTACGCTTTGCTCCCGGAAGGCTCTCTTTGAGGAGGGAGCCTTCACCAGCGTTCCCCGTGGTGCTGGCCCCGCTTCCGCCGAGGCGGAGCGGCAGCTGCACTCGTGGGGTTCGCAATTGGATCTGGTGGAGGGAATGGAGACGGGCGAGTCCCTATCTTCTTCCTCACCCGCCAAATCCAGAGCCCGCTCACTGGGATCGGAAGCCCGCTCTGAGGTTTCTTCCCCCCGGGGAGCGGGCTTGACGCTCCGCCTGTCTTCCTCCGAGGAGGTTGACGAGGAGAGCGTTGATGAGGATTCGCCCCCTCATTCGCCCCAGTATGAGGAACTGTTGGAGGTGGTTACTCGCGCTGTGGCCAAATTAAATATCGACTGGCCTGCCGAGAAACAAGCCGAACCGCAGAAGAACAAGTTAGATGAACACTTTCTGCGGACTAGGCCACCACCTCCATGCCGGAGCCTACCTTTTTTCCCCGACCTCCACACCGAGGTGTCGAGATCGTGGGCCAGGCCATTCTCGGCCCACCTCTTCATCACCGCTTCTGACTATTATGGCAATGTTGCTGGGTTGAGTGCTATGGCGAGCTATCTGTCCCCCGGCGTGGCAACGTCCCTGAAGGCTCCGGCATTGCCCTCCAAGCCGCTGCGTACAACTTCAGCGCTGGTGGGCAAGGGGTATGCGGCAGCGGGTCAGGCTGGTGCGTGTCTGCACACTATGGCAGTGTTACAGGCGTACAAAGCCGACCTGCTGAAAGAGCTGGATGTGGGCGAGGACATTAAGTCTGAGGATGTTACTGAGCTCAGTCGAACCACTGATCTCTCTCTCTCCGCGCCACCAAGGAAACCGCCCATACCATCGGCCGGTCCATGGCAGCACTGGTGGCAGCGGAGAGGCACCTGTGGTTGAGCCTGTCCGATATGAAAGAGAAGGACAGGGTCTTCCTAATGGACGCCCTGCTTGCGCCTTCTGGCCTGTTCGGCGACGCCGTCAATTCCGTCGTCGACAGGTACCAGGAGGCTCGTAAGCAAGCGGTGGCATTTCAGCGGTTCCTCCCTCGCTGCTCTCTAGCTCTCTATGGAATTACCTTTGTGCCAATTAAAATTAATGTAATTTTCCAAGAAACTTATGAAAATATAAATTGAAACTGAATAAAATGTCTTTGAAACTGAAAAAATAAAATAAAATAAATTGCAGGCAGAATCTTTGACTTCGTTTTTAATACACTGCATGTTTTGCAACGGTTTTCTCCTCTTTCATTCGCTGATCTGTACATACAAATGTGCTTCCAGAGTTTTCATTTACGCTTCTAAAGTTTTCGTTTACGCTTCTGAAGTTTTCATTTATGCTTCTGAAGTTTTCGTTCGCCATTCTGGCACAAATCTCTCGTGGGGGCGGGGCTAGCAGCGGTGTGTTCTCATTGGCTACTGAGTTTTTGATTGACAGCTTCTTGACCTGAAAGTGAAGGCGTCAGTGTTGCGCCAGTGTGCTTTTAGGCCATATAAGCTTTTAGGAGAGCTTTGTGTAAATCCTATTGCAATTGTATCTCTTTCTGTTACATCCGAAGTACTGAGGAAAGATCAAGATTTACGGAAAAGTTCGTCCTCGCTTTCATTCAATTATGAATTAATACAGTACAATTCATAAAGGGATACACTGAAGAAGACATGACGATTTTATCTTTGACAAAATTAGCTATTTTTGTATGGGATTACCTTTGTGCCAATTAAAATGAATGTAATTTTTCAAGAAACTTATGAAAATATAAATTGAAACTGAATAAAATGTCTTTGAAACTGAAAAAATAAAATAAAATAAATTGCAGGCAGAATCTTTGACTTCGTTTTTAATACACTGCATGTTTTGCAACGGTTTTCTCCTCTTTCATTCGCTGATCTGTACATACAAATGTGCTTCCAGAGTTTTCATTTACGCTTCTAAAGTTTTCGTTTACGCTTCTGAAGTTTTCATTTATGCTTCTGAAGTTTTCAATCTTTGACTTCGTTTTTAATACACTGCTCCTGTTTTTCTCCTCTTTCATTCGCTGATCTGTACTTTCAAATGCGCTTCCAGAGTTTTCATTTACGTTTCTAAAGTTTCCGTTTACGCTTCTGAAGTTTTCGTTCGCCATTCTGGCACAAATCTCTCGTGGGGGCGGGGCTAGCAGCGGTGTGTTCTCATTGGCTACTGAGTTTTTGATTGACAGCTTCTTGACCTGAAAGTGAAGGCGTCAGTGTTGCGCCAGTGTGCTTTTAGGCCATATAAGCTTTTAGGAGAGCGAGAGATCAAATGCAAGATAAAAATAAGGTCATATTGAGGTTTAATTATTAAAGTACTGTATATAATACTGGAAATATTGTATAATGTCCAATGTTCTCGTAGGATATTTGTTTATTGCTCATTATTCTTTTGCATTGTAGGGTCTAATTAGGTTGAGCTGTTACATTTGAAATACTATCTTAATATATGTGTGATATATTCAGACATCAAGAAAGTCTCACTCCAACCAGGCAATCAAGCTCATTTTATTACATATTCCAGACAAAGACTGTTATTGCTGCCAATTGTTTTTATCATGCTGATAATTTTGTTTAGTTATTTTATTTAGTTAACATCTAACATTTAAAATTGGAAATACATTTTTAACAATCATCAACTCTTTCAAGTGTGACTTTTATAAACCAGTTGAATGAATGTAAATGAAAATATAAATTAATTCAAATAAATGTACATTCTTTATTGTCACTATAGCATATACACAAGTATCAAAGTGAAAGTCTTGGATGCAATTATGTTGTGACAGGAAAGACCAGAATCCACGAAACACTAACTGCATAGTATACATGTAATGCACAGTATTCTCATAATTTACATTACTACACAAAATGCACAAGAACATAATATACAGAATATGTTTAAAATTCATTATATGTTTTAAACACTGCAATGATCCTTTCAACAGTTCCTGTTACAGTATAAGTTACAAAACTTTAAACTCCATTTAAATGTAATGGAGTGCAATATGAGTCTTTACAGAGATAGTCTACCCCCAGAAATTAAAATGCTCTCATTTACTCACCTTCATGCCATTCCAGTTGTATGACTTTCTTTCTTGACATAAACACAAAGATTTTTAAGAAAATAATCCATCTCTGAGAATCCACATAACACAAGTGAATTGTAACCCATGCACATATGACAGTTGATCGGAAGTGATTGTTAATAGTCAAATGTTTAAATTATTAGTGTTTTTCTTATCTGTTGTTTCACTTCAAAAGATACTGATTCAACCATTAAGGTCAGATGGATTACTGTCACGGTAGCTGTGTGTGGTTTTTAAAGCATCTTTAGGACTCACAGAGATGGATTATTTGCCTAAAAATCTTAATTTGTGTTTACCTGTCCAGTATAAAGAAAGTAATATGCATTTGGGACAGCATGAGGGTGAGTAAAAGATGTCTAATTTACTCACCTTCATGCCATTCCAGATGTATATGACTTTCTTTCTTGACATAAACACAAAGATTTTTAAGAAAATAATCCATCTCTGAGAATCCACATAACACAAGTGAGCTGTAACCCATGCACGTATGACAGTTGATTGGAAGCGATTGTTAATAGTCAAAAGTTTAAATTATTAGTGTTTTTCTTATCTGTTGTTTCACTTCAAAAGATACTGATTCAACCACTTAGGTCAGATGGATTACTGTCACGGTCGCTGTTTGTGGTTTTTAAAGCATCTTTAGGACTCAACAGAGATGGATTATTTGCCTAAAAATCTTAATTTGTGTTTACCTGTCCAGTCGAAAGAAAGTAATATGCATTTGGGACAGCATGAGGGTGAGTAAAAGATGAGAGAATTTTTATTTTTGAGTGAACTATCCCCTTAACAATCATATGCTGTTGGTATGCTAATCCAAGATCAGCATAATAAGAATAAAGTACAACCTCTTGTGTACTTGTGAACTGTGTTTGTTTTAATCTAAAGCTCCAAAGAAATTAAAATATTTGCATAATATCAGGTGTCTGAAGATCAAGATCCCAGTCATTCAAAGGTGATGTGTCTGAACAAAGTAAGAATCTTGTCTGATGGGGGCAATGGATCTCTGGTACTACCACTACATCCTCTGGGTCAGCATCAGAAGTTTGTTTATGGAAAAGTGTTTTTGTACTTTTGTGTATTTACATTTTTGGCTATACGTAGCTGTATTAACCTGAATTTAATGTTTTCTATTTTGTATTTAATAAATCCATTGATTTGAAATGCCTTTGACAACTGTACATTTTTGACAATACAGACATTAGTTATGTGGTAACTGCATCAATTTCAGATGTATAATAACTGTTTTTTCCAAAGACTTAAGTTATAGTAGCTGGAAAGTATTTAAAGTGAAACAGATGTATTGTTGTAGATTAATAGTGCGGGCCATGTGTGGGCATAGTGAGGGCTTCCTGGGGGCTAAGTGAGGGCTGACTGTGCAGGGCCAGCGTTAAGGGGCCAACGTTTTGCCAATGAGCAAATTCTCAGGGGCCCTACGCTGGCAGCCCGCTGGGGGCCCTAAGGCTAGCCCTAAGTGGGCCCATAAAGGGCCAGTGCAGGCTTGTTTGCAGGGATACTTTATAGTTCCAAAGAAGGATGGGGGGTTGTGTCCGATTTTAGATCTGCATCAGTTATATCGCTCAGTCATGTGACTGAAGTTCAGGATGCTCACACTCAAACAAGTCGTGTCTCAGATCAGATCCGAGGATTGGTTTGTCACGATCGATCTAAAAGACGCATACTTTCACATCTCCATCCTTCCTCATCACAGGAAGTTCTTGAAGTTTGCTTTTGGGGGCAAAGCGTACCAATATCAGGTTCTTCCCTTTCTTCCTTGTACTCTCACCCCACACTTTCACAAAGTGTGCGGATGCTGCTCTGGCTCCTTTGCGACTCCAGGGCATACTGAACTATAACGACAATTGGTTGATACTAGCTCAATCGGAGCGAGTGGCTCTCGCTGAGAGCAGTTCACATTCCTGGGCATCTCAATATGGGAGCAGACATCCTGTCGAGGCAGGGGCTGAGGCCCGGAGAATGGAGGCTTCACCACCTCGTGGAGAGTTTTTGGCCAGGCTCAGGTGGACCCAGTTAACTCGACCCAGTTAACTGCCCGGTTGGTACAGTTCTGGAGTTCCTGCAGGTCCGTTTCTCCGCAGGGTTGACCCACTTCACCCTAAAGGTCTGCGTGGCGGCCATTGCGGCCTACCACACCCCTATTGGTGGCCAGTCAGTGGGCAGACACCCCCTGGTTACACGTTTCCTCCGGGGTGCACTGAGACTGAGGCCTCCCGTACAATCTCGTGTCCCTCCGTGGGACCTGGCTGGGGTGTTAAAAGCTCTCTGTAAGCCTCCCTTCGAGCCTATTGAGGAGATCTCTGATCGCCATCTATCGATTAATACTACCTTCCTTCTGGCGATATCTTCTCTAAAGAGATTTGGGGATCTGCAGGCCCTCTCAGTGGCCCCTTCCTACCTAGACTTTGCGCCCGGTCTGGCCAAAGCGTTTCTCTACCCTCGTGCGGGGTACGTACCTAAGGTCCCCTCCTCTACCCCACGGCCTGTTGTACTCCAGGCCTTCTGTCCTCCTCCCTTCCGGGAGCCCGACCAGCAGAAGCTTAACTGTATGTGTATGGCTCATACACAGATTTTAAGAGGTCATTTTTTATTGAAGTTTTCTTCCTTTGATATAGCATGAGGTGAAAATGTTCAGTTTTACTTTAGCATAATCAGTTACACATTTTAACTCCATGTGGCTCAACTTACCTTCTCCCTAGGCCCAACTTACCCCTCACTGGGGGCAAGCTGATTGAGCCGAGAGGCCATTTTTTTTTGGGAAAGCCATATTTTGAAAGCAATTTATTTTAGATCCAATGCGATTATTCCCAAGGATGCACCACATCCTGAAATGTAGGTACATACTTAAGTTGGACCCATTACTGTCATGTGCTCACTTTAAACATACTGTAAGTAAAAACTGGCTCAACTCACCCCGCTCTCCCTATAATTTGTGTAGTACACATTACTGTGTTGATACAAGTATAATCTATATACTTAATGTGTTTTTAATCTTTCCTTCCTGTGAGAGAGACAAGCATTTATTTTGAAATGCCAGACAGAATTTATTGTGTAACCAAAATACCAATAATAACAAGAAAACAGATTTTATGCATAATGCTGTACTGGTAATTATAAGCAAGTCTGAAATACATTAAGTAAATATAGTAAACATAGTCAAAATTCATCATCAGATCATAAACAATTGCCTGGCATAAATGTATAATTCATTGTTTGTAAACTGCTCTGAAATCACAAACCTGTAGAATGTGCACAGTGCTGCGTTTTACATTTAAATATTTAGAGCTCACATTTAAATGAATCATAGCTTTTTAAGTTCAATAATCACTGTAGCCCATATCACTATTCCTTTTTCCATCCCCCAATTTAAGGCCTCCTAAAATGGGAATTACCACTTTTGTTATAGTCTGCCATTTAGGGTGTTTATGACTTTTTACGACCTTAAATGCAACTGAATTTAAGACATTCTAAAACCTTTGTTATTATTATTTTTTTACATTCTCTAAATACACTTTGTAGATTAGTTGTAGTCGCAAATGAGAGAGTAATGATGTATTACAGTAGGCGAGTCTACAGACAAGAAAATTGTTAATGCTGTTTTTTTTTTCTCAAAAATAACATGCTCCAGTCATTTCTAATGTTATATATAATGCAAAATATGAACATAACATCTTCCATTTATTGAATAAATGAAACAATTGAACAATTGTGACACTGAGCGGTGACAACAGAGTTGGAGATCCAAATGCAGTTTTATTAAAAGAGCGTAGTCATACAGGCAGGCTAAATCACCAGCAAACAACAACATCCAAGGCGAGACAAAAGAGTAATCCAAAAAACAGGCAAGGGTCAGGGCAGGCAGCAAATGATCAAAAGGAACAAGGTAACAGTCCAAAGTCAAAACCACAGGAAACCAGGAAACTAGGGAACAAGGGAAACCGCTCAGAAATGTAATGTAAACTACAGCTAAACAAGACTTCACAATAAAGGAGTAAACCAAACTTTTAGGGCCTGTTTACACCTGGTCACTTCATGCGTTTTTTCTGATCGGATAGCTATCCGATCGTGAAAAGACCAGGTGTAAATGCCCTCCAAAACGCATTCGAGACGGATATAAATCCGATCGCTCAAACCACTTCAGGAAGTGGTCTGCGAAACTGGACAAGTGTAAATGCATCTGGTTGTTGAAACCATATATGCAAATTTTACTCCTCTCAAAACGTTAAAATAAGCGTGTTATAGGCTATATGACATTATAGTCGGATATGACAGCGCTAATGCAACACGCATTGCTGCGGACGAGTAGCTGAGCATCTCTTCAGCAAGTCGACGCGCAAACTGCCACGAATTAAACTGAAAGTAAGATGCAGACGCTCAACACACAGTCATCTTCATTAAAAGTAGTGTGACTAACATATCTTTCCAGTTCTGATGCCGCTCGCTCTCCTATTGCGGGCTTTGATCTTGAAATGAGCAGATAATTAATAAAATGTAGCGCTTATCTTTTGATTTCATTGACGTGAACTCCGTTAAATTTAAATATAGCGCAGGAATTGAAGATCGGATTTATATCCATTTTGCGACAACACATTTATGTGGCCAAGTGTAAATGGCAAGAGTCTGGAATGGAGTGCCTCACGGGCACTCCAGCTAGAGATCGTGACACATCTGTAAAAATCATATACTGATTAATTTCTTTAATGCCTTTGTAGTCCAGCTTAAAACAACTGGTAGAGATGCAGTCAGTGAAGTGCCTCTTGCTGTATTGTGTATGAAATGTGCTATATAAATAAACTTGCCTTGCCTTGTCTGGCTACCAGTATTGGCTGGTTGGCACATTATAGGTTTTGCCCATCCTAGAATGACTGGCAAAGATGCAAGCAGTGATCTGTGAAGCATCCCTTTGTGTCTGGCTAGTGTCAGAAGTATGTTGGCACATTGTAGTCTTTGAATCCCATCCTAAAACGACTGCTAGAGATGCAGGCAGTGGTTACTGAAGCATCCTTTGCTGTCTGTCTTGCATAGACTGCAGTTGGCAGTAAGCATTGTTCACCAACACAGATGATGTGGGATGGTTATCCCAAAGGAGAAGAAGAGAAAACAAATGAGATAATGTTAGTCTGAGTGATTTATTTATTTATTTTTGTTCTGAAATAAATTACTAAGAATTAAGTTTGATGTATGCCTGGCGTATACCTGGCGAGATGAAAGTAATGAAAAGTCCCATACAGTACATTGCTGGGTAGGTTATTGCAAATATTATAGGAGTCATATAGACGTAACCACCTATTTTGTTATACATTGTATTTATTTATTTATTCATTTGTTTGTTTGTACTAACAACAGGCTGTTTGTGACCTTAATGAGTGTGATGAACTATAGCATGGTAGAAAACCATTGAGAAGCTAGAAAATTAAAACCTTAGATAATTCAAATTTTATAATCAAATGTTCTGAATCTGGTAAGCTGAATTTTCAATCAACTGAAGTTTGTGTTTGGAGACTGCAGGGTTTCCTGCCAGTAATGCATTACAATAATCTAGAGGTCATGAATAAATACACTTTTCTGTATCAGGAAAAGCTAGCATGTTTTGTAACTTAGCAATATTCCTCATGTGGAAGAATGTTGTAAAAACACTGGAAAATGTTCGCAAGACAAATTGCTGTCATGCTTGACACCCAGGTCTGATGAGATTATACTTCTTTCATGTAGATTGTCATCTACTGTAACAGCTTGTCATGAAATGTTTTGGTCTAATGAACAATACCTTTGTTTTGTCAGAATTTAGTAGTAGGAAATTACTGCTATCCAAATCCTTCCGTTGTCATTAATACACTCCACTAGCTTGGAAAATTGAGAAATGTCATCTAGTCTAGGGGAAATATAAATCTGAATGTCATCAGCATAATAATGAAAATTAGTTAAATGTTTCCTGATAATATTTTATAAGGTAAACATGTACGAAGAAAACAACAGAAGACCTAAGACAGAGTCTTGTGGCATGCCATATAATCGCCTGTGCAAGATTTTACTTACAAACATTTACACACAAAAAAGGGTAACGATCATGCAAAAAGGACAAATAGGAATCTATTACTATCCACAAATGCAAACAGAATTTTCCAGTCTGCCCAAGAGGATTATGTATTGATCTATCTATGGCCTGGAATTTACCAATTGACAAAGATCAATTTGTGGTTTCTTGGTAGGAGATTTAATATTAGCCAAGTTTTTTTGGGGACATGGGAGTTAATAAAATTGAGAAAACATTGATCTTTGTAATCTTTATCATGACTTTTTGTTGTACAAACCTGGATTTACAGTAAAAAAGTACACAGTTTTGCAACCTAGGAGGTTATGTGACATTAATCGTGCAGTTACATACGTTCTCAGAAAATGTTTGTTGCATATGCTCTCATAAAAAGTCACTGGGGTGGTAACCTTTCAAAGTGTAGTAATATTTACCATTTAGGTACTAATATATGCACTTTCTTTTGGTGCCAACATTTACCTTTAAGGTATAAATATACACTCTTTAGGGGAAGTGAAAGCTTCTGTACCGTTTTTTTCTGACTGTACTGTTTCACCTGTTATTTAAATCAATAGTTGGCAGAATATAGTATATGCTGTGAAATAGGGTATGCAGTAAGCAGTATGCTAGTTTCCATCCTGCAAACACTGGTGATTCTGCATGCAAATGTAAGCAGAATCATATCCTGTCAAATCAGTGACAAAATGTTATTTTAGGACCAGACCAGACACTAATGATCCTCACTGGCCATTTATACCATATCTTTATCCACCATGCGAACTGTGTCTATTTAATCTTCATAGCAGTGGATTTTGAAGTGAGATTAAATCGCTATAGCAGCATGTGGGGCCATAGACCCCAGCTAATTTCTTCACAGCTGTTATTAGATTTCACTGCTGTACGCCATTACTCCTAACCCCCTAGAGAGAGGGAGCAAGGGCCCAAGAGCTTCTACACATCCACAAACGCACACACATGCCTACAGTCATTAGCTGTGCTAGGCTGAGAAACCGATTGTGGATATCAGTAATTTCAGCAACATTAGCAAGCCTTTCTACCATTTCATGACTCAAGCCTAATCACTGGCTGGTGAGGTGTGACTGAGGTGTGCAGAGTGCATCGCACAGCAAGATAACACTAAAATTAGAATATGTAACCATCAGGTCAGGTAGCCAGACTCGTAACGGTGTCGTACATCCTATTCTCCACTGGAGGGCAAAGTACACTCATACATTCTGTAGATGTCAATATCACAGCGGTTTGTTTATAGAAGAAATGTCAGGTAGTCGATGGACGCTCCTTAGTGTATAAGAGGATTTCTTAGAGAGACATGAATACATTCTCAATCGTATAGGCACTATTTATCTCGCTTAATCTAAATGTAATCCTGCAGATGCATACCCATAATGCATTCTTAATGACTACAAAAGCTTTCATCAGGTAATGATCAAGAGTTTAGCTTGACTTATCAAATGAATTTATGACAAAGCACACACACAATGTAGAAGCTATAGGAGGTGACCTGTGTCAGAAGCAATTAAGGTGCTTCACAACTATCAGATGTAGTTTGAACAAGGGTCTGTTAGACCAACAAAGTCTATTAGCATCAAAAGCTGGGATGAAAAGATCAAAGCTGTGGCAAAATAAGCATGTTAACACTGAATCGCTAACCATACCAAGGGACCAAAAATCCATTACTCCTTTCTGTAATTGTTTTAGGAAGGATCTGTAAAAAGGTTATAGAAGGTAATATAGTGATGGGAAAAGAAGAGGTGAATGTATGATTTGCATGTAGAAAACAATGCATCATAGAAATCTTCCCAAGAGCTTGTCTAAATATAGTGAAAGCATTTTTTAAAATGAAGCCCAAAAGGGGCTGATTTTCCCAAGGGAGTGAGTCTGTACTGAAGAGGAACACTTCCATAGCATGTAACGAAATTGTTTACCCGCATTTTATCACCGTCACTTGGCAACAGTGTGTGCTACAGTACATTATTGATCTATTGTTGTGTTGCATTGTATATTACTTATGTTGCATCCAAGAGCTTCCATGAAACACATGTTGTTCGCCTTGTATGTTGCATTTTTACTTTTATGTAAGTAAATGAGAGGATGAATGACCGCTTCTCATGTGGTGAATTTATTTGACAGGCAGAAATGGATTTTGTGAATGGTCCTCCACAAGGCAAAGGATTATACCTGAAACTGCTATTGAACTAGGCATGCACATATTTATCAAATGATTTTTAACTCATTATGTCTTAATCCAACTGACACATGGTCAGGAAGGCTGGAATACTGTGGGGAATTGTTCATGTCTTTTTGACAGTCAAATGACTGCAGAAAAATAATTGTCACCCATTAAAATAAAATCCATTAAATTGAAAACTAAAGAAAATGCAGAATGAAATTCTGCACTGTGTCCCAATTATACACTACTTTTAATATAAAACAATGGATTTTACAGTAACTGAGAGCACTCTAAGACTCATAAATGATCTTCCTTAGAAGCTCAATATAATGCATTCTTACCTCCCTTACAAATGGCCTTCTGGGAACAGCAGGAATATTTGCATAGTTGTAAAGACTCCCTTGTAAAAAAAGAAGTGCATTTTAGCAAATAGTGTAAGCTGAATGTAGTATTTTCGAACACTTAATTGCATGCTGATTGCAATTCAATGAAAATGTAGGCTATTAGTTTAAAAAGCCCTGCATTTTCCGTCCGACTTATTTAATCCCCTATGGCTGGGTTTCGGGCCAATTTTTACTTTCATAGCTCACACACAGGATGGGCATCAGGTCTGTTTTAGGCTTCTCCTTTTTATGTTTGAGACATCCATCAGTTAAGGTGGTGGAAAAGAAACAACACGAGACCATGCTACCACGACTGTCAAGACAGCTAGCAGTAGCAACGAGCATGACTTCAGCACACCTGGAAGATTCATAGAAGAAAGGAGGAATGGATTAAAACTAGAGCTGTCCCGGGCTAAAGATTTTTCTAGTCGACTAGTAGTAATTACTAAACCACAATCAGCCTTTCATATATAGGCTAACTAGCCTATTCCGCGTTCATGCGCATTGCACACGCATACCGGTATATTTTTATTATTTATTAATAAACTAGGGTTTTCTGAGTCAGTATCAGCTGCAAAGATGAATTTGAAGATGCTCATGCACCATCTCCACAGCACAGTGGATGCACCTTCAGAGAGAAATTAATATGGATTACATAATCAGAGTTTTTGTATTCAGCTTTCATCGATTCATTTTAAAGTAGACATTTAAAGCTTTCTATAGACATATTTCTCGTGTCTGTGAGTGGAGAACGAGAAGGCAGAAAGCACATCCTGTTTGTTTTCTTTATTTTACAAAAAGCAGGTTTTGTTGTTATTGTGAGTGTACACTAATAAAAGTAGACCCTTTACTGTTTTGAATGACACATTACTATTATCTGTATGAGCAAAAATGATTGCATATTTTAAGTTGTTTCCATTGTTATCAGTAAAAATGCAAGTGGGGGGCCCCCTCAGTAGAAATCGTGTTCCCTGGGGCCTACGCAATTAAGTCGTGCCTAAACACCCTACTGGTAATAACACATTTATCTAGGTTAAACGTTTAAACTAACATTGTGATATGTATGGAGATAAAATGATGCCTAAAAGATTCTCATGCGCAGGGTAAGATTTGTGAAAGTGTACATAACATAGCAAGCGTAAATTAATTTTGCATTCGCAAGAAAATATCTGTAAAAGTGTAAATCACGTTTCAAGTGTAAGAAAAAAAAAAGATTTGCAGCCTTTTACTGTTTTTTGTAAGTGTAATTCATGTATTGTGAAACTGCAAATTCATGCTAAGGCAAAATAAATATGACCTGTATTCTTCTGACTTCCATTTTTCCGCGCTTACACTTTTGGCACCGTTGTTTCGCCCAAATACAGCCAAAAGGATTGCAAGCCTGTGCACAGCCTTTTGCAAGCGAAAACAACCATATCAAGAACTGGAAAATGGATTGGCCGCGTAAAATCAATGTGTGTGTGTAAAAAATAAACTGTTTCAAATGTCTAAATTACTTCTTGTGTGCGTAGGGCAAAATGTTCCCCAAATAACCCGATGTACTTCTGCATCTTTGCACTTGCAGTTTTGGCACGATTCTCTCACAGATTTCAGATTTGCAAGCACGAGTGAAAGGCGGGACCTTCTTCTTGCAGCCAGTCAAACGAGTCTCTCGCTGACTCTCGATTTACTCTTATCTGATTGGTTCAATAAACACTATTACAATATTACAAAGTGCACTTTTCAAAATGTTAAGAAGTAGTCATACTCTGCTTAAGTTCACTTAAGGACTTATATTTCATTAATATCTACATTTTAAAGTACATAAAAAATACTTAGGCCTATTTAAAACCATGAGAGATATAATATTTAAAATACACTACAAGCACAAATTCAGTACAATTAAGCACACTTCTTTACTTTTCTTATAGAATGCATTGTCTGAGGGATTTTGTCTACTCTCAATATTTCACACTGTCAAAAACTAAAAGGTCTGCAATACCCTTTGATATGTATATTGATCAAAACATTTTTTTAAAAAGGAGCAAAAGATGAATCAGACACCATTTGCATGAGGACAAATGTCTGGAGCTGTAGAAAAGCACTACTCGGTTTGAGCCTGGATTCAGTATTTCAGTCTGTAATGCTGCGCTCAATGCTAATCCCACACACTGTCTACTACTTTTCCTTCAAGGAGGGCATTTCCTGTCCAGTACAAGTGCATTGTTTACAATCAATTAGCCGGCACAGAAGCCCTGACGAATCCATTTATTCCAGAGTAGCTCTTGCCCATTACACCAGCATTTTACATTGACTAAACTGCTTCAGAAGTAGAATTGTCCTTAAATGCCCCTTGAATATGGTGTCTGGACATTTATTTTTATCCTGTAATCAATGAAATATCCCAATCAGCAGCTTTCATGGGCAATGTTCATAATGAAATTTTCATGCGAGTCATTATAACTGCTTGCCCATTTTGGAAAGGCAACATTTGGAGTTCCGTGAACTGCAGAACAATAAATACACTTAAATAGCCAACTATAGACCTAATTTCCCACTAGCTAAATGATGACTTTCACTCTGAAAGCCATTTCCATAAGTTGTGCCAATTTTTGGTTGACCCTGATACAGTCAGAAAGAGAGGTGGGATTTTCCTTCAGGCAAGACAGTAGGACACTACCCAAGAGTAACCATGGTGATGTGTCAGTAGAACAATGGTCATGTTCTTGTATGGCAGCTCTCTTCTTTTAGCACAGCAAAACCACCTACTTCTAGTTCCGTGGATCAGCTCATGCTTGACATGCTTTTTTACAGTATGGGTGAACAGATGCAGCATATACTAAAACAGGATGGATTTCACAAAACATGTCAAGAACACGACTGGGTCATATTTTATGTTTTTATTTTTTTGCATTGTGACATTATTTTCATGATATTTCAAGATTTCATCTCATCATCAATTATGACATTCTGATTACCATAATCTAAAAATTAAATCTGAAAAACGAATTTCATTATATATATATATATATATATATATAATATATGATTTTTGCATATAGTTACTCTATATAGCAATTATATATATATATATATATATATATATATGAATATTATATAATAATATTAATTATTATCAAGTATGATATATTTTTTGCATATACAGTCAAACCAAAAATTATTCAAACACCAGCCCTTTTTTTACTAGTAGGTGCAGGACACTATAGTTCATAAATGTAAGTGAGGATAGCAAAATAAAGTAAACTGTGACATATTATACTTAAAAA
>NW_015542356.1:1770251-1782096 GCF_001515605.1 Sinocyclocheilus anshuiensis | reverse complement strand
ACCACAGACGGACTGAACAAAATTAAGCATTGCTTGGGAATTGGTTGAGCTAAATTGGTATTATCTAATAGTATACATAAATTTAACAGCTGACAGCTATTCAACCGAATTCATTACATACCTTTCAATCAAAGTTATCTGACATTATCAAGATGAATTTGTTCTGACACAGTTTAACGTCTCTAGGTTACGTATGTAACCATGGTTCCCCGACGCTGCATCGAAGTCGCTTTGGGGAACGCCCTTGCGTGACCGCGTTCTGAAGCACGTGTCAAATCAGTCCAATGGAGTAGCGAGACGTCACGAGAGGGGTGACGTAAGCACCAGAAAGTATAAAAGCGCATCCGCAGTCTACGCCGTGCCTCGGCAACAGCGGGACCGCTGCCAGCGGGATCGCGAGCCTGGCCGCTCTCATCAAACACAGCCAGGCGAGAGCGTAGCATACGCAGCGAGAGTAACTCGCAGTGATGACAATCAGCTCCTCGAAAGCTGACCGTGCATGCTCCACTCCCAAACAAACGACACACAAATCGTGTGTATCCCCTGCCGCCAGATATCGTGGGCAGGGAGGAACACAGCGTTTGTAATGCCGTTCGCTCGCCATAGACTTTTTCATGATGTTTTTTATATATGCTTGTGCGGACAGACAACAGTAAATAGACAGACACATACACAGAGCGCTACTGAAGAGCAGAAGCTGGTTTGCGCTCTGCCGGATGCGCTTTTATACTTTCTGGTGCTTACGTCACCCCGCTCGTGACGTCTCGCTACTCCATTGGACTGATTTGACGTGCTTCAGAACGCGGTCACGCAAGGGCGTTCCCCAAAGCGACTTCGACGCAGCTTGAGTTCCTGAAGGGGAACTCTGCGTTCTTGTCATATTTTATTACCATTTTCTAAACTATAACGAATAAACTGTGATATAATTTGCGAAATGTTGAAGGTATCTGAATAAATTTTGGTTTGACTGTATGTAGTAACTACACTAAAAAATGCTGGGTTAAATATAACCCAGCGCTGGGTAAAATATGGACAAACCCAGCGATTGGGTTGTTTTCACCAACATCTGGGTTAAATGTTTAACCCAACCGCTGGGTCAAAAAAAACCCAATCGCTGGGTTGTATTTAACCCAGCATTTTGCAAAAATCAATGATTAATAAAATAATGAAATAATTAAAAAGCATTTTTAATAAGCAGTTTTTATGCATAATGTGATCATTCTTGATAATTTTTATCATAAACTGTGACCTGTAAGTGTTTTGTTAAATCCCAACAGTGTAAAAATCTCTCTCTCTTTCTGGCCATTTCT
Source organism: Sinocyclocheilus anshuiensis (assembly GCF_001515605.1). NCBI lineage: Eukaryota > Metazoa > Chordata > Actinopteri > Cypriniformes > Cyprinidae > Sinocyclocheilus > Sinocyclocheilus anshuiensis. The sequence continues at coordinate 1,780,786 of NW_015542356.1, read as the reverse complement.
TCCTTCTGAATCATCTCATGGTTCAGTTGCTGTTGTTAGATTGTAAAAGTTATTAAGAACGAAATGTCTTTTGCTGTGACTGTCTTTTACCACTGACACACTCTGTTGCTCAGTCAGTCAAGCTATCTTTACAAAGCAATCAATAAGTGTTGCTCAATCAGCTATTCTGTATGTGCAAGTTATAACGAATACAGCAAAATGTTCAAATAATCTTGCAAAGAAGCTATGCAGTTATTGTTATCTCAATAATGGATAAACTTCAATTATACAGTAGCACACATAATCAACTCTGTAGGTTGATTAGCTTGCTGGTAGTTTTCTGCTGCAATACGTCAGAAACGCAGAATCTAACCATTAGGTGCACATAAAAACAGAGTGAAAACAGAAACAGTGTAGTGTAATGTGTGAAATCCTCATTATTATGCAGTTCTGGATCACTGATCTCCGGCTAATCATGTCTTAAAGCCACTGAGCAACAGTATGGCTGCCATCTGTATGAACAAAGAAACTCTCTAATGCTGAGGTTTTGCTTTTTAAACTGATTTCTGGAAATATAAATGTGTTTCACCTAACCTTGACGAAAAGACCACCATAGAGCAACACAAATATGCATACTAGTTCAGTATCCAACACACAATATATGTTGGTAGCCAATGCTATATTTTTATTTTATTTTATTTTATTTTATTTTATTTTATTTTATTTAAACAGTATTGTTTACACTATCTTTTATCTTTTTAGTGTTATCTTAACACTGTTGGTCTCTGGAATTGCCAGTCTGCAGTAAACAAAGCAGATTTCATTACATATATTGCTAGTCATTCAAGACTAAACCTCATGGCCCTGACAGAGACCTGGATCAAACCAGAGGACACTGCTACTCCTGCAGCACTCTCCAATAATTTCTCATTTTCCCACACTCCCCATCTGCTTATCTCTAATGATCGGAAATGTATTCCTTTGCCTTATCTGGGTATTAACAGCTCCATTGAATCACATTCAGTCACTATTACCCACTCTTTTAAAATCCAGTTTGTAGTTGTTTATCAACCCCCAGGAACACAAGGTAACTTCTTGGATGAATTAGATGTGCTGCTCTCAACCTTTCCTGAGGATGATACTCCCCAAGTTATGATTGGAGACTTTAACATCCACCTAGATAAACCTAAGGCTGCAGACTTCCACACTCTACTTGCCTCTTTTGATCTCAAGAGAGTGTTAACTACGGCTACTCACAAATCAGGCAACCAACTGGACCTTATTTAAACACGACACTGATCCACTGATCATGTGCTCGCTACTCCACTGCACACCTCGGATCACTTCCTCCTCACTCTTAACCTCAACATAGTTCCTGACACAACACATACCCCTACACATGTAATCTTTTGACGTAACCTACGCTCACTCTCACCCTCCCGGCTATCTGCTATGGTTTCATCTTCGCTTCCTCCCCCTAAACAGTTATCATCTCTTGATGCTAACAGTGCTACTGATACTTTCTGCTCCACTCTTACTTACTTATCTTGTTTAGACACTGTCTGCCCCTTGTCTTCCTTGATCCTATTCCATCTCATCTCCTTCAAGCCATTTCTCCTGCAGTTATACCTGCACTCACTCACATCATTAACACATCCCTTCACACTGGTGTTTTTCCCTCAGCATTTAGACAGGCTCGAATAACCCCACTACTTAAGAAACCCACCCTTAACCCAACTCTTTAAGAGAACTACAGACCGGTTTCCCTTCTTCCTTTCATTGCAAAAACACTTGAACGAGCTGTGTTCAACCAAGTCTCTGCCTTTCTCACACAGAACAACCTCCTCGACAGCAACCAGTCTGGTTTCAGAAGTGGACATTCAACCGAGACTGCCTTGCTCTCAGTTGTTAAAGCCCTAAGACTGGCAAGAGCGGATTTCAAATCTTCAATACTTGTCTTGCTGAATCTGTCCGCTACTTTTGACATGGTTAACCACCAGATCCTTCAGTCAACCCTGTTGGCAAAGGGCATCTCAGGAGGGCCCGTTGTAACACAGTTCATAGTTCGGGAAGAAGGAGGCGGGAACCGGCGAACATTTAAACATAATTTAATAACAAAATAAACACAAAACTGAAAATAGCGCGACAGCCCCTCACGGTTGACTGCGGCGCACAAACAGAAACAAAACAACATAAATAATCCAGGCCTGGTCCTCTCTCGTCTTGTACTGTTGTCACTCCTCCTTTTATCCTTCCTCACAAGAACACTGCTAAGAATTTACTTAAGTGTAAAAAAATTATTGGCTCAAAGCTGCACTTAAAAGTTAGTTATCAAGCATCTCATTCATAATTTAAGCGAAGTGTAGGACTAAATCTTAAGTGTCAGTCTTAGGGATCATTCACGACACTTTGCTGTGCCACAAACGGGATATGACGAAACCAATCACTGAATAGATGTCCTTATTTAAGAATATTCTCAGATAAATTCACATTGAATGGTGAAATTCCTAAGAGGAGTTTACATTCAACACACATTTGACAATAAAGAATCTTCAAGAGAATACATTATGATATACACATTGGAAATTTAAGATAAACATGTTTTCCACCATGTCTTCATTACAAATTTAAACCACTGTGCTGTTAACTGACCTGCCTTTAGGGTTGTGCCGATAGATGATAGTCAGAGATATCGCCTGTTGCTGACGAAAACAGGATGATTATTATTATATTATTATTATTATCTGCCAAAAACAGACTACGCGCCTATCTTCAGTGATATAGCGCGGAGAGCCACTAATGGGACACCAAGAGAAATGTATGTGGTGTAAAATGTAATGGTATAAACACAAGCATTGACTGGAGTGGCCGAGATCAGCTCCGTCGAAGCCATAACGTGCTGCAGACGTGTGCAGTGTAAATAAAGGGTAAGAGATTTATTCATCATACAGTGTAGGTAGCTTCACTGATCACAACGGGAGTGTTTTTTAAAGTGCATATACTCGTGCTAGACACGCCGGAGACCGAGACCCACTCGGAACAAGAACGAGGTGTGGCGGTGAGGATCCGGGAGAGAGGGGTTACACTTTCATAAAATTCAAGGCATTAATGTTTGCGTCCCTTTTAGACTTGCACTCTATTCATTTACTAACTGCTTGTTAAAAAAACACTAGCTTTTCTAATCTTTTTGTACTCTGTTTTCTTTTTATTTATTATACAATTAACAAAAGCGAAAAAGGCCTCTAACACTAGCTTGCTCTATTCTTTTTCACTTTACTAAATAATGTTAACTTAACTGACTGCTTCACTTCCACTTTAAAGCCTTCATATATAATGCATTTTAAAGTAGTTTACGCATTGATTATGCCTTGTAATGAACCTTCACACACAAAACTACTAACTTCACTGTGAATTCGGTCAAAAACACTCTTGCATGAGATTCAATTGCATGCTACAAACAGCTTTCAGTGTATTTGGGAATAACTTGCCCCCCACTCGTGGCACAATAAATACTAAGGCTTTCAGGGGAAAACTGCATACATTACCACAAATGCACTGGAAGATCTCAGATCTGTTCATAGTAACAGCATGATACTAAACCCTTTCTGTGTCAGCCTGAATGTGCTAATCTGTTTGATGTGGATGGCGAAGTGCATCTCAGTCTTTGTCTTGCCAAAACACAGGTAGATGTGCAGTGCAGCCAAAACATTACAAAGAAAATGAAAACTAAAATTAGGTGCGATTGAAATGGTAATGCACTAAAGAGCCGCAGCAGTCCTCAGCTTTATTTATACTTTGGATTAAATCTACAGGCTTGCATGGGATGCTTTTTCTTTTTCACCGGGCTGATAAATAGATCAAGCACATGGAAGCAAATGTAATCAGCAGCGGACCCTTTTGAGTGACCTGTGCAAAACCTGCGCTTTATTCTCTTCAATCTCATTAGCCACTGATACAGGGGCTGTTGTTCCCTCTACCATGCAGGAGACATAATAAATGCTTATGGGACCTTATAATGATTCTCTCCTGGCCAAGAGTGTTTGTGCATCTGTTTATGTGGGCCTGACCAAAACAAAAAAATCAAGTCACCAGTGATGAGAAAGCCAAATAACGGATAGATGTCCGATCAATATTACATGATGGAAAAGACAATCAGTGAGCCCTAAAGCACGTGTTCACAAATACAGTTCTGAAATGAATAAAATGAATAAAATATTGTAGATGATAAATAAGCTGAACATCTTTAGGCCTGTCAATCCATTACAAATCAATAATAATAATAATAATAATAAAAAAAACACTTTAGTTTAGGTACCAATTCTCATTCTCAATTCTCATAACTAATTGCGTATCAGCATGCATATTACTAGCATACTGGCTGTTTTTTTTTTAATTTTTTTTTTTTTACACTACTTATAAATCACATGTTAATACCGTATTCTGCACTAACTAGAGTTAGTTAATAGTGAGAACTGGTTCCCAAACATATGAGTGACCAAAAATATCTAATATCTCAATCTAATATGTTAATATTTTCTGAGAAAATATCAAATGATTCAAAGAAATTGCTGTGACAGACAAAAGCACTGAATAGACATAAAAAGAGGTTTTAGTCAATATATTGAAATCTGTATTATGGAAAATACAAATTTCATTGTTCTATAGTCCACAGCTATTGATTTTGTAAATAAGTTTGTCATTTTGTCTAAGGTACATTTTAGAACATTCAGTCGTTCTTGTGTTCAGGAGAAAGCAATATTAGAAATAAAGGACAAGCAACAGTTTGGATAGTAAATTTGAGTAAATGTTCAGCAAATATTCATTTTTTTATTTTTTGAGTGAACTATTCCTTTAGTCTTAAATTGCTTTCAGACATGGGTATGATTAAATGTTTGATTTCTTTTTTAATTGCATGTTTGAGTCCTAGAAATCATAGTATTTATCATATAATTTATTTATTATAAATGTAATCAGTCTTCCAGCTGATGGTGAATGCGTTACCCCACATTCTGCTTATTGTGTAAATGGTTATTGCATGTGCATAATGCGACTAATCAGATTTAGCAGTTTCCCCGTATAGAGATGAGCATGTTTTCATATGTACATTTCATTACACTGGCATGGAGAAACCATCAAAGCATGTTGGCTGTTGCTGCTGTTACATGAAAAGACAAACATGGTGCTATTTGATGTGTTGCATATTAATAATAGCTGTTCATAGGAAGACTCACACTGACAATGTTTGCTTCCAAATGTTTAAAGTTGTTTAAAGTAATGAAATACATTTTTCTAAACTCTACTGGTAGGTTACATACTGTAGCGATACAGAAGATTGCTTCTTAAAAATGTACTGATGACAACATACTGCAAAACATATTTCCCACATTGCAGTGCGCTTAACTTTCCATTTACATCATTATGAGTGAATTGGAGAGTAAATCAACTGTGATTTGAATCATTATATGATTGGAATGCCAGAAAGCTTTTCTACTCAAAACTCATTATAATGTATAACTGGTTTTAGTTAGAATAACTGCTATTAACTGAATTAAACATGAAACCCAATAAGGTCATGTTTGAAACATTTTTCTGTTGCATTTGGCATGTTTGTGTGCTGCTGCACTGTGTGTGTAATAAGCAGAGTGTACCCGCCTATACTAACTCGCTCTTTAAATAACAAAAAAAAAACTATTGCGCCATTTACTTTAGACCAGGTTTTAATTGGTCAATGGCGCGGCCTATTTCACTTGAACACACCTCATTTTCAGACCAGCACGCCCATGAGCGCACAAATGGGCGCAAATGCATTTGCTATTTAAACAACGTGGCGCAGGATGTGAAAATGATAACTGTGCTGGGTGTATGATAGAGCCCTAGGTGTTTCCTTAAAAATCCGCTATGATGTTCACTCAGCTATATTGATCGTAAAGGACATCAGCGCATCAGGATTCAGGGCTCATCCAAGACCCATTTACTGAGAACTTTGAGTCGTGGTTAGTGTTTTACAGCTTCTCATTGCATAGGTTTTAAGTTCAGCCAAATCTTTTGATACTCTGCCGGTTTCTTTTGTGTTGGAGAAAATTAGTTGCGTGGCTTGGCTTTCAAGAGTTGTTTTATAATAACATTTTGGACTGAAGAAGGAAAAATGGCTTTTATATAAGATGGGGACAAGATGTTCAGTCTTCACAACAATGTTACCAACTTAAACTAAAGGGCAGGGCCAAAGATAACAGTTATACAGTATGAGGCCATCAAAGACCTTCTTGCATACCTTTATTTTTTCTCCTTTATTTCAAAAAAACAACTCAAAAACAGCAACAACAACAGACAGAACATTGGTTGTAATCGGCTTCTTTAGTCCAAGATTTGCTAGGTTGTTCGCATCAAGTTGTTTTCTCTGCTTCCAACTCTCCTGTTTCCTTTGAATGGCAGCAGCATCGATCTATTAGAGTGTGTCTATTGTACCGCAAAATGAAGTCTCTTAAGGTTGCACAGGTGGTCTCCTTTTGAAAGAGCAGAAAAAGAGCAAAAAGGTCTTATTGACTGGCTTATCATTTTCTTTAAATACCTTTTGGGTTACAAAGTGGATTTAATGTAACACAAGATGAAAGTAACATTACAATAACAAACATTTACACTAAAACACTCAAATCTTACCATAATTTAGCCATATTTTATCATATCTTAGCCTATAAATCTTACCTGCTCTTGGAGTACAATGTAAATACATAAAAAATGGTAGGCTATATCAAATAGTATTGCACTCTGATATTAGCATTGCCATGTACCAGTGAAGCACCAATTGTGTAACTGATTTACACCTCAAAAACATGAGTATGTTACATCTTCATTAAGAGGTATAACTTAACATGTTTTGACATTTTCAATCTGTTGAAAAAATACATCTGAAGGTCACAGTCGTCCAAGAGCTTCGTTTTGCTTTGTACTTAATGTACCACAGGCACAATAGTTCACCTCACAGCACATTCAAACAGAAAACGAGGATAAAATGATGATAGCACTTGAGGTAGATTGCAACGTATGCTGTTGTGATGTTGTAACTGCATTAAATAGATGGCCTCCACACCAAGCTATTTTGCTGAATGTCATGAAGCTCTTGAAAAGCCCACTAGTCTTTTCCTTCAACCAAAGCACTGGGGGGAAAGTAATTAAAATGGGCTGAGGCTTTCCTTCTTGAGAGGTAAGGAGGTGAGAAGTATACATTAATGAATGTCTTGTTCATTTGGTCTTCTGGACATGGGTGAAATAAATATATTCTTACAAGAAAAGAAACTGGTGACTTCTTGTGAAAACATAATGGACAAATCTTCATTTGCCAAAATTAAGTAATGGATTTCAAAAAAGATGAAAGAGGAATCAATGGAATGTGTCATGTTAAAAATAACCTTTCTTTAATGTACATTTATAAAAGATTTAATATGAAAATACTGAAAAAGGTCTATTTACAACCCCAGCAGACTCTATGGAGTTTGCATATTTATGACACCTGGATAAAGTTATTTGTTAGCATTCTTATTCATTTAAAAGGGCTGCATCTTTTGCATAATTAAGGTATTTGTCATGATTTCTGTATCTGTAGACTCAATAGGAGCAAAGCAGGCTAATATTTTAAACTGCTTCATCATTCTGTGGATCCACTGGAACAGGGATTCTCAAACTGAAGATTCAGCCAAACCACTTTGACCTAAAATATTTACTTGATGTATACCCCAATTTTAAGTTAATATTTACATTTACATGTATTGATTTGGCAGATGCTTTATCCAAAGCGACTAACAGTTGAGGAATACAGCATTCCTTGATTCCTCATAGGATGGTAATAAACATGAGAAGTTTATACAAGGTTAAGGCATTTCAATAATTTAACAACACTTTTGCATGTTGATGGTTCTCTGATGTCAGTTAATGCTTGCATAACAAGTAAACAATTTTTTTTAGTGTGTAATTTTTATTTTCATTGTTTTTATTTATTTATTCATTCATTAATTAATTTATTAAAATTATTTAGTTTCTTGATTTGTTTCAGTCCAGTAAGTGTTCATCTTGAAACACTGCAATGAATGTTGTTCTTACTTTATAAAAATCAGTAAACATTCCACAGCAAAAAGACATATGTACCCTGACCTGAACGTGGACATTTTTTATGATTATAAAAAGCCTTTTACTTCATAAAAATTATAAAGTATAAATCAGATGACATAGTTTTGATTGTGTTGTTAATTTAGAGGACTTACAAATTCAAACATGAAACTGTACAGTAGGCTTTCTAGAGTTAAGCTATAGGGGAAACACTTTTGAACCCAGATTTTATCCTGGTCATCTTGCAGCCCCATGGAATGCTTGCACAGGCTTCCCAGAACTAGCCAAACAAGACAGACTCCTTTTATGAAGTGACTCGAATTTCCCTTATGTTGTGTTGGCTTTGAGGTTTGCTGGGGCTCCACACCATCAAACATTCAATGCCCTCATCTGGTTTGATCCGACAGACTTCAAACACATCCACATCCACACACCCCCCCCCCAGCAGCATGTGAGAAACAGGAATTATTAAGTATGTTTTGAGGGCCAGTTGGAGTCGAGGGCATCGTGCTGTGCAGGCTATTGTGAAATAAATCAACACCTGGTCGTCAATAACACCTTGGCTGTGAAATCCCATCCATATGGGAGAGGATAGCGGTTTACACTTGTGGAAAGGAATAGCACGACTGGGAGATCGTGTAATTGATGCCTTCACATCAGAGATGTGAGAAGGTTAGAAAGTGAAGCAAATAAGAGTCGATGCCACTGACAGTGTCAGCCACAATTGTGTGCCTGTGAAAAATTAATGGCTTGAGATTTCAAAATATTATATTTTCAAATCTCATTATCAAAAAAATTATATGTTTTTATTGCTATAAAATCCTCAATGGGTGGATTTAAATTAAGACGATTTGACCCATGGCTTTGGCTTATGCCCTTTGGCCTTACCATGATTATCATACTGGCCCTTGTAATTACTACTGGAGTGATTTTATATGTGGCCAACATAATGAAATGACCCGTTCGCCTGAACATTAACACTGTGTAATTTCAAGAGTCAAACAAAAGACTAACTGTCATCCTGGGGCTTTTCAGCAACTTCTATTCATTAGGACATGCCAAAGCTTAAGGGAACAGTTCTTTGAGATAAATGTTGCATGTACATCACGCCTTCTGGCTAATTTGTTTTGGTGTACCTGAGTGCACAGGGGACTGTAAAAGCCGATGGATACCAAAGGGAAACACTCCAAGCGCTATTATGACTAAATTACTTTTTGCTGCTTGTTTGGCTGCATACACTGTGACAGCAGTTGAGCCAAATGCAATTATTTTGTCATTTGCTTATATATCATTTAAAGGTTCACTAAAGGATCTGTTCAGGGAGTTTTCCTGCCTACGGCCGAAGATGCTGGGATTCAGATGTTTGTATTTGCTGTGGTGTTTTCCAAACAACACAAAATACAAAAGTACAGTGACAAGGGTCAATTCCTCATCCTCTGCCATTCATTTACTATGTTTCCATTCATGTATTTTTACATACAACTACAATGGAAGCACATTTACTGAGTCAATTCCAGGATGTGGAACAAAAAAGACTGTATTATTGTACACAATCTCAAATATTGTTTTGGTCTTTCTTAAGTGCCTAAGTCAAAGTCTTTAATCAAAATGATCCGGTATAATTACCTCCCAGAACTATCTAATCCGCCTCCGAATGTAAGATAACATGGCAGCATTTGCTGTTGCATTTCATCTGCGTGCTTCGAGGCACAAGTGATTATGTAGGGAAAAAAGTCAAAGTCTTTCACGGTTGAAGCAACTTTTTATCATTTTATTACTGATACTTTGCGCCAGTTTCCTAGGAAGTAAATATGTTGTTCTCTTGAATAAATAGAAGGAAAAAGGTTCTTTATTTGCATAGGTTTTATGCACTATTCCAGTTTTATTTGCAACATAGCTATTGTCGCTTAGCAAAGAAGTTTGTTTATGCAACCCAATTTGGGTTGTTATTAACCCAAGGGCTGGGTAAATATAGGACAGAACCCATCTTGGGTTAAATTTACCCAGCAAATTGGGTTGTTCTTTTAACCAAGCATAATGGGTTGATTTAACCCAGCTAATGGGTTTATTCATTTTTACTAGCTTATTTTTTACTTAATACATTAAATAATGTTTACTGATTAACTTAAATCCTCTAAACTTTTTAAAAATACTCTACACAACCACTGGTTTGCATGATAACTTCCTTTATTTAACATTTACAGCATTGTTTATATCATTTTTAATAGGCTATACATATTGCCTATATTTAAACTTGTTTAACAAACATTAGAAGAAAAATTGAACATTAAACAGAAGTCATTCACGTGTAATCGACCAGTCTCTGTTATTCTGTTTCCACGGTAATGGCGCTGGTTCTCGTGCCCGAGCTGGAGTCGTGTTCGGCGGGGAACTGCTAACGGACCACTGCCCAGCATTTCACTCTAGCCGAAACATGCTGTGACTCCATAACCTGC
>NW_015542356.1:1768422-1770113 GCF_001515605.1 Sinocyclocheilus anshuiensis | reverse complement strand
AGGACATGTTTTAACATCCAAACAAAGTATTATATTCTTTATCTTTATGAATAAAATCATTTATTTTATGCAAAGCATCAGGCTTTTCTATCACGCAAAAAGACCGCGACACTCGTTAAAGGTGATTCACACCGCGCGCCTGTATGTTGCTCTGCATAAAATTGAACGATATACAGCACAGTAACGATTTTATAGATAAAATAAAATGTACACAAACCTGTATTTTACCGTAGAATGCATCAATTCGATGGCACTTAGAACTGGTCTCTCATGAAGAGAAGACGCAAAATCCCCGCGATAAATAACTCAACTGCTGGGTTACGTCTGACCCAAGATCTGAGTAACACAAAAACTACCCAAACATTGGGTTGTTATGTCTGACTCAGGAGCTGCAAAACAACCCAAACACTGGGTTGTTACATTTGACCAAGGAGCTGGGAAACACAAAAACTACCCAAACACTGAAAAAATAACCCAAAAAAATGACCCAAAAGGCTCAACCCAGCATTCGGGTTAAAAAAATAACCCAGGATTTTTTAGAGTGCATGTGCACTAATTTGAATATCTTTTCAGAGCAGAAGGCTGAACATTGAATAAACAGGTTCAAAATTCTTGTTTCATTTTGTCGTCAAATTAGAGTAAAAGGTTTTTACAGAGGGGATTTTAGATGTCTCTTTTCATCGCTCCTTAAAGGGTTAGTTCATCCAAAAATTAAAATTGCATCATGTTTTACCCTCGAGGCATCCTAGGTGTATATGACTTTCTTCTTTCAGACGAATATTAAAAATTGTCCTGGCTCTTCCAAGCGTTAGAATGGGAGTAGGAGGGTGTTTTTGTTCAACAGTCCAAAAGTAGTCAAATAAAGCACATCCATCCTGCTGACTGATCGGGAGAAGTGTATAAATGTTAGTAACCTGTGAAGAGAACCTTAATGTAAAGTGAACACCTGTGAACCATTTATTAATGATCTATAAACGTTAGTAACCTGTGAAAGTAAACCTTAATGTGGACACCTGTGAATCATTTATTAATGAGCTATAAATGTTAGGAACCAGTGAAAGTGACCCTTAATGTAAATTGAACACCTGTGAACCATTTCTTAATGATCTATAAACGTTAGTAACCTGTGAAAGTAAACCTTAATGTAAAGTGAACACTTGTGAACCATTTATTAATGAATTACAAATGTTAGTAACCTGTAAAAGTGAACCTTAATGTAAAGTGAACACCTGTGAACCATTTATTAATGAATTACAAATGTTAGTAACCTGTGAAAATGAACCTTAATGTAAAGTGAACACCTGCGAACCATTTATTAATGAGTTACAAACGTTAGTAACATGTGAAAGTGAACCTTAATGTAACGTGAACACCTGCGAACCATTTATTAATGATCTATAAACATTAGTAACCTGTGAAAGTAAACCTTAATGTAAAGTGAACACCTGTGAACCATTTATTAATGATCTATAAACGTTAGTAACCTGTGAAAGTAAACCTTAATGTGGACACCTGTGAATCATTTATTAATGAGCTATAAATGTTAGGAACCAGTGAAAGTGACCCTTAATGTAAATTGAACACCTGTGAACCATTTCTTAATGATCTATAAACGTTAGTAACCTGTGAAAGTAAACCTTAATGTGGACACCTGTGAATCATTTATTAATGAGCTATAAATGATTCACAGG
>NW_015542356.1:1766750-1768263 GCF_001515605.1 Sinocyclocheilus anshuiensis | reverse complement strand
ATTTGGCTAGTCTTTATTACATAACGCCGTTTCCTTTAGGAAACTACATTCAATTTAACCGCGAAAAAGAAGATAATGTACGTTACGTTAATTAATACGTTAATAACCCTCTATTAACACCTCAAAAAATGTAAATATTGTAAAATCTTATGTAAATATGACATAAGACAATCACTGACGTTATATTAAAAGTACCTCTTTCGTTCAGTTACTAAGACTATTTCTGAGGTGAAAACCGCATCCGCGTATTTTTCAATATAAGCTCTTTTCGGATTATTTCCGCCTTCCATGAAATCTCAAAATACTACCGGAAACAAACAATGAATGATGACTTTACAATTTTAATCTTTACTTACCATAAATCGTCTTTCACTCGCTTCCATCTGAAGACGCGGAGAAAATGGCGGCTTCTCGCACTGGTGTCGTCCGATGTTAACGTGACGTGTGTGCTCTCTTTCATGTCCGCGTTCAAGACCAATTTTCAACCCAAAATAGGGTTAAAATAACCCAACGTCCTTACCCAGCAGTCTCAACCCACTTTCTCTGTGGGTCTCTGGAATTGTCAGTCAGCTGTCAACAAAGCAGACTTCATTTCTGCTTTTTCTTTACAATCCACACTCAGCATTTTGGGCTTGACTGAGACCTGGATTCGTCCAGAAGACCCAGCAACCCCAGCTGCTCTATCTAACAACTTCTCTTTCTCTCATACCCCCCGTCAGGTTGGGAGGGGTGGGGGCACTGGTCTGCTCATTGACAATTGGAAATACTCAACCCACTCTCCCCTATGCAATTATAACTCATTTGAATCTCATGCGATCACTGTAACAGCTACTCCTATAAAACTCCACGTTGTGGTAATTTACCGGCCTCCTGGGTAACTGGGCACCTTCCTATAAGAGCTGGATGGTCTGCTGTCCTCATTCCCGGAGGATAGCAGTAGACTTTTAGTCTTTGGCGACATTCATCTGGACAAGCCTTATGCTGCAGACTTCCATGCACTCCTAGCTTCATTTGATTTCAAACACATTACCACTACAAGCACTCACAAATCAGGCAACCAACTTGACTTAATTTACACACGCAATTATACTGCAGACAACATTTTGGTAAAACCCCTACACATCTCTTGACCATTTCTTCATTACATTTAACCTACATCTTCCTACTGTGTGCCACCAATCCCTCTACCTGTTACTTTTAGATTAAACCTGCGTTCCCTTTCACCCTCCTATCTTTCCTCTGTAGTGTCTTCCTCTCTTCCCTCACCTACCCATTTATCATCTCTGGACGTTATTGCAGCAACTGACACTTTATGCTCTACTTTAACCTCTTGTCTAGATGATATTTGTCCTCTCTCCTCCAGGCCAGCACGGGCTGCCCCTTCTAACCCCTGGTTATCCGATGTTCTTCGTGAGCATCGGACCAAACTCAGGGCAGCAGAGAGAAAATGACGCAAATCAAAAGATCCGTCAGACCTGAGTATGTATCAGTCTTTGCTTTCATCTTTCTCTGC
>NW_015542356.1:1755797-1766740 GCF_001515605.1 Sinocyclocheilus anshuiensis | reverse complement strand
AAACCTGCGTTCCCTTTCACCCTCCCATCTTTCCTCTGTAGTGTCTTCCTCTCTTCCCTCACCTACCCATTTATCATCTCTGGATGTTAATGCAGCAACTGACACTTTATGCTCTACTTTAACTTCTTGTCCTCTCTCTACTCTCTATGCTACCCCTTCTAACCCCTGGTTGTCCGATGTTCTTCGTGAGCATCGGTCCAAACTCAGGGCAGCAGAGAGAAAACGGCGCAAATCAAAAGATCTGTCTGACCCGAGTATGCATCAGTCTTTGCTTTCATCTTTCTCTTCTCAAGTCCATACTGCCAAATCTTCATATTTTCCCAAGATCAACAGCGCTACAGACACACGTAACCTCTTCAAAATATTACATTCTCTACTCTATCCAAAGCACATCAACTGGTCACTGGGATTCCTCAGGGATCAGTTCTTGGACCCTTCCTCTTCTCCATATACACTACATCACTGGGACCCATCATACAGACACATGGTTTCTCCTACCATTGCTATGCTGATGACACACAGCTCTATCTCTCATTTCAACCAGATAATCCAATGGTAGCTGCACGGATCTCAGGCTGCCTGGCGGACATCTCAGCATGGATGAAAGAAAATCAGCTACAGCTCAACCTGGCAAAGACTGAGCTTCTTGTCTTCCCGGCCTCTCCAAATCTACAGCAAGACTTCACCGTCAAGTTAGGTTCATCAACAATTACCCCATCAAGTTCGGTCAGAAATCTTGGTATAATCTTTGATGACTAGCTGACTTTCAAAGACCACATTGCAAAAACTATTAGATCTTGCAGGTTTGCATTGCACAACATCAGAAAGATCAGGCCCTTTCTAACGGAGCATGCTGCACAACTTCTTGTCCAGGCCTTTGTCATTTCTAGGCTGGACTACTGCAATGCTCTTCTGGCTGGACTTCCATCATGCACAGTCAAACCTTTACAAATTATTCAGAATGCAGCGGCACGACTGGTCTTTAATGAGCCCAAAAGAGCCCACGTCACACCTTTCTTTATATCCCTGCACTGGCTGCCGGTTACGGCTCGCATCAAGTTCAAGACACTGATGGGTACGACTCGGCTCGGTTTGCGTTTCCACTGCAGTTCAGTACCGCTTTAGAGTGGGCGGGATTATTCACATGTCCTTATAGTTGCGCCGCCTAAATTGCCGCGACTCCTGAAAAACTTTTCCATTCCGCGTCGCCTCAATTGCCGCGACTCCTGAAAAACTTTTTCATTGGCAAGTTCAGTGACGCAGGTAGTGACGATTGTCTCCGGCCAATCCGTGATCAGCAGAGTTTACACTTCATGTTTTGGTAACGGTCCGGTTCACTTGGAACCTCAACCGAGGTGGTACTAAAAAAAGTACTAGGTACTGTACCCAGTGGAAAACCCCCCAAAAGTGAACCGTACCGAGCCGTACCATGCAGTGGAAAAGCGCCAAAAGAAACACAAAATCACTTTCCAGAACATTGTCGTTTAACGTTCCTGGCTGGTTGAATGATCTTCCAACCCCTATCCGGAATGCTGATTCCCTGTCATTTTTCAAGCGACAGCTGAAAACTAACCTCTTTCATCACTATCTGATTTCATCCTAAAAAAATATATATTTTTCTCTTTTCTTTCATATTTCTCTGTCTAGCTTGTACTTATTTGATCAATGGTTTGCGGGAGTGGACACAAACACTGGGGGCGCGGGCGGGAGTGGAACGTGCAGGTTGCGGGAGCGGGTGGTCCTGGTCAGAAATTCAGCGGGAGCGGTCGGGTGCGGGTTTAAGAAAACAGTCTCAAATTCACATTTGAGCAGGGCTCAAATGTGAATATTCCACTTAAGGTCCTGAGAGATTGTGGTGTCCAGGAACCTGAATGACTCCACTGTTGTTACAGTGCCTTCCATGATGATAAGTGCAGGGGGGTTTCTCCTGAAGTCCACTATCATCTCCACTGTTTTGAGTGTGTTCAGCTCCAGGTTGTTGTGACTGCACCAGACAGCCAGCTCTTTAACCTTCTGTCTGTAAGCAGACTCGTCTCAGTCCTTGATGCGGCCGATGACTGTAGTGCCGTCCGCAAACTTCAGGAGCTTGACAGAGGGGTCTTTAGGGGTGCAGTCGTTGGTGTACAGGGAGAAGAGCAGTGGGGAGAGGACGCAACCCTGAGGAGTGCCAGTGCTGATGGTGCGGCTGTTGGATGTGAATTTACCAATTCTCACTAGCTGTTGCCCATCTGTCAGAAAACTGGTGATCCATTGACATATATAGCTAGGAACAGAGAGCTGGGTTAGTTTGGTCTGGAGGAATGTTGGGATGATGGCGTTGAAGGCCGAACTGAAGTCATCAAACAGGATCCTCACATAAGTCCCTGTTTTGTCCAGATGTTGCAATATGAAGTGCAGTCCCATGTTGACTACAGACCTATTTGCTCGGTAAGCAAACTGCAAGGGGTCCAGTAAGGATCCAGTGATGTTCTTCAGATAAGCCAAAACCAGTTTTTCAAATGCCTTCATGACCACAGACGTTAAAGCATCAGGTCTGTAGTCATTAAGTCCAGTAATTTTGGGTTTCTTTGGGACGGGGATGATGGTGGAGCGTTTGAAGCAGGAAGGGACTTCGCACAGCTCCAGTGATCTGTTGAAATATAACAGAGTCTGGGTGTTGTTGTTCTGTGTCTGTGATTTGATCAGCAAGTTTCTGTAAAGCCAGGCTCAGGTGTGCTTGCGGAGGAATGTAATTACTTATGAGAATGAACAAGCAGAACTCCCGCGGTGAATAGAAAGGCTTACAGTTGACGAAAATCGCTTTTAGATCGGGACAGCATATGTTCTTTAACGCTGTTAAGACTGTACACCACCTTTTCACTGATGTAAAAGCATGTCCCGCTGCCATGCGATTTCCCTGTTGATTCTGTGTCGCGGTCCGCTCTGAACTGCTGGAAGCCCGGCAGATGAAGAGCGCTCTCCGGGATGGCGTCATTCAGCCAGGTTTCCATGAAACAGAGCAGCAGAGTTAGAAAAATCCTTATATTTCCAGGAGAGCAGAAGGAGTTTGTCCATTTTGTTGGGTAGAGAGCGGAGATTCGCCAGATGGATGCTAGGCAGCGCTGTTTGAAATCTGCACTGTCTAAGCTTAATGAGCACGCCAGCTCGCGTCCCCGTCTGCGTGTCCTGAAGCATCTGAACAGCGCCGCTGCTCCGCCAACTACAATGTTCAGCAAAACGTCCGAATAGTCGAAAACCAGTAGAAGATTTAGTGGTGTGTTCTGCCAAATGTTCAGCAGTTCATCCCTGGTAAAACTGATTGTGTTTGAGAAACAAAAAAACAGGAAAAACTAACAAAAACACTAAAACTGCTGGAGTGCCAAGCACCGGCGCTGCCATGTGCGGCGCCATCTTGCCAAAAGACCAATTTTCCAAAAGACCAATTACTGTTGCATCTTACCACAGAGGTTGGTACCTTCAGTGATGTTTGACTGTTGGCTTGCTTTATTATTTTTCATGATTCTACATTCTAATTTCACAGATGCTGCTGTTCTTGTGTATACGTATGAGTTCCAGCACCGGTCAAGTATATTCAAAGATCTCAGACCCAGCTTTGTGAAAGGTGACCATGCTGATGATATTGGATTTGTTTTTGGGGCCTGCTTTTGAGATGGCCATATCAAAGTAGGTATGCAAATCTAAGAACTTGTTTGTCTTGGCAAATTATTATGATACTGAGCATTTATACTGGACAAATTTCCATGGGGTAAGGGTATAATGGTTTGAAACTTCAAATGATTGAAACAGAAATTAAAATAGTAAAGTGGTGATGTAGTTATGGATATCAACTCTTTGGTTATGGATATCATCTCTCCACAGGAACACCCCTGAAGAGGAAAACCAGCTATGAACAACTGTCATGGGATACTGGGCTAACTTTATTCATGTTGGGTGAGTGGTGCATCAGTTGCTGGACAGAGTATTAGGATCTGTTACTGATGACCTTTTATTCCTTAAATAATTATTTTATTTCCACAGCTCTCCAAATGATCCCAGTCTTGTGCACTGGCCTGTGTATGACAAGTATAATAAATACATGAACCTGGGATTGCAGCGAACTGAGGGACAGGGTCTGAAGATGGACAAGCAGCTCTTTTTCACTGAAGAAATACCTGAAAAGCTTGCTGCACTCCACAAAGCCTAATTATTTCACCAATAAGTGCAATGATTCTAGTATAAATCTAATTCACATTTGTGTGTAAATAATTCTTTGTGTCTCCATGCAGTGATATTCTTCCAAGATAAACATTTTGCAACTTGATTTACAAGATTTCTGGACGCTTCTCAGTTTTTCTCAAATCCAGCCAAAATCTGATCTTTTTTTTCTGCATATTATAGTCAAAGATAGTAACAAAAACTTGAAAAAAAAAATCTGATTTCTTAATTTAAAAAGTAAAATTTATACTACTTTTTACATATCAAATAGTATGTATTACCAATAAATACGTGATTTTGTTGGAAATAAAGACTGGATAGAAACTGCAACAAAATGCCAAATATTTTTTTCTATTGTTATATTTTCTGACTTCTGAATAAGCATTTCACTGCTATAAAGAATATTTCTTAATGTTTAAAAAAAAAAAGAGAGATTTAACATTTACTGGTAAAACAACAATATGCATTTTATGTATTAATATGCATATGTATCATAATATTCAACTGTTTTCTACAGGATTTTGAAATTGTATCATGATAAACCAACAGAATGATGTTAAATGGTAGTACATATTTTTGTAAATAAGTTTTGTAAATTATATTTTTGTAAAGAGACTCGTCTCATAATGGCTGCAATCTGTTAGATTGTCATGAAAGTTTTAAGCAACTCAGTCCTTAGCAATATGAACTTAAAGTTTAATCAACTGCCATTTTAGAAGTTCTTGTCTTTAGAGAGGCAAGTTTCTGCTTTAAACACTAGAGAGCAATGGTGCGCTTGTGCTATTGCCAAAATGTCCAGCAGAGCATAGTAACAAGAAAACAAGCATTAAATAACATAATACAGATACATTAAGGAATCTGTATGAGCTCTAATATCAGTTCCAGTAGATACAGATTTCATCATCTTTTTTGGGGCACATTTTCGTACACAGCCTCCTCCTTTGATTTCTGCAAGGAAACACAAACTCAGTTAGGAACCAGGTATTACAACAGAAAATAGAAGACCAAGTTTCTAAATGTAATAATAACCTTTACAACAAGAATTTATCAATGTAATAGGTGCAAAAATTAATCCACTTTTTTTTTTTTCAAAGAGCAACTGCTATTACAGAACATTGGCTAATAAAGGCCGGTAATCATGCAGTTCATCACATGGCTTTTTTTAAATTAAATGATCAAACAGATTGTAAGTTTTGAAGGTTTGTCATGACAGCTTCTATGCTGAGAATGGCTTCCATTCACATAAAAAGCAACAGCAAACATACTTGTTGCAGTATAACATGGATATAACGTGCTGCACGTGTGTTGCAGCACAACATTTTATCCTTCTTTCCTATGAAAATCTGATGGATGACTTTGCCTACTATGTTTATTTAGAATAACAAATCAAATTATTAATAATTAAAACTGCTCACATATAATTTTAAACAAATAATTATTTAAATTAGTAGGCCACAGACCACCCCTTACGAAAATTAACCATGCTTTTATTGAAGTGTAGTAACCATGTTTTTTTTTTGGTGTATGGATTACCATTTGTATAACCCTTATGTACTGTTCTGGGTCAATTTGACCCGATTTGATTTTTAAGTTTTTGGAAATATCAGTTAACTTATGTTTTTTTTTGTTTTTTTTTTCTTGAAGTTTTGTGACTTTTTCTCATTTAAGGTCATGAACATGCATGCAAAGTTTGACGTCCACAAAAATTGTCATACTTTTAATTGTCGTACAAAAAACCGTACTGTTCCCTGGTCAGTTTGACCCACCTATTTTAATGTCCTACGGCAGCTCTACAGACACAACATAATAACATTTATTGGTTATATTTTGTTATTTTAGATTTTTACTATCCTATGGAGCTAAAAATTTAGCTTTCCCCCATTAATTTCAATATAGAAAAATATTTTGTCAGCCAAAGATGGTAAAAATGAGCTATAATTTATTTTTAAAATCTGTCTGAAATACTATTAAACCTATGTTGTTTTTCTTGAACTTTTGTGACTTTTTCTCATTTAGGGTCATGAACATGCATGCAAAGTTTCAACATGCTGATGTGCTTTGACATGAATAAAAAAAAAAAGTTTAATGTGTTATTGTCACGAATCCAGTCTATGAACTTCCGTTCACTCACCACCAGAGGTCACACGCTCCCTACATTGACTCTCACACCACACAGACTGTTACATGTCACTCCGGACTACAGTTCCCATCATTCATTGCACTGATTACACACACACACAGCTGTATGCACTGATTACACACACACAGCTGAATCCAATCAGACACGCTTTATAAGCCCTGCACTTCCTCATTCAGATGGCCGAGTATTGTTTAGTGCTTATCGCTCATCGTGTGATAGCTACTTTATGGAGCCTTTTCCCTGTGTTAGTTTAGTTCTAGTCGTTCTAGTCTTAGTCTAGTCTCGCCGTGTTTTCTGATTTCCTGGTACCTGATTTTTGCCTGCGTTAACCCAGTTAACCCTTTGCCTGCTGTTTCGGACTGTGTTTGCACATCACCTGGACTCTAGCTCGTGTTATTGGATTACCCCTCATGTCAAGCCCTCTGGATATTTTTAGCCGCTTATCGACCACGCCCATTTTGGATTACTCTTCTGTCTTGCCCTCATTATACCTGTTTGCCCTTGTTCGACCCTGCCTATATACCTGTTTGCCATTGTCTGACTGTTTTCTGTTTTATGACCACGTCTCTGTCTCCTATTAAAGCTTTGCAAATGGATCTGCAAGTCTCGTTCGCCCCGTAGGAAAAGCGCCAAAAGAAACACAAAATCACTTTCCAGAACATTGTCGTTTAACGTTCCTGGCTGGTTGAATGATCTTCCAACCCCTATCCGGAATGCTGATTCCCTGTCATTTTTCAAGCGACAGCTGAAAACTAACCTCTTTCATCACTATCTGATTTCATCCTAAAAAAATATATATTTTTCTCTTTTCTTTCATATTTCTCTGTCTAGCTTGTACTTATTTGAACAATGCTTGAAACTTGGTATGACGAGCACTTCCTGTGTCTATTTGCCTCTTTAAGATGAATTACTTGATGTATTCCCCAAATGTAAGTCGCTTTGGATAAAAGCGTCTGCGAAATGAATAAATGTAAATGTAAATCCATATTAAAACATGCATCACACGGCTCCGGGGGGTGAATAAAGGCCTCCTGTAGCAAATCGATGCGTTTTTGTTAAAACAATATCCATATGTAAAACAATATAAACAGTTTTGTGTAAGTTCCGCTGACTGTCATACACGCATTCACGAGAGACTGCCTTTCCGGCGGATGATGTAGGACATAGGCGTAGCACATGCTCGTGTGAGTCTTGCGAAAATCAATGTTTGTTTACAGGAGCAAAGGAAGCAAAGTTTCCTTACTTTAGCAAAGGAAAACCAGTCTCCTCCTGGCTTATATCGAAATCCTCTGACATTTTTCTTTACAAATCCTCGTTTTGTGCTTCTAATTCGTGCTTTATTTGACTACTTTTGGACTGTTGAACAAAAACACCCGCTTACTCCCTTTCTAACGCTTGGAAGAGCCAGGACTTATACACCTAGGATGCCTTGAGGGTTAGTAAAACATGGACTAATTTTCATTTTTGGGTAAACTAACCCTTTAAATCAGAAAACACTTTCAACAGCCAGAAAAAAAATCACCATTATTTATGGGAAAATGTTATATAAAACAATATTAATGAATGTAGCCTATTAACAAGCCCCTCTGTAAAAATCTTAAGAATATAGACAGGAATTAAACTGGAAATTTTGGCATACATAGATTTCTAGCTCAGTATATTAAAATAAAATTGAGAAAACAGCCTTTAAAGAGGTATTGTAATTCAACTGCATATAGATCGTTTCATAAACTAAACACTTATGTGTATTTTGGATGTTTTCTTTCCAATATAATCTGATATAAGACATATTATGTAAGCAAAATAGTTCAAAACCAGTGTAACAATGTAAAAAAAAAAAAATGTTTTTTTTTTTTTTCCCTGTAGTGTCTTTTCTGTCAAAACTGTAGACACAGAAATCATCCTAGGCTGTTTTACGACCTGCATGGTTTTTGTAATGGTACAATGTGTGTGATATGACTCACACATTCAGTTTCTGGGTGTCTGTTGCTAAACATTTACTGTGACATTCTAACAGTGCATTGTTGCCATTGTGCTATGGTCAATTTGGCCATTCCCGTTGTTTCCAGTTGATGGGGATACACTTGTATTTCATGTAATGGCTCAAGATTTTGGCTGTTAAACCAACAGTTGTATGTTCAGACCTTGGAGGTGGTGATCAATATAAAACCATAATTGTGCCCTTGAGCAAAGTGCTTAACCCCAGAATGCTTCAAGGTGACTGCCCCTATCATAAGTGTGTGTTTAATATGTTTTGGATTAAAAAGTGTCTGTCAAATGACAAATAACTGAAACTGACCAAAATTTCACACTGATATATAATATTGAACCTGTAAAAACAGGGTACTGTATATAGCAGGTTTTCCAACATACTGTCAATTGCAAGAAAATGATGGGGAGCAGAGAGGCATGTTATCTGAATCATCCAGAACACCTGTCTCATCATCATCATCATCATCCAGCAGCCTCAAGGACAAGCTGAGTAGAAGGAATTATTTACTGATGGGTGGCAAAGATGAGCATTAGCAATGTATTTGTGCCAGTTAGTTGCTTCAGATTTATGGAAAGATTTGTGCTGATGATGAGATTGTGATGAGTTGTGATGTTATGGAAGACTTCTGTATGCTGCTGCTGTGGTCCTGACGTAAAACAAGAGAAAAGAGACTTGTTTGTTTTTTTTTGGTATGGAAATGTAATGGATAAAATATAGACATAAAGTAATTGCCTTCTGACTTGATTGCTGTAGCATTGTGGAGATCTCACCTACACTTTCAGAGTATACACACATTCAGTATTTTAGTCGAGGCCATATGTGTCCAGGCTGAGACCAGAAAAGGGTTGAGTCTGAGTCAGGACTGAAACCAGAAGGTCTAAATGATTTAAACAATGTAAATATGCTTTCCTTTTGGGTAAATGAAGGCCTGTTTTGTGAACCTCCAGAGAAAGATGGACAAGACAATATATGGGATGAAAATATAGGATTCAGACTTGACATGGATTCTATAAGGACTTGAGTACAGTTTTGAATACTACGACACTGCACATGTTGTAGTCGTTCACAAATAATTTGCATTCTACTGCATTGCTTTTCCAGTGTTTTTCTATGTAAACATGCGCTAGAATGGACATGTTTGACTTTTGCATACACATCTTTTTCAGCATTTAAAAAAAAACAAAAAAAAACAAAACAAATTTGAAGTCTGATTATTCTTTTAAAATGTCACTGCCTTTTTTTCCCAGGAGAAAAATCTGAGAAACAACATTCAATTTAGACAACTTAATAGCTGAAGTAAGGAAGATTCACTGAATAATTTACATAAGTACTCTCACCAATAAAAAAGGCCATTTTCACATTTCTGTTTTTAAACCTTACAGAACAGTGGTCCTTTTTACTTCCATAGTAAGTTGTCTTTTAATATCTCCTTTTTTTATTCAGCTTTGATTTTTTTCCATTTTCTCTCTCTGTTGGAATTGGTTGCCTCCATCTGAGCATCCGTACCAATTGCTGCCAAAGAACTACCACTGCTGTCTTATGCCCTGTCACAGGCTGTGGATTGTGTGGCATACATGCTGTTTCTTCACAATTACTCGAAATATATACATATATTTAAATATCAGAAAGGTATTTAGTTATGGCACATGCTTTCACTACATCTGATGACTTGTATGGTTTTGCTTGCTTTTATACATGTCGCACATTTAACAACAAATTATTTAATATCCAAATAACAACTAATTTATTTGTTCATTTTACAGACTGTTCAGTCATTTAAACTTCTCATGATCTCAGATAAGCTTTTCCATTTTTCACTTTTCTTAAAAGTGTCCCTGTACATGGTCAGAGACATCGGAAATTTGCTAACAGCAAGGATCAATTTTCCTTCCATTCGTTTTGTCACTAGAGATGGATCATGTGAGATCTGTCAGACTCTGTTCCATGTTTTGTCTGTGTCTTGCTCCCCAGGTGTTCCTTTCCCATGTTTAATTTGTCCCAGGTGTTCCCCATGATGGTTCATTGATCCCAGGTGTGTCTCGTCATCCC
This sequence comes from Sinocyclocheilus anshuiensis, assembly GCF_001515605.1. Taxonomy (NCBI): domain Eukaryota; kingdom Metazoa; phylum Chordata; class Actinopteri; order Cypriniformes; family Cyprinidae; genus Sinocyclocheilus; species Sinocyclocheilus anshuiensis. The sequence continues at coordinate 1,756,364 of NW_015542356.1, read as the reverse complement.
CTCCTCCTGTGTGTATTTAAAGTTTTCCCAGTCCCTAGTTCTCTGTCCGCTGTTGAACGTCTTCGTGTGAACGTCTTCCTGTGTTCATCTCCCTTGGTTCATGCAAATAAAGTCCTGTCAACATATTCTCCAGCGTCTCCTCGTCCCTCGTGTGTGTGCAACGTGACAGATCACTGTCTTTTGTATTTGCTATCGCTCTCGAAAGCTGATCATTGACTGAATAAGTTACATTTGTCTTAACTTTTTCAAGTTGCTGAATGCACCCAATTCTAGTCACCAGAGGTTTTGGGATGAGGTCACTGTCAGTGGAAGACAATGCATGTCTGGATGGAGCTGTTTTTGTTTTTTTTGGCGATTGTGCACCTTGATCCTGCTGTGCTTAATTGCACATTTGATTTACATTTAGATTTGAATCCTGACCTACGCCATTGTTCTGAATTAAATTATAACATGAAAAGTTGTGAGTTTCCTTGGTATCTCTGAATTTCTACAGTAACATTTTCTTTTTAAATGCTTTTTCTCTTGGAAGACTTTTTTTTTTTTTTTTTTTTTGGAAAGTTTAATTGA
>NW_015542356.1:1744494-1755740 GCF_001515605.1 Sinocyclocheilus anshuiensis | reverse complement strand
TCCCTTGGAAGGTTTTTTTTTTTTTTTTTTTTTTCTTGGAAAGCTTAATTGACACCGGAGTAATTTTCAAGGTCTTGCATTATTAACAGCATTCACGTTATTGCCTCCAGTATTTGGCTTTGCTATTTTTGGGTTTATGAAGATGGTTTGGCCTTAAAAATCTTCAGGATACAATAAATCTGAAAGAGTCAGAATCCAATAGAACATCAATGGAGTCCTTCAGTGAATATCTATATTACTGACTTTATATAACAGCAATCAAGCATTTGTGCGAGCATCATGACTCTGACCGTCATGCTCTCTCAATTGTTCTGACCATTTACAGCGTTATTTTTCTGACTTCCTGCGTGGGTTCAATACACAAAGCACAAATTACTGCATGGCCATGACTGACACCTCAAAAGATGAGAAGACTTACAAAATAACCACTTTGGCTGTTTTAATGACCAGTTTAATACTCAGAGCTTTAATAAGAAGAAATGCAAATATGTTTAATTAGATTTTTTTTCTGGACAGATCTGTGGCAACATTTCAAGTGTTTACATCTGCATTGTAGTTTCAGCTAGTACAACTTTATTATAGTTTAGTTTGTTCTCTCAATCATAATGACTGACCTTAAAAAATGCTGTGACATTCAGTGGGTGAGACGCCTGTTAGAATGACTGTGTGTTCAGTATAAATGACTCTGAGTGCTGCAATTTTGTAATTTAAATAGCAAAGTGAGTGGCCTGGACAGTTAAGGTGAGTATGTGGGATGTGTTTGTTTTTACGCAGTTCTCTCTGCACAATTTAATTTGAATTGGATCTCTTCTGATAATTTTCTCATGTCCTCTAACTACCTTGCAGGGTTGCCATTTTTAGTCACAGAATAAGACATCTTCTGGATGAACCTGTTGAAACAGTTGTTGAAAAAAAGATGAGGTACTGATGTTGTACGTTGTCATATGCAACCACTTTTAGGAAACCTACAAACCACAGTAACACTTTATTTTACAGTCCTGTTCTAAACCTACCCCTAAACATAACCTTAACCCATGCAGTTACCTTATATTACAGTACTTTCTTAGGCAAGTACACTGTAAGTACATGTAGGTATACATACTGTAAAATAAAGTGCAATTCAAACCACTCGTAATTGAAAGTACAGTTATCCTATACCAACAAAAACAAGCCACTACTTTGAAGTTAAGTTATTTATGTATTTTAGTAATGTGCAACACCAATATTAGCTCATTATTTTATTCTAACATTTATTTTTTACTGCAAGATGGTAAAGTTTTCCTTCCCATGAAAATATTTTATGATGGGCTGGCTAGTTCTGATTACAGAGCCTTATAAAAAAGTAATATACTTTAACATGCTTATAAAAAGTGTACTTATTATGGAAATAATATACTAAAGTGCAAACTCAATGTAATGTTTCCAGACACTTAACTGCATGTTATTTGCAATTAAAAGAAAATGTATTATAGTGTGAATTGATATTTAATGCAATTAGCTGAACTTAAGAGTGTTCCTTTTAACTCACTTAAAGGGATAGTTAACCCAAAAATGATTTTTTTCATCATTTACTCACCCTCATGTTGTTCCAAACCTGCATGAGTTTAATTCGTATGTTGAACATAAAAAATATATTTTGAAGAATGCTGGTAATAAAACATGATGGACCAACAACTATTTAATTCTTCAAAATTCTTTCTTTTCACCATAAGAAAGAAACCAATGCAGGGTTGGAACGACATGAGAGTGAATTAATGATGACAAAATTGTAATTTTAGGGTGAACTATTCCTTTTTGTTATATGGTTAAAGTATGCTGTTAAATGTACTGACAAGCATTTATGATAAACTAAAATATACTAAAATGTCATACTGAAACTTGTATATCATGTATTTAAACATATTAGTAATTACACATTTGTAATGATGAAATTGTAATTTAGTACATTTTAAAATACTTTAAATGTAATTTCAGAAAACACTCTACAGTTAAATTGAGCACTGTGCTGTATACGACTTATTCCACTGTGTGTATCCTCTTTTTATTCAAAACAGTTTTAATAAATGTTATTTTAATTCTTTTGATTTCATTTTTTCCTTTTATAAAACACTTTGAATTGCATTATTTTTGAAATGAGCTATATCAATATCCTCGCCTAATGCTTAATTTGCTAGCTCTTATGACACAACATAAACAGTTGGCAGTAACTATGACTGCTGTGTGGTTATTACCTACGGACTATAATGACTACTCTACTGTGGTTTGGCTTGTTTCAGTTAAATTTACACCAGTTATGTTAGCTAACGTAGATACAGGGCTCTACAGTGTGACCATTTGCGACTGAAAACTACTACGAAAACTACTATGAAAAAATATTTAGGAGCACCAGTGCGACTGACCCGATCAGCATATTTGTGTTTGCACTCGAGAAGTTTACTTAGAATGTGTTTTTGTCTTGTGTGAGCACATGGCTTTTGTCTTTGTTTCCTGTGTGCCATGGGCTCTCATGTCAATTGTCTTGACCCCACCCATCTTGTTACCTGATTATTGGTTAATTTGCCCCACATGTGTTCCCTCATTACCCTCCTCATTTGCTCCCTATTTATTCTCCTTGTGTTTGCAGTTCCGGGCCAGTTCGTCATCTTTTATCATCGAATGTATCTTGTCGTGTCGTGTCGTGTCGTGTCGTGTCGTGTCGTGTCGTGTCGTGTCCTGTCCTGTCCTGATCCTGCCTTGCCAGTTGGTTTCCCCTACAGGGTAGTTTATTTTAGTTTTATTTTGTTATTAATAAAAGCCCTAATGACCTTGACATTTAGTATTAAGTGACTTACATTGTCTGACTACAACACTATTGCCTGATTTTGCTCTATTTTGTCAAAGAAAATAGTTTGAAACACATTCACAGCTAAGCCACAGTGCATCTCTAAGCTAACACAGTGGTGTTTCGTTTATGAACAAATGTGCGTTTTTAAACGAATATAGTGAGTCAATTATTCAATTACCTGTTCATAAAGACAGTCACTTGCTTCGTTCCTGAATGAATCAGTCGTTTGGCCGAATCAATTGAATGAATGATTCAGTAATAAAATCAGTGACTTGCCGCCACCTGCTGGCAGTTTTAGTTTCATTTTTAGTTATTTAAATAATTTTATATTCAAAATTTTATATTTAAAACATTAATCTCAACATGAATTTATGAGTTTAATTGCACTTATGCCATCTCTGAGCCTCATTAAATGTCTGTAAATATACCTACATGCCACTTTTGTGTTCTTCTGTGCCACCTCTGTGCAAATGAATTTTGTTAATACTGATTGTATTTGATCAGTAGCCTAATTTATTCTTATTCTATTGTTTTAATTAGAAATTTTGAACAAAAAAAAAGCTTATAAATATACACTTTTGAATTTGACATATGATGACATACTTTCAACAAAGTTAGAACAAAATGCCATTAAATTAAAAAAAAAATGCCCCTGTAAATCACTTTAAGGAGTCAAATATTACCTCATAATGGGAAGGCTAATTTTTGTTTTTGATCAGAATGTGGTCCTGAATTGTTTGACTGTTTATAGAATTTATAAGAAGCAGCACTTCTGCATTTATAAAGTTAGATTTAGCACAACTAGTTTTGCAAGCTAGCAACCAAACCAAAGTCCCTTTAACTTTAAGATAAATTGTTTCACTCAGCGGCCATCTTTGAAATGCCTCTCGGGCATCCGAGTGCAGCTCCTATCTCTTTGAATGGGGAAACATCAAATTCTCCAAAACTGTTCACTAAGCTTATGCTTAAATTTCATATTTGAAAACACCAATGAAATCTGACAACAACAGTCTCATAAATCTTGCTTCTTCTGTTCAAATAGCATTAAAATAGCTTGTTTTTCATGTTATCAGCCAATGCACAAGTGCAGTCAAGAGCGTGAGTCTGAGAACATTTCTATTGTTGTGACTTAAATTAGATTAATATTAGTCATAAATGCTTAGTATAATGTTCAATTCATTGTTTTCAATAATAAGAACTGAAACCTTTTATATAGTCATTTATTGGGCTGTTCCCCTTTAAGAAAACATTGCCCATAATGCTGTTCAGAAAGAGAATGCGCTGAGAAGAAGTGAACTGACTGAGTATGTGTGTACACTGCTAAAGGGAATTCATCCCTGTAAAAACCTGAAACTCCAGTAAATTAGTTATTTTGTTTTAATTCAGGTTGTCACGAGTCATTGCTTGTTATGTGAAGAAGACACGACATCTAGCACCGGGAGCTTCTAACGGCAGCTGCAGTGACACGATGACTTTACTAATCAACGATTGGCTCTTTCATGAAGAAGGGGCTTATTCGCCATATTGGGCATTGCAACTTATTCCATTCATAAGTAATACAAGTGCACCATCTTCCTATATATATAAAAAATTGGACCAAACTCAGCCAGTTTAGCTACCAGCTCTGCCTAGTAACCAACACTTGCAACCACCTCTCTGCTCATTCTGAGACCTTTTTGTCTGAAGCAGTTTTATTTTAGGACATTCTGCTTGATGTTGGATAATGCAATTTCATAGACTTTACAGAGGTTTTCCTAAGCACTGATGCTGTTTCATCTGATGTCTGACTAAGAACCTACAGGTGGAGGCGAAGGAAGAGAGATGGAGCTGGATGAACAGTTGGAGGCAGGGCAGAGTGAAAGAGTGGAGAAGAACAGGCGAGAGACAAGCGAAAGACAGGAGAGCCATGCAGAGGAATCTGAGGGAGAGATGATCACAGTGGCAGTAGAGAACATCAGACAGGGGGCAAGGGCAACAACCACTGGTCACAATATAGAGGGAAATATTAGTGTCTTGGCGGAAAAGCATTGTGGCCCAAAACAGGTTAAGTTGTCCCAATATCCCCAGCACAACTTTGGGTTAAAAAAGCGATCTTTTATTCAGAACTGGTTTGGAAGCTTTTCCTGGTTGGAATATTCTGTATATAGAGATGCAGCTTTTTGTTTTTCCATGTAGGATGTTCTGTAAAAATATGAAACATGACACCTTTGTTACCACTGGCCTAACAAATTGGAAAAAAGCTCTAGATCTCTTTAGGGAGCATGAGAAAACACCTGCCCATAAAGCAAGCATGCTTTCCTGGCACAGTTTTAAAGCCAGTGCTGCTTATGGCAGTGTAATTGAATAACTGCACTCAGCAAATGAGGCAGAAATAAAAGAGAGACGGGAGTACCTCACCCGTATTGTGGCTGTGACACAATTCCTGGCCAAACAAAATATTCCCTTCCGTTGCCATGATGTGGGAGGCTCCAGCCACAACCAAGGAAATTTTCTGGAGTGTCTGAATCTCCTAAAACAGTTTGACCCATTTTTGCAATCTTATTCAGCCCCTTCACACAGTACTTACTTCACGAGTTTACACTTACATATAATAAACAGAGTAAAGGTTATACGTATTTGGCGTGCTGTCCGGGGGTAATTTCTCCCGAACCCGGGGTACTCCCCCTGTCCGGGGGGAGGGGTCCGAGCTCTGCATTTAGCCCGGACCCAGAGCTTTCCCCCCAAAAGATGCAATTAGCGTGGGACAGCAGCCAGAGTGGGGCGTTGATAACCCCCCAAAACGTGCAAACGTGCAAAGAACTTAAAGTTGGTGGGGTGCTGGACGTCACTTGGAGTAGAATCATTGTGGTGGTATCTGAAAAGAGAATGTGGCTTCTGCGGAATAATATGAATGGATAAATGAATTGATCCTGCCAGAAGAATTGCGTGAAACTTATGTCTGTTCCGTCTGTATCATCTCAGTGAGGTTTTATACATGCACAGTAAGGTGAATGTAACACTTTCAGACATTTCAGTGTGGATGATAACTTTGGAAAAATGCCTTGTTTGCTTCATGGTTACAAAATGGCATCAACATCCATTTATGTCATAACGTCGTTTAACAAACATTAGCCACGAAACCTGCTTTAGCGGCTTCACCTGAAAATGAATTAATTTGCAATGCGGCCTGCGCCGCTAGCGGAGGCAGCCGCGAGTTAGCATCTGCTACGAGAGCTGGAGGCCCGGCTGCATACGGCGCTACGGCCGGAAAAGCCGCAGTGAAAGGCTGAGCCGAAGCGGGAAGCGAGTGAAGCTTTGCTGCGGTGAGAACTGGGACGCGGCCCAGTCTCGTTGAAGGCCTACTGCTGCTGCGACCCAGCGCTCGAGGAGAGCCAGGTCTTGTGCGGGATGATGGTGGATTTAGGAGTGAGGTTGGCTAATTTGCAGGGTGATAAATAGATCATACAGATCCGCTTTGTTTACCCTCTGCGAGAACGGTGCGTTGGAATTCATCAGCGTTTGCCTCAGGCTTAAACACTGTCCATTTTCTGGTCGGAGGAGTTGCTGGTATGGACGAATGATACGAGGATGCCGGGGAAGTTGGAAGCCTCGGCGTCGTGGCGAGCGTGTGGCTGGCCGAGAACAGCAGCGGCCACGATGCAGCCTGGTGCTCGGCGGCCATGTCTGGCAGAGAAGAAGTGAGGAGCGGCAGAGGATATGAAAAAATCCCCAGTATTGGTCTTGTCGTTGGACGGGAAAAAAAATGTAGTCTGTGATAAAAAGGCAAAGGAGCGAACCGAATGCTGGAATACTGTAGAGAGAATGAAGGTAAGATGGCTTGGGCTATTTATAGAAGTTCTCGAGCTGATAGGATAGATGGTGTAATTGCTGATGATGAATTGGCCGGGTTAATTATCTGAACGTGCTCCTCCCGAACTTTGTTAATAAAACATAATTTATCACCTGCATCTCAAAATGAGGTAATTGAGTGCTGTGCTGAAGAGATTACAGCAAATATTGTCAGGGAGGTACAAAAGGCAGGGATGTTTTCAGTAATGGCAGATGAAGCCAGAGATGGCAATACTGAACAGTTGGCCATATGTGTTTGCTACATTGCAGAAGATACAGTGAAGGAGTGCTTGCTTGCAGTGACAACACAGAATCCATCACTGCTGCTATAGAAGAGCAGCTAATGCATCAAGGCATTGATGAGCTTAAATGTGTAGCACAATCATATGATGGCGTGGCAGTTATGAGTGGGGCTGTAGGTGGTGTACAAGCCAGATTTAAAACAAAGCATCCAGAGGCTATATATGTGCACTGCTATGCACATTAGGTGTGTTTTATGTCACACCTGTCAGGCCATACCAGAGGCCAGGGATCTTTTTGAGCTACTACAGAGTGTGTACTAATTTTTCACTGTTTCACTTGTAAACCATCAGCAATTCAAAGATGTTCAAAATAAGCTGGGGTTACACCCATCCGAACTTGTGCAGATTTCAAAGACCCGCTGGTCAAGCCAGCTGTGGTCTGTAAATGCCATCTTAGAAAATCTGCCTGCCGTTCTTCAGTGTCTCTCTGGCATCAACAACTCCATGGCAGTAGGACTCCATGCCAAACTCAGCAGATTCTCCACAGTATACCTATTGTTAATGTTCAAGACTTTTCTGTCTGTTACTGAGAACCTGCACAAATATCTGCAAAGTGAAACAATAGACCTTGCTAAGGCTGCTGAGTACAAACGAGCTGTATGTGACACTCTTAAGCAGATGCGCACAGATGAGAAAGCTACTATGTGTAAGGTAAACAGGTACATTTAGCTCAAAGGGAATCATTTAAGATTTTATAGGGAATTTGGACAGAATCACGGTTTTACGGCTGATCACTGAGTCGGCCAGCGATTCATTGAACGAGCCGTATAACATCAATTCTGCAATGGATATTAATATCCAAAGTATAGTGACAACACTATTTACTAGCACAGTAACACCTCAATGAGGTTCATTTATATTAAATGCACCAGTTCAGCTAGAATCTGGAGGTACTTGCGTTGCCTGTGTAGGGTTCAGTAGTTGTTCAGTAGTTGTTGAAGTGACGTCTTGGGAAGCCGATAGTTGGGCGTTGGCTGAAGATGCGGAGTTGTAGGCTGGTTGAAGTTTTGAAGCGGTCCGTTACAGACTTGAGGTATACTCGGAGACACGGAGTTAAAAAAACTTAACCCAGAACACGAAACTCTCAACGGAAAAGAAAATACATTAAAGTAGAAGAATAGAAGTAACGAGGCTAGATGGTTTTCTTCTCATCGTGGCTAAGTAGCAGCGGGCGTGCAGGCCGAAGCACGCTGGAACGGCACTCTAAGAACACAAAAGTAATGGCAAAAAGCCATGACTAAAAAGCAGTGGCTGAAAAGCAAAAGCTAAAAAAACATGACTAAAAACTAGAAGCGATGACTTGAAGCCAAAAGCTAAAAAGCAGTGGCTAAAAGCATGACTAAAAAAACATGACTAATCCACTTGACCTGAGGAAATTGGGTGATGGCTTATATGGAGCTTGGCCTGTATACCCAGGAGTTTCCACACTTCCTTCATGACTTCGGCGGTGGAGTGGGTTCCTCGGTCAGAGTTGACCCTTAAGGGCAGTCCGAACCTTGAGAAGATGTGGTTCATCAAAAGGCTGGCTGTTGTTTCTGCTGTATCGTTGGGAGCTGGGAGACACTCTACCCACTTTGTGAATTCGCAAACCACGGTGAGGAAGTATTTTTTTACCCCGTGTTGACCATAGTAGGGGTCCCACCCTCTATTTGGAGGTCCGAACATGGGAAGGTCATTCCTTTCTGTTGCAGTGGTACTCGGTGGTTTGGATTTGCCAGTTGGAACTGGCAACACACCAGGCATCCTTTTACGTACTCCGCCACGTCTTGCTGCATGCCAGTCCAGTATGCTACTTCCTTGAGTGTTTCATAGGTGGCCTTGGTGCCATGGTGTCCAGTGCATGGTGAATCGTGGGCGCGTGTCAGCATTATCCCCCTTTGGCCCTGAGGGACTACGAGCTTTGGCGCAGTGAGGGGCTCAGGGACATATGTGAGGACGCCGTCTTTGAGATGCAGCATGTGCTTGATAGAGTTGAGGTTAGAGTGAGGTAAATTAATGTACAGCTTTACTGCAATTAATTCACTGTCATTGATATCTTCAGCGGATATCAGCACATATTTATACAGACAAAAACACGTGTGGATTTAACCACGATTTCACTTGATCAAGATTTCACAATGCTCCCATAAAGAAAAAGAACGTTTCGGACACTCTCTCTGAGTACCGCGTTTTCAAGTTCACTAGTTATTTTTTTGTGAAATTAAATGGCAAGAGCATTAATTAGCTAAGTTAACGGTCTGAAGCCGGGAGATTTAATACCATAGACGAATTTGGAAGTGGAACACCCACCAACAAATCGAACTATGAAGGCCTTTCAAAAGACAGAAAAACAAGGGACACGACCAAAGTTTCTCACATAAAATAAGCTTTCATTCAAGCTCAAACAACAGGTATTTTGCATACACAGTAATCGTAATAACTAAAAGGAAAAGTTATAAGGCAAAGATTACGATATCATGGTTTCAATAGTCAATCCAAATAGCTTGTGATCGTGATTATTATCATGGATTTACATGTGATGGTCATGCTGTGCATCTCTTTGACCATCAATCTTGATTTCTTGCCCCAAAATTGACAATCTCCTTGGAATTGTCAATAAGTGTTCTTTTGTTTTAATGCTGTGAGCTGCTCAAAGCTGCTAGTTGGTGGACTTGCTTCAGACTCGTGGCGCCAGGGTATCGTGGACAGATTTATGACGTTGTCTTGGGCCTCTTTGTGGAATTCGGCTCTTTGGGTTGTTCAACACCAATCTGATCGAATCTTAAAGTGTCTGATTTGCTCTGATACCCTACATATGCTTTATGATACTGTCAGGACCATTTGTGCAGCAAATCAGATCCCAGAGCCATGCATTGCTACTATCAACCATGCTCAAATCAACCAACCAACGTAATTTAGACTTGGCTGAGGAACTGGGAAATACTTTTTCTTATCTTTTTTTTTTTTAAATACAAATGCTCTTTATTATAGTTTTTGTCATAAAATGACTGGTTCCTTGAAATGTTGTAATTCTAAATTTAAAAAAAAGATGAAATTATTATTGTGTAATGTAGAAGAATGCAAATGTGCAAGAAAAAAAGTGCATTATTTCCATATACACTGATTGCCTTAAAATATGTTGAGAATGTTTATGTGAAGTATGATGAAGTCACTTAAATAAATATATTCATAAAGCGTTAATGTATACATTTACTTTCCCTAGTGCTTGTTGCAGCTTAGGAATAGTTGATTACATAGTTCATTGTACACACCACGCAACTGGCTTTCAAGAAAGAAAAGTGATGTGACTAATGGGGGGCCTGTGCCCCAGTAGAGCTTTATGTCTAGCAACGCCCCTGGTATAGGGATATTGTTGCTGGTATAGTGAGAGGAACTGTGCGTGAGGAACTGTGTGCATTACATTAATAAGCAATGCGTGAGTTGTCCAATCACATAATTTCAGTGTTTATATAAAAGGAAATTTTAGGGCACCGCTTGTGTGTCATTGCCTGAGGTCCGCCTGTTCCAGTTTCGCCCCTTCTGTCTCACAGGTATGAGTTGTTTGGCTAACTCATTAGCATCAAGATGCGTGGCCTGGTATAACCAGTTGAATGTATTTTATTTATAGCTTTGTACGGATGATTGTCATTTGTAGTTGGTTGGCGCTGGCTTTTCTCTCTTTCTTCCTCAACGTTCTCTCTCTGTAATCCCATGCTGGATTGGTGTCTTGATGTCCTTTTGTGTTCGCGGCTGCCCTCGATTGGATTCATAGTAATGACGATAACATGAAGTTCCCTTTCAGTCGGTCACTCCGAGTCACGTCGGTGACCGATGAATTGGTTAGCTTAGAGAGCGGCAGCTGGACTTGCTTAGAGAGACCAATCCACTTCGAGTGTAAACTAAACGAGCCAATGCACATTGGCATGCGATGATTGCATCCAGCTGCCGCTGATCACAGCGTGAGCATAAAAAAGCAGCCGGTGCAACGCATACCAGATCAAAAAGACGGATTGTCTTTTTAAAGATGCCGTTTCACCCGTGCGTTTCTGGATGCGGTCGTTACCTGGCACCGGGTGATGGTAACGATCACTGCCTCATGTGTCTGGGCATTAAACACGCTGAGGTGGCGTTCGCGGATGAGTCATGCTCCCATTGCGGAAAGATGACCATCTCGGAGCTGCGGGCCAGGCTCCGTTTCCTCCAGGGGGGCGGAGCTCCATTGCCTCTGCCGCGATCTAGTGTTCGTCCTGGCGGCAGACAGGCGTGGACTACTTCGGGCAGTAGCACGGGCGGTCTGAGGGTTACAGTGGTGG
>NW_015542356.1:1743339-1744221 GCF_001515605.1 Sinocyclocheilus anshuiensis | reverse complement strand
GCATTAAGCACGCTGAGGTGGCGTTCGCGGATGAGTCATGTTCCCATTGCGGGAAGATGACCATCTCGGAGATGCGGGCCAGGCTCCGTTTCCTCCAGGGGGCCGGAGCTCCGTTGCCTCTGCCGGGATCTAGTGTTCGTCCTGGTGGCAGCCAGGCGTGGACTACTTCGGGCAGTAGCATGGGCGGTCTCAGGGTTACAGTGGTGGCAAACCCCTCAGGGAACCAACCCTCAGGGGACCATCGCTTCTTTAGTGCTTCGCAACCAGTTGAGCCGCCAAAGGAACGCGCTGGGCCCTCTTCAAAGCGCGTACCAGCGGAATCCTTCGGTGCTCCTCCCAACGACCGGATGTCGATCACTGCATCGGAGGGAGAGCTCTCTGGAGAGGAAGATTCGGCTGAGCTGCCGCCCTCCGGGACGGTGCAGCTAGGGGGTATACAAGGGTTTCCCCGGTGGAGCGGTCGGTTGCCATGCAATTGTGTCCTAATACCGCCTCCCCCCGGCAGGGCGAACCGTGCCTCCGGGCAGGAGTGCCCCTAGAGCAGGTCTCCAGGCATGCTGTGGTTCACACGGATGCCTCTACCACTGGCTGGGGGGCCACGTTTGATGGGCTTGCAGTGTCGGGTGTTTGGACGGGCCCCCAACTGCACTGGCACATCAATTGCCTCGAGTTGCTGGCAGTGCGGCTTGCCTTGATCCGTCTCAAAGGGCGCTCACGAGGCAAGCACGTACTAGTCCGTACGGACAACACTGCGACCGTTGCGTACATCAACCGACAAGGTGGTCTACGCTCCCGTCGCATGTCGCAACTCACCTCCCACCTCCTCCTCTGGAGTCAGAAGCATCTGAGGTCGCTTCGTGCCATTCACATTCCGGGCCTGCT
>NW_015542356.1:1742692-1742837 GCF_001515605.1 Sinocyclocheilus anshuiensis | reverse complement strand
ACTAAACGAGCCAATGCACATTGGCATGCGATGATTGCATCCAGCTGCCGCTGATCACAGCGTGAGCATAAAAAAGCAGCCGGTGCAACGCATACCAGATCAAAAAGACGGATTGTCTTTTTAAATATGCCGTTTCACCCGTGCG
>NW_015542356.1:1740438-1742571 GCF_001515605.1 Sinocyclocheilus anshuiensis | reverse complement strand
AGATGTCGGCTATGCTTTCCCGGGCCGCCGAGAGGGTAGGGCTCGAGTGGAAACCTCCCGGGCCCTCGAGGTTGGACGATTGGTTTCTTGGGGTGGCTCGCGATGGTTCTAAGTGCCCCGCCTTAGTGCCTTTCTTCCCGGAGGTGCATGAGGAGCTCACCTGGTCATGGACGGCACCTTTTACTGCCGAAAACCGACCTGCTGGTGGTGTTGCAGCTAGGAGGTATACAAGGTTCCCCCCGGTGGAGCGGTCGGTTGCGATGCAATTGTGTCCTAGCCGACAAAGTTCGGTTCCTTAATGCCCCTGTGTCCCAGACCGGCCTCTTCGGCAACGCGGTCGAGAGCTTGGCCCAGCAGCTCTCGACTGCACAGAAGCAGACTGAGGTGGGTTGTCACACTCTGCCCTGGTGGGCAGCTGCTGCCTTCACCCATCCGCCGGCCACAGCGCCCCAGCCTGCTCGTCACCGAGGTCGGCCCCCTGCATCCGCCCCTGCTCCCGCCCTGCATCCGCAGCAGCCTCCAGCTAGCGGCGCCGTGGAGCTGGGCGTAGGCAGGACGCCCCACCCGTCCAGGTCCCCGTCAAACCTGGTCACCTCTCCCTCCCCCGGAAGAGGGCCGGGTGGAGAATCTGGAAAATCTCGACGAGAGAGCGGTTTTCTTTATCCCTGGGTCCCATGAGGGCACAGAGAGTCGCGGACGGACGCCATCGCCAGCAGGCAGCAGCGGGTGGTTCGAGAGCGTCATCAAAGGCCCTACTCACGCACCCTCTGCCAAACTGTGGAACCAGGTAAGCGTTGCACCGCACACTCAGACCCCTGTTCGGTCCGCTCACAAGCCGCCCAAGTTGGGACCCTGCGTTCCACCTTGCTGCCCCACTGCGGGTACGGCGGTGGTTCCGCTGGTCCCGCTTGCACGGTATCTGGGTGCCTGCTAGCGCTACCCAACCCGTTTCGTTGGCTTCTACGGCCCATCAGCCTCGGCTATGCAATTCAGTTCGCCCGGCATTATGTCGCTGCGATTGCTGCTAACCATGACCCCATGGAAGGGAAGCATGATCTGGTCATCAGGTTCCTTAGGGGGGCCAGAAAGTTAAATCCTCCCCGGCCCTCCTCTATACCCTCTTGAGACTTGTCTCTAGTGCTCAAAGCAGTACAGCAGGGCCCATTTGAGCCTTTGCAGTCAGTCGAGCTAAAGTTTCTTTCAATGAAAACTCTAAGCATTGCACTGTACACTCAGTCCCCTCTTCGGTCCGCTCACAAGCCGCCCGAATTGGGTCCCTGCGTTCCACCTTGCTGCCCCACTGCGGGTACGGTGGTGGTTCCGCTTGCACGGTATCTGTGCCTGGCTAGCGCTACCCAACCCGTCTCGTTGGCTTCTGCGGACCATCAGCCTCGGCTATGCGATTCAGTTCGCCCGGCATCCCCCCAAGTTCAGTGGCATCCGCTTCACGACGGTAAAGGCGGACAATGCTCCTGTCTTGCGTGCGGAGATCGCAGTCTGGCGAAGGATGCGATAGAGCCGGTCTCTCTAGCCGATATGAATACAGGGTTTTACAGCCCTTACTTCATTGTACCTGAGAAAGGCGGTGGGTTACGACCAATTTTGGATCTGGGTTTCTTGAACCGGGCCCTTCGCCGGTTACCGTTCATTGTGCCATTGTGACATTCACATTCCGGGTCTGCTCAACCGTATGGCCGACGAGCTGTCACGAGCTACGCTCCCGGGAGTCTTTGTCTGTTACGGAGGCCGGCAGAAGGGGAATGCCGTCTCTAAGCAGAGGATGACCCACTGGATTGTGGATGTCATCACCCTGGCTTATCAGGCACAGTGTGTGCACTGCCCGCTCCGTTTGCGAGCTCACTCTACAAGGAGTGTTGCATCCTCCTGGGCGCTGGCTCGTGGCACCTCGCTGACAGATATTTGTAGAGCTGCGGGCTGGGCGACCCCCAACACATTCGCTAGATTTTATAGCCTTCGTGTGGAGCCGGTAGCCTCCTGTGTTCTCCCCTCAAACGGGTAGAGGCGCTGAGAGGCCCCGGTTTAGTGTCGGCTTGCTAAAACTGCTTCAGAGTGTCCTACAGTAGACCCTGTTGAGATCCTCCGTCACCCTCGGCAGCGGACGCGGCGGGACGT
>NW_015542356.1:1727460-1737712 GCF_001515605.1 Sinocyclocheilus anshuiensis | reverse complement strand
CTTATCAGGCACAGTGTGCGCACTGCCCGCTCCGTTTGCGAGCTCACTCTACAAGGAGTGTTGCATCCTCCTGGGCGCTGGCTCGTGGCACCTCGCTGACAGATATTTGTAGAGCTGCGGGCTGGGCGACCCCCAACACATTCGCTAGATTTTATAGCCTTCGTGTGGAGCCGGTAGCCTCCTGTGTTCTCCCCTCAAACGGGTAGAGGCGCTGAGAGGCCCCGGTTTAGTGTCGGCTTGCTAAAACTGCTTCAGAGTGTCCGTACTGTATGCCCTGTCGAGCTACTCCATCCCCTCGGCAGCAAGACGTGACAGAAAGTCCGGCGCCAGGCCCTCACTCGCTGAATCCGGGATAACCGGTAGAGGGCTGGGTTCCATAAGAGGGTTATAATCACCTCTTATCTTCCATATTGCACCTAAACGGATGTCATATGTGTAAGTGCTTCCGAAACCTTCGGGAAGTATGGGGCTTCCGCAACGTTCCTGTTCCAAGTGGAACGGGTACGTTTTCCCAGTGTTATCTAATCTCACTGAGTGGTTAGTGCTATGACAACAGTGACTGGTCTTCTTGTTGCGAGCCCCGGCCTACACCGCAAAGGGGCGCAGGCAGCTCGCACAGGACACTGGAAGGGGCAGCATCCATGGCACTTTGGTAGAGATCCCAATTCGTCGGTCACCGACGTGACTCGGAGTGACCGACTGAAAGGGAATGTCTCAGTTACATATGTAACCCTCGTTCCCTGAAGGAGGGAACGGAGACGTCACGTACCGTCGCCACGGCTGCTGTACCACCGCTGAGCGGCCGGGTCACCGGCTTGGCTCCTCAGCGAAAACCTGGTATGTATTGCACCGGCTGCCTTTTTATGCTCACGCTGTGATCAGCGGCAGCTGGATGCAATCATCCCAATGTGCATTGGCTCGTTTAGTTTACACTCAAAGTGGATTGGTCTCTCTAAGCGAGATCCCAATTCGTCGGTCACCGACGTGACGTCTCCTTTCCCTCCTTCAGGGAACGAGACGGTATGTGGAATAACCGATGTTACGGCAGATTCTTTTTATGTGATAAATGATTTCATGCTATTTCTTAGGAGGAATAATCTGATTTGGACCCATTGTGTGTAACGAAGCCTGCGGGGCGACATTCGCTGGCGCTGTTGCTTTGTCGGTATTGTTTTCCCCGCGACTGCACTGGCTCTTCAACGTGTAGTTGTGTTGATCATCTGGTTTCTTAGTTAATCCTGCTTTAGGGAGTATTTGTTTGTTTATCTTGGTTGTTAATTTGTTTTAAACTGTTTCTGTTTGTTTTGTGTTTGGTTTAAGGATTTTTGTTTTGCTGAAGTTTGTCCTTTAGTTTGTTCTATTTCTTTTGTTTGGTGCAAATTTGTATTTCAGCTGTTTGTTTTTTATTTGTGGCTGTTTGCTTTACTCATAATGTTTTGTTTAAATTTGTTGGTTAGTTGTATTTGCTTTGGTTGTATTTAATTGCTTGTTTTTGTTGTTTATATTTTTACTTGTAATGCATTTTTGTCATTTGCATTGACTTTTTTATTTAGGAAGTGTGAGAATCTACCTTAATTTTTGTGTTAGATTCTGAGCTACCTACTAGGTATTTGTATTTAATTAACTGTGTATTTCTTTAGTTTATTGTATTTCATTTTCTAAATTGTAAGTGTTAGTCTGCTATTATTATTTTTTATTTGTTTATTTATTTTGTTTGTTGCAGGAGCCGAGGCTTCCGGGCAGGCCACTAGTTGGCCCTCGTGTGCGGTGGTGGGACTTTTGGTATCCACGTTTCAAGTCCTTTTTGAAACTAAGTTGCTGTGTGCCCATCTTTTCAGTGATCAATTCATAGGTGTTAATATTTCCGTTGACAGGGTGGTGTAGTCAGCATAACTTGGAGTTGCTTCTCCTTATTGACCATAGGTCCCTGCTACACTGGCTATATAAAGCACATGACGCACGAGTAGAAAAACAACTAATGTCCTTTAATAACATCCAGAAAATCACAGGAAACCAACAATGATAACATTAATCCCAGAACTGAGGAAACAGGGCTTAAATAATAGGTGAGGACAATCAGTGAAAAACAACAGGTGTGAAACTAATTCATAACCATGGAAACTAATAACAAGAGAGCTCAGGAAAATAAAAACACAGAAACTGAACCAAAACAGAATATAACCGTGACAGATTTCCCCCTCCCTTGTTACAAGAAGTCCAACAGAGGAGGGAGGAAGTGGGCGTGGGACAGGCAAGGAGCAGGCAATGGGAAAGGAGCATAGTTCATAGGGCCAGGGCGGAGTAGATGGAGGGAGGAGCCAAGGAAGAGCCCAGAGCAGGAGAAGCGAGGAGATGGTAAGGTAAATGACTGTCGTGAATTGATTTGAAATGTTAATGAATGTAACAAGACTAAACCTTCATAACATTTATTTTAAGGTCCAAAGAGGGTCCTTTGTGCAAACGTGAAGGTTCTGTTTCAGATTAAGTCCACATGAGAATTTCTGCCACAAGCTGTTTTTTTACGTGAAAGTACGAGGGGCAAATTTGAACAGAGTGGCTTTATGAAGTGCATCCTACACAACGTCGTTCATGCTCATCAAACAGTGACTGCACTAAATTGAGAGAAATGTCCACGATGCCTACACTGCCGTGCTCTGCAGTCACTACAATTACACTGAAGCTGATAAAATGTGCAATTGGAACAGCAGAAAGCATCTTCAGCTGACTTCAGCTGTATGCACCTGGCAACCAGATAAAAAAAGAATGAAAATAAAATAAAAAATAATTTGAAAAGCAAAAGGACAATCAATCAGAATGCTGGTCTGTGGCACTCTGTTGCTTAGTTAATATTGTTCACAGCATGCGTGTAAATTATGTAAATATGACACAGAGGAATAGGAAAGAAAAGATGATTTTCCACAACAAGGTCTCAGAAAACAGCAGGGTGCTTCAGATCTTGTGCAGTGAAACAGACACATATTATTCATGTATTTTCTGCCGTATTTTCCTTGGAGCAATCCCACAAGCCATGAGCACGGTTTTCCAGCTTACGCTCCACTACCAAATGCAGGCACAGATCCAGCATTGTCTTGACTGAGATTGTGGTATAGCTGACTAGCACCATGGCAATAACCCTACGCTGTTCTGATCTAACTCTGCTGCTGGGCCAAATGTAAATCTGTGGTGACACTTGCATATTAACACACAAATGACGCTCAGTGGGGAAGCTTACGGTATCACTCTGTTGCCAAGTGCTGCAGGGAATGTCCCGTTTTGTGTTGTCTAATATTATGCTGAATGTATATAAAATATTAACAATCCTAAATATTATTAATATATTGAGGTTAACTGAGGTAACTAAGCTATTATTCCATAGGTCACCAGTGAATTTATATTATTATTATTATTATTATTATTATTAGTATTATTATTGTTATTATTATTATTATTATTATTATTATTATTATTATTATTATTATTATGGCAAGCAGCAGTACAGGGCCAAGTACCGAAAGTGCAGCAAGTGCAATGCAGAGCCGAGAAGGGCACAAAAAGGAAAAATAAAATGTACATGAATGATAGACATGTTTCACAATTTCAGGTGAGAACAAAAGAACCAATTATTTACAAGTCAGGAGGTTGATTGTTTAGTGCATTGCTGATCCAATAATGAGTGAATTCACAACATGTTCTATTCTAATCTATTCTATTCTATTCTATATTATATACTATTACATATTCTATTATGATTTCGCGCCACAAGACAGTTGAAGCTTTTATGGTAATATGCCACATTGAGGACACATGTTCACCTTGATGCGGAAGAGATCTTTAAGGGTGAGAAGGAATACGCATAAGCTTTAGTTAGCATGCTAATCGATTAGCATATGCAGCTCAGGCCTTTTTTCATATAGGGCATAGTGGGGGAAAATGCCCCCTTGGTGTAAAAGCACCCCCTACCATTATTTTTCCTAAAATAACCACAAGATAAAGCCAAAATAAATTTTTGTTGTAACTATGGACTACATTGACAAGAGTGATATAGAGGTATTAATCATGAAGCTTACAGTGGTGATGTACCTGAGAGAAAACGGATTTCACTGTAAATGGTATAATATGCAATATAACAAAGAGTGAAAAATTGAAGGGGGTCTGAATACTTTCCGTACGCACTGTATATGATATGATGAGAATAGTAAGGCTTGTAGTTAGGGAGTGCGTGTTATTTGAGAAAAATGCAATTATATTTTCAGAATGACATAATTTTTTTCAAACATAGTCTGTGTGGTAAAATGCCCCCAGCAGGCATGATTCAATTACTGTAGTTACTCTGTTCTGAACATCAAGTCCTTTGTTTTTGTTTTTTCATCAAATGTATTCGAACTAGTTAGTTGAATAAAAATATTTGGATTTTACATTTAAAAATTACCCCTAGTTAGCATCAGGTAGCTAGTTAGCTAGCCAGTTAGCATCAGCTAACAATATTTTTTGAATAGGCTATTATAATTTTAATTCATAATTATTTATTATCTTTTTAATTTGAAGCTAAAACTGCCTGTGCTCAGATTTCGATGTAAATGTATAAAGCGAATTACTTCGTAAGACATTTTACCCCACCTGTGGGGCAAAAAGCCCCCTTGGTACAAATTTAATAAAAAAAAAAAAATCTAATAACATGAAAACTGAAGACATTTTTCATACGTGGTTTATAATTGATGTAATTATCACTACTATGATAACTATTCTGGACACATTTAACTTTTGTTTCACAGAAAAAAAAATGACATGGCCCTTAAGGGAGAGTTTCCCCACACTGTACTACACTTCAGAACAGTGGAAGAGTAAAAATGTCAAATGAGATCATCAGAATCGGCATAAACCAAGGAATAACATCAAGAACATGAATATTGCACAACATAAAAAAAAAAAAAAAAAAAAAAAGCACAAGCATGCTGGAGTAGTGTGTGTGTGTGTGTGTGTGTGTGTGTGTGTTCAGACAGCCATTTTCTTTGTTCTGCTCCTTATCACAGCACGTCATTATGCTGTCACACCATACACACACACAAGAGAACAAGCCCACGTTTTGAAGCTGACAGGGTGAATGAAAATGTAAATTGATGTATTGATCTAACTTTTATTCCGAGGGCTGTGGTGTGTGTATGTTTGTGTATGCGTGCAGGAAAATTTGTGTACACATGATGCCACATTATTCCACAAAATCAATATGAGTGTAAAATGATGTGAATATCTTCATCCTGAGTTCACTGGCCAGTTTATGTACAGTCTATGTGTGTGCGTGTGTGTGTCAGTGTTACGCTTGCTAGACTATTTCACAACAAAAAAAAAAAAAAAAAAAACATTTTTATAAAAGTCCTTACGTCTTCCAAAGGCTGGGTGGCACTGTCTTCAGATATTTCCTTCAGAATATCAAAGTCTTTAAAAAAAATCACATTTTAAGACCTAATCTAAGATCTAAATGATGGATGGATATCAATGTACATGACAATGTTATTGTGTTTGGTATTGGTGGAATAGATTTGTACTGAGACTTGCTACTGCCAATACATCCGCAGACATGCTGCTGTGAGCATGTAAGAAATACTGCTGCTGCACATATAACATATATGAAATAACCCCTATAGCATACAAGAATCACCCCTAAGCAGATCGATACAGGTGGAGCTGGGGAAGGTGGAGGGTTTCTGAAGTGCGGTGCAACTGCTGCAGGAAGCACTAGCCAAGTATTTGAATGTTGAGCAGCAAGCTCATTGGCTACCTATACAGGAGAGAACCAATCAGCTGTGCCATGTGATAATGATGTCATTATGTCAGATTGAGTTTGACCTATCAGACTGCACCATCTAGAGTTTAATGCAAAAACTTTTGATTTGTTTTAGTCACAATTGTATACCATTTTTACAAAGTTCACATGATCAGCATCACAAAGTTACTTGTTTGATAAGTGACCTAGAAATAGTGTAGTAGTAATAAATATTTTATAGTTAATTAATAATTAATATTTAATATTTTTTTCCATTAAGTGGCAACTTCCTCAAAGAAAAAAAATTACAGATACTAGGTTCTTACTCTTGCTTTAAGCAACATCTAGAAGTAACATAAACGCAGCCACTGCAAGAGAAGTTTGCGGCAACTTTGTTTGGTCTGATGGCTGCAGACAGAAAAGATCCTCAGTGTTTCTTATACCACGGTGAAATCGCCAGGTGAACAAAAATGCTCAAGGACAAAGACACAGAGATTGTTAATTCTACAAGCTCTTCGCTGCTCAACCTAGGAAGAAGAGGCTGCTGCATTGCAGAGTGCATCTGAGTTGTCTGTCTTGTCCAGTTGTTTGTCCCTCTGGTGCATCAGAAATCCACAGCCTCCTGTTGCTGTGTTTGATCAGCTGTTGTTTCCTGCACCACATACTGTACACACCAGCTTCACCACCAACATCAACTTCCTGTACTCTGACTCATCTCCATGGTTGATGCAACTTACAAAAGAGTTGCATTTCAGAGTGTGAGACATTTTCAAATGTCACGTCCTTGAATAATATTATATGTATTTGCCTTCCTGAAATTCACTATTATATAGGAAGCATCCAGCAAAGAGCTTTTTCAGAGAAGGTGCATAGAATGCCCTGCAGTTTAATTAGATTTTAAAATTAATCAAAAACATGTTTGAAAGTAGATGCAACCTGGCAAACAATACATCTGCCAATGGGGGGAAAGATGAAATATTTTCTTTTGCAGTTTGGCTTCTGAGGTTATATTTAGGGTTAGGCCCTGTTTATTTATTTAGTTCAGGGTGTGAATATAAAAGGACTAAGGGGATTCGACTTAAAGATTTGTCTTAATCCACATTTACTCCATAGACACCAAAGCTCTCCTGTCTTTCACTTCAGCCCTCTTTAAACCCTGTGATTATGTGATCTGTCTTCATGTTTTCTAAAATAGCGGCTGCAGTAATCCACTTATATCTTAGGTTATTCCTCTCTGAATCCTCCTGTTACCGAGCGTTGAAAACGTTAGAAGTTCTTACTTTAAGTATTTATCAACCTTGGTCGTGGACCATGGTGGAAACAAAGACATCTCTTTGACTTTGGGGAATTATGATGTTCACACAGTAGAGACAAGCTGATCTCAACTGCATGATTTTTTTTTCTGTCATAAAATGTAATTGTATTACATCCAAGGGTGTGTTTCCCAAATAACTTTGTAATGCTATGCCATTCTTAAGTTAAAACTTAAAGGATTAGTTCACTTACAAAATAAAAATTTACTCACCCCTATGTCATCCAAGATGTTCATGTCTTTCTTTCTTCATTCAAAAAGAAACTAACAGCTTTGTCCGAAATCACTCGCTCATTCACTCATTCACTAATCCCTATTTATAAAATGGCTAGTTCCAGTCCTCATTCATGTTGGTCAGCAGCTGTGTTTTATTCACACTAAAAGCACAGCTATGACCGCTTCACCCAACGGTTCTGTGTATCACTGCACAACACCCTTAGCAACCACCCATAGAAACATAAACAATCAATAATATAGCGTCAAAACTATTACATGTATTACAGCTAAAGTAACTTTGTTATTTATTTAATGAAGTATGAGTAACTCACAAATCGGTCTGTTTTAAACTAAAAGACGGAAAACAGACGGTTTCCCACACTGAGAGATAAGCATAATGTATGTGACTTATTCACAATACAGCATGGCCTCTCTTACCTTATTGCTTACATAGTGCACTAGGCCTATATCAGAAAGGAGTGAATGAAATTAAGAGAATCATTTCAGACACTCATGTATTCGTTGCACGTCAGAGAGCTGGAGCTGTAACAGAAACATCTTCGTCACATGTGTACTATATTACATGTACCTTATTTTAGAAAATAATATTAATAACAATAACGCTCACAATGACTTTATATTGTAATTATACATACCTCCGCACCAGCTTTGTGGTTTCATCGATGTATTAGACCTAATTTGTTTAATGCTTAATATGTTCATAATAATTAAATACTATTAAAATGCTGGCAACAAAATAAGCGCCCTCGTGAAGCTCAGGCAGCGCAGATTTCGAACGCCGTTGCCTAGCATCCATCTGGCGAACCTCCACTCTCTACCCAACAAAACGGACGAACTCCTTCTGCTCTCCCGGACAAATAAGGATTTCTCACACTCTGCTGCTCTGTGTTTCACGGAAACCTGACGCCATACCGGACAACGCGTTAAATCTGCCGGGCTTTCAGCGGTTCAGAGCAACTGTCTGGTTCAGCTCAGCTACCAAATCTGACCTCAGAAGACTACAGAGGGTAGTCCGGACTGCTGAGCGAATCATTGGTACAACCCTCTCTTCTCTCCAAGAACTGTACTCATCTAGAGTGAGCAAAAGGGCTGGCAAAATCACTCTGGACCCCTCACATCCAGCACACTCCCTCTTTGAACTGTTGCCATCTGGTCGACGCTACAGAGCTCTGAGTACCAGAACGGCCAGACACAGGAACAGTTTCTTCCCTCAGGCAATCCATCTCATGAACACTTGACAATAACTGTGGAACACACAACACTATTTATACACTCATACACTTATTTATCTAACACACATACTTAGTCTACACCTCAAATTTGCACATAATATACCTGTTCATACAAAACTGTCTATTGTAATATACCTGCACATACAATTGTCAATTTATATATTGTTATTCATTATTTACTTGTTATTTTTTTATTTTTTTATTTATTCTTTTTTATTATCTGTGTTTTTGTTCTGTCACTGTCATTCTGTTGCACTGCGGAAGCTTCTGTCATGAAAACAAATTCCTCGTAGGTGAAAACATACCTGGCAATAAAGCTCATTCTGATTCTGATTCTGATTCTGAAAAACTGGTGCTGGCCCACCTGAAGGACATTACTGGACCCTTGCTGGATCCTCTTCAGTTTGCCTACAGAGCAAACAGGTTTGTGGACGATGCAGTCAACATGGGACTGCATTATGTTCTGCAACTTTTGTAAAAATGCTGTAAAATGAGGATGCTGTCAAAAAATAATGTCATAAATAGATTTTATTTATGAATTCACTCGTATTAACTGAATTAAATCAACATTTGTTGTGACCATCCTTTGCGTTTAAAGCAGATTTTGTTCTAGGTATAATTGCGCGTAGTTTTTTTAGGTAGCTTTGCAGTCTCTTGAAGCATCTTGGAGACGCTGCCATAGTTCTTCAGGATTTAGTCTGTCTCAGTTTGTTCTGTTTCTTCATGTCATTCCAGACAGACTGGATGATGATCAGATCTCTGTGTGGAGCACTGGCTGTTGTCAGAATCCTTGTGCAAACAAGAATCTCACTGGATTACTACAAGGCTAGAGTCCTTACCAGGTCAAGAAAATATGATCATATTACCCCAATTTTACAGTCACTGCACTGGCTACTTATTAAGTTCCGTATCAGTTACAAAACACTATTACTTACCTATAAGACCCTTAATGGGTTAGCTCCTGCGTACCTAACTAGACTTCTACCACGCTACAACCCATCGACGCTCCCTAAGGTCGCAAAATTCTGGACTTTTGGTAGAACCTAGGATAGCAAAGTCCACTAAAGGAGGTAGAGCTTTTTCGCATTTGGCTCCCAAACTCTGGAATAGCCTTCCTGATACCATTCGGGGTTCAGACACTCTCTCTGTTTAAATCTAGATTATAGACACATCTCTTTGGCCAAGCATTCAAATAATGCATCTCATAATCTTGTACTGCAGTTATATCTGAATTATTATTCTTTAGCTTGGGTTAAACAAATCAATTTTGCTTGGTTGGCACAGCAGCTACGCTAATTATGTCTCTATTTGTTTCTCTGTGGTAACTAGGATTTACACAAGATTCAGTCTGGATCCAGAACACCCAAGAAGAGATGATGCAAACTCCTCAGAGGACCTCAGATGATGCCAACCCTGATAACAACATGCCAACAACATACAGAACTACCAAATTTTGCTATACGTTTGATTGCATCATATAATAATTGCTGTTACGGTTTTTTTCAATTGCTAACATCCCTTTGTCCAATCTGTAGTCACATTTTCAAAACTCTAAACACAATTAGCACAACATCCGTCTGTTGTGACCATACCATTAACACAATTCATATTGTTTTCACACAATATTCAGTCAATTAACACGTTTCTAAAATGCTTACATTTTCTTTTCACACAAGCTTACCCAAAACCAAAATCATGGATCTTTCTTAT
>NW_015542356.1:1706654-1727327 GCF_001515605.1 Sinocyclocheilus anshuiensis | reverse complement strand
CACGCTACAATCCATCACGCTCCCTAAGGTCGCAAAACTCTGGACTTTTGGTAGTACCTAGGATAGCAAAGTCCACTAAAGGAGGTAGAGCTTTTTCGCATTTGGCTCCCAAACTCTGGAATAGCCTTCCTGATACCATTCGGGGTTCAGACACTCTCTCTGTTTAAATCTAGATTATAGACACATCTCTTTGGCCAAGCATTCAAATAATGCATCTCATAATCTTGTACTGCAGTTATATCTGAATTATTATTCTTTAGCTTGGGTTAAACAAATCAATTTTGCTTGGTTGGCACAGCAGCTACGCTAATTATGTCTCTATTTGTTTCTCTGTGGTAACTAGGATTTACACAAGATTCAGTCTGGATCCAGAACACCCAAGAAGAGATGATGCAAACTCCTCAGAGGACCTCAGATGATGCCAACCCTGATAACAACATGCCAACAACATACAGAACTACCAAATTTTGCTATACGTTTGATTGCATCATATAATAATTGCTGTTACGGTTTTTTTCAATTGCTAACATCCCTTTGTCCAATCTGTAGTCACATTTTCAAAACTCTAAACACAATTAGCACAACATCCGTCTGTTGTGACCATACCATTAACACAATTCATATTGTTTTCACACAATATTCAGTCAATTAACACGTTTCTAAAATGCTTACATTTTCTTTTCACACAAGCTTACCCAAAACCAAAATCATGGATCTTTCTTATATTTTTTTGTACAAATGCTTAAACACAGCATAACAGAAATGAAGACCTAATGTTCCAAACTTTAAATATAGTGTAAAGCCTCTACTTCTGCAACAACAGCAGCTTAAAAGAGCTGATAAGAATAATTTTAATTACTGATAACTGAGAAATAGCTGATTCCAATCTTAATGATTAATTCCAAGTCTTTCCATTACATGGCCATGCACAATAAAAAGGCACTCTCTGGACTGGTTTTATTCCAAACAATACAGAACAACACCGAGAATCAGAAAAAAAGCAATAAAATGTCTGGACGCGGGAGAGTTGGACAAAGGAGAGGAATAGTTGGACAAGGCAGAGGACAAGGTGGACTAGGGAGATGAGTAGTTGGACCAGGGAGCGGACAAGGTGGACTAGGGAGAGGAGTAGTTGGACCAGGACAAGGGAGAAGGAGAGGTAGGGGGAGAGGAGTAAGAATGCGTGGTGCAGTTCAAAATGAGAGTAAGAGCTGTTGTCACTGATGAAATAAGAGCCACCGTCATAGACCACGTGATAAATCATGGTCTGTCACTGAGAGAGGAAGGTGAAATAGTCCAGCCTAATCTCAGATGGTCAACTGTGGCTTCCATTATCCAAATTTTTCGACAAACCAACAGGTAAGAAATGCATTTCATGAGGGCCATAATTGCAGTTGTAATGTACCACAATAACTGCTGGCTAGCAGCAGCTACAAATACAAATATGTACAATTTTTGTTCTTCTAAAGGACACAACGACTTCCTTGCTCTGGGGGAAGAAGAAAGCTGCTTAATGAAGACCAAGGGCATGCAATTGTAAGATGGGTCATTGCTGACAATGTGATAAAACTCAGAGAAATTCAGGCCAGAATTGTACAGGACAACCTGCTATTCCAGAATTTTGAAAGCATCAGCCTGGCTACCATCGCTCGAACTCTGAACAAATACAGAATTCGAATGAAATAGCTGTACACAGTTCCCTTTGAAAGAAACAGTGAGGGGGTCAAGGAACTCCGACACCAATATGTCCTGGGGCCGGATTCATGAAAATCTTCTTAAAAGATAAGTTAAGAAATTTCTTAAGATAAATTCCACGAAGTTCGTAAAAATGTTCTTAAGTACAATTCTTGAAAAATTCTTAATTTCTCAAATATATTCTTAAGAACATCTTAATTTTTTTCTTAAGAAGAAAATAACAGTCGTTATCTGAGTGAATACATGATGCACTGATAACTCACACTTTATTGTCTTTTTGCGCTTCCTGCAGATTACCCCAATAATCTTAATAACCGCGCACATTATTTTCGTCGCAAGTTTGACTGGCGCTCAGCTTCACGTTTTTAATGCGCCGTGTTTTTGAACAGTTACTTTTACAGTTTTTTACGATTGCTTACACACTAAAATTAAACTTTTCCAACAATTAGCAAAACCTTACACTCAAGGAGCAAAACACAAGGCTAGATTTGCACAACTGTAAGCACATTGTCAGCTTCACACTATTTGCAAAACATTACACACAGTGATTTGCAAAACACTAAACACACTTGTATACATCAGACACAGAAGTATATCATGATGTCACTTCCTTGCAATTCCAAAGCACTGACTGTCAAATTACCACACCTATGAGCCAATCTGTTAAACACAGCCATCAGGTGCACAAACACATGATTGCTAAATTGTAGACACACCAATCAGGTTTAAGCACTATAAAAATGCAGCAGGTAGGTTCACCTGCCTTCAACCAAAATGGAAGGAGTCAGAAGAAGAGTGAGGGTGAGAGGAGGAGTACGCAGAGGCAGAGGTAGAGGTAGAGGAAGAGGTAGAGGTAGAGGAAGAGGAAGAGGAAGAGGAAGAGGCAGAGGCCGAGGAAGACCTGAAGCAGGAGGAGAACGTGCACAAAGAAGAAGAGGACCAAACTTATCAAATGACATTCGTGCAACACTAGTGGACCATGTTGTGAACCACGGATTGACGCTGAGGGAGGCTGGACTGAGAGTTCAGCCAAATCTTAGCAGATATACAGTGGCATCTGTCATAAGGACTTTTCGACAGGAAAACAGGTAAAAGAAGATCTGTCTACAGTTACAGTAATCAGCCGCTTATTGTATGCACCATATCAGCACTTGTGATACCCCTTCCTGTGACATTGTACAGTAAGTTACATGTATTATTCTCTACATAGGATTGAGGGTCGGGAACGACAAGGAGGAAGGGGGCCCATATTCACGCAAGAACAAGAGAGAGAGATAATAAACATGGTTTTGGCCAATAATGCTATCAGGCTCAGAGAACTACAAGCAAACATTATCGGTGACCATGCCATTTTCAATAATGTCCATCAGGTCTCTCAGTCAACACTGGCACGCATCCTGAAAAGACATCAGGTTCAAATGAAACAACTTTATCGAGTGCCTTTTGAGCGGAATTCAGAGAGGGTCAAACGGCTGCGGCATGAGTATGTGGAGGTTTGTATTGTTCACTTTAGCACTGTGATGTTGCATACTCCACACATTACTTTTTTACATTGACTGTAATATACTAGACCTATCCTGAACTACACAATGTTGTCTTTCACTGTATTTCAGAGAGTTTTGCAGATGGATGCTGAGGAAATCCTGCATGAATTCATATATATTGATGAGGCAGGGTTCAACCTCACAAAAGCAAGAAGGAGAGGCAGAAATATCATTGGCCACAGGGCTATAATCAATGTCCCAGGGCAACGTGGGGGTAACATAACCCTTTGCGCTGCCATTTCACAGCATGGGGTTCTCCTCCATGCCAAAATGGGCCCTTACAACACACCTCACATTCTCGCATTTTTGGACCGCTTGCGCCAGATCCAGCTAGGCGAAGAGATAATGTATAGTATGTTTACTGTAGTATTTTCTGTACAATATTTTCAGTTTTTTCAGATTATTTTTTATGGTTGTTGTTGTAATTGTAACCTGTACCGGATACAGTATTTTACATTTGTCTGTTGTTTGCTGAGCTAACAGTGTTATGCACACTACTGTAGTAGCATGACAACTGGGACATGTTTTGTTGTGATTCTCCATGTTGACTGATTTGGGTATATGGAGAGAAATCAATGATATTTTCGTCAGTCTGCAGCATTGGTCTTGTGTAGTGTTTGGTGAACTATTGTATAGTTGCACTTTCTCTGTGTACTTCATTTACAGTACTCTAATCACTGAGAATTAGACTTGCTAAAAGTGTTTTAGGTTAGCAACAGCAGTGTGTAACTGGTTCAAAAAGATTAAAGTCATATGAAATGTGTGTGTTTCGTATGGTAACAAAATATTGTTTTTATAAAGTTGTGTATAGTTTTGACAAAAGTGTTCCATTTTGCAAATGATCTGAAGTGTTGTGCTACTTTGGTGTAGGGTTGTGTTAATTGTGTGTAGTGTTTTGACAAACCGGGCCCTGTTTTCAAAATTGTGCTTAAGCAATCGTAAACAACTGTAATATGTTAATATTAACACACTGGTCTCAAACTCAATTCCTGGAGGGCCACAGCTCTGCACAGTTTAGCTCCAACCGTAATCAAACACACCTGATCCAGCTAATCAAGGTCTTCAGGATCACTAGAAACTTCTAAGCAGGTGTGATTTGGAGCTGGTTGGAGCTAAACTCTGCAGAGCTGTGGCCCTCCAGGAATTGAGTTTGAGACCAACTGGGACATGTTTTGTTGTGATTTTCCATGTTGACTGATTTGGGTATATGGAGAGAAATCAATGATATTTTCGTCAGTCTGCAGCATTGGTCTTGTGTAGTGTTTGGTGAACTATTGTATAGTTGCACTTTCTCTGTGTACTTCATTTACAGTACTCTAATCACTGAGAATTAGACTTGCTAAAAGTGTTTTAGGTTAGCAACAGCAGTGTGTAACTGGTTCAAAAAGATTAAAGTCATATGAAATGTGTGTGTTTCGTACAGTAACAAAATATTGTTTTTATAAAGTTGTGTATAGTTTTGACAAAAGTGTTCCATTTTGCAAATGATCTGAAGTGTTGTGCTACTTTGGTGTAGGGTTGTGTTAATTGTGTGTAGTGTTTTGACAAACCGGGCCCTGTTTTCAAAATTGTGCTTAAGCAATCGTAAAAAACTGTAAAATAGCCTGTCTCAAGCTGCAGCGATATGTTTCATTCATTTTTGTGCTGTGTTTTTGCACTCTCATCTGAGTGAATGCTTCCGGTATGTGTGTTCGCGGTGCTACAGCAAACGCGTCCTGCGCATTCATGTGCGCTGAATACTGCCAAGGATTATGTAGTATTTAAAAGCTAAAATTAAAAGCGTTCAATTAAAGCTCCCTATCTGACTCATTTTAGAGTTGCTACTGAGTTTTGAAGTCAGCAAAAGTAGCGTCACACATAGGCTAATCATGACCGATCATTGTTTACATTATCAGTCATCGCTGTCACTTCAGAAAACTCATGCACATCCCTATTAATAGTCCTACTATTTATTATATGTAGCTAGTGTTGTTGTAATGCTGAAATATAACAATTTATTTGAAATAACCCAATAAATTCATTAAATAATTCTTACTGTTTGGGATTTAAGACAAGTCTGGGGCTGTCCTAAATTTAAGAAGTTATTTACGATGATTTTTAAGAAGATTATTTTCAAGAATTTGAATTCTTCTCAAGTTTTGTCTTAAGAACAATCTTAAGAAAAAATATAAGAATATTCTTAAGATTAATTTTTGGGAATACAAAATATTCTTAACTTTTTTCTTAAGTTAAAAAATAAGAAGAAAATGGCAGTTAAGAAGAAATTTCTTCTTAAGAATGTTTCATGAATCCGGCCCCACGTGCCTATACACTATATCTGATTCTAGAGTGACTTTTACACTATTCTACACTTTCTTTCACTATTGTCTATTGTAAACATACCCACATAGTGAAAAGCATTTAAACATCATGTGTTTGATTTCTTTCAGACAGTTATGGAGTTGGAGGCTAATGAGACACCACATGAATTCATTTATGTGGACGAGGCAAGATTTAACCTGGCAAAAACTCGTAGACGAAGAAGAAACCTAATTGGAAAAAGGGCCACCGCTGATGTGCCGGGTCAGAGAGGAGCAAATATCACAATGTGTGCTGCAATGTCAAGTGCTGGTTTGGTCCTGCAGAAAAGCCAGCTTGGTCCCTACAACACAGAGCGCCTTCTTTTGATTTTAGATGACCTCCACCAACAACTGGTGCCAGAAGCAGAAAGGGAACAAGTGGGAGGAAACATGAGGACATTTGTGATTGCATGGGACAACGTAGCATTCCACCATTCACATGCAATCACAAATTGGTTTGCAGCCCATCCGAGAATGATTTCCCTTTTTCTTCCTCCGTACTCTCCTTTCCTCAATCCCATTGAGGATTTTTTTTCTGCCTGGAGGTGGAAAGTCTATGATCATCGACCACATGATCAAATGTCCCTCCTGGATGCAATGGAGGCTGGCTGCAGAGACATCTCAGCTGAAGACTGCCAGGGGGGGATAAGGCATGCTAAGCGTTTCTATCCAAGGTGCATAGCAAGAGACAATATAAGGTGTGATGTCGACGAGAACATGTGGCCAAATGCTGAAGGTCGTATAGATTAGAACTGTACTTTTTCTGTTCCTTTTTTGTCTGTCTTTGTTTTATTTTTGAAGTTTATTTGAACCAAAGGGCAAAGGGCTGTATGTTTTTTTTTGTTTGTTTGTTCTTTATGATCACTGACAGCAATTTCATTTTGCCAATAAAGCTTTTACTGCAGCAATTCTGTCACTTTTCTTTTACATTCCATAAAGTACTGATGACTCCTTCACTATGCTGTACACATACAATCTAAAATGAATCCACACATTTAAACACACAAAAAAAAATTTAGAGTTCAGCTGACTGAATTATTATTATTATTATTTAAACATTTTTTAATGGATCTCATATTGTATGTTCTATACAGGTCGAACTGAGACATGACAAGTAATGCCGTTTTTGTAATGCCATTAATTGTTATCATTTTGACAGTCTATGCACTATGATCGACTATATGTTCCTATTGGATAGAAAACCTGTGCCAATGTTTTGACTGAATGACTCGATTTTGAATCGGGTTTGCTGTGTTTTGATAGAGTTAGTAAATGTAGAAAAAGGTGTTCGTCATTTTGAAACGTAGAGTTTGTATTTATTTAACAAAATGTGGTTTTGGCCAGAAAATTAACTGTTTGGCTAATTGTGTGATGTAGGTGTGTTGCTGTGTTAAGAGTTTAGAAAAAGTACGTTAAGTATTGGTAAACGCTTGTTAGCAATTGAAAAAAACGGTAATAGTGTTCATCGTCTGTTTGATTACGTCTTTAATTGGTTTTTCCGTACATTTCTGCCATATGTACATTAACTGACAGTTTTATGATCACTGACAGCAATTTCATTTTGCCAATAAAGCTTTTACTGCAGCAATTCTGTCACTTTTCTTTTACATTCCATAAAGTACTGATGACTCCTTCACTATGCTGTACACATACAATCTAAAATGAATCCACACATTTAAACACACAAAAAAAAATTTAGAGTTCAGCTGACTGAATTATTATTATTATTTTTTAATGGAGCTCATATTGTACAGGTCGAACTGAGACATGACAAGAAATGCAGTTTTTGTAATGCCATTAATTGATATGATTTTAACAGTCTATGCACTATGATCGACTACATGTTCCTATTGGATAGAAAACCAGTGCCAATGTTTTGACTGAATGACTCGATTTTGAATCGGGTTTGCTGTGTTTTGATAGAGTTAGTAAATGTAGAAAAAGGTGTTCGTCATTTTGAAACGTAGAGTTTGTATTTATTTAACAAAATGTGGTTTTGGCCAGAAAATTAACTGTTTGGCTAATTGTGTGATGTAGGTGTGTTGCTGTGTTAAGAGTTTAGAAAAAGTACGTTAAGTATTGGTAAACGCTTGTTAGCAATTGAAAAAAACGGTAATAGTGTTCATCGTCTGTTTGATTACGTCTTTAATTGGTTTTTCCGTACATTTCTGCCATATGTACATTAACTGACAGTCACCACTGATAAGCTACTAATAAATATTGTAGAAACTTAATTTGCTGTAAAGTTGCTTTGCAACGATTTGTATCGTGAAAAGCGCTATACAAATAAACTTGAATTGAATTGAATTGATTATTACAATTAATGGTAAAAGGAATTTTTGGAAATGTAAACTGATATTTTCTACTGACACACTACAGCAAAAGATAGAAATAACTGACTTCTTGATGAAAATACCAGTGGCCTAAGACTTTTGCACATTACTGTATATAATTTTAAAAGCAATGTTATGGATAGAGGACTTCATCCACATTTTGGATATTCAGACGGTGAGAAAATATTTAGCAAATTTTTCAATTTGTCAGTCCCGTGGCAAAAACAGAGAAACAAATAGAGACATAATTAGCGTAGCTGCTGTGCCAACCAAGCAAAATTGATTTGTTTAACCCAAGCTAAAGAATAATAATTCAGATATAACTGCAGTACAAAAAGTCAATTTTTACATAAATTAAAAATGTGAATTTTTTCATAACCTATATCAATAGTATTACTAATAAAAAAACACACATCCTCTATTAATACTGTAAAGATAGTTGTGGACACAGATGCAGGAACTTCAAATCTTAAAATCTTACTCGCTGACAGCACAGATTTAAAAAGAGACAGCTTTTATTTAAATGAGCAAAATTCTCACTTTTAAAATCACTTCCCTTGCAAGCTTTTGGTTCATTTAAACTCAAACATGACCAAAAGTGGTGACACAGTTCTCAGGCACACACTCCTCTGCTCCATCACTCATACGCCCACTCTGCGTTCCAGTGAAATCATAAAATAATTCTAGCCTACCCAGACTTTTATGGATGCATAGGTGCAGGGCCTATACCAGACCTTTACAACGTTGTGCCAGAGATACAGTTATGCTTTTCTTCTGTGCTGTGCTCTGACAGGTTTTGTCCCTAGATGCTTAATCCAGAATTCAAGGATGTCACTTTGCTCTGAATCAAAAGAATGCTGGAAGCTTTCACAGAAAGAGTTCTCTTGAATGTAATCCTTTTGCCACTGGCAGGGAGTCATCCGTGACATTTTGGTCTATGCAATAGCTCCCAATTTAAGAGTGATCTCTGTCTTGACTCTTGAAAATGACAGAATGAGAGAATGATAGAGTAACTGTGAAAAATGATAAAATTATCTCCTGCAGCTCGCACTGACCTTCACTTCTACATGAAGTGTTTTGCA
Source organism: Sinocyclocheilus anshuiensis (assembly GCF_001515605.1). Classification (NCBI taxonomy): domain Eukaryota; kingdom Metazoa; phylum Chordata; class Actinopteri; order Cypriniformes; family Cyprinidae; genus Sinocyclocheilus; species Sinocyclocheilus anshuiensis. The sequence continues at coordinate 1,718,334 of NW_015542356.1, read as the reverse complement.
GCAAAGCAAACTGCATCTACAGTGCAAAGATAAGAGTGCCACACCATGCTGCCTGTGGCTCAGATCTTTAGAAATGTTCCTAAATTGGAAATTACTTATCTACAAGGAGGCTTCAAATGGTTATTCTGATTGAGTGGTTTAGTCTCTGCAGGAATCAAATTCTTCTTCCTGCTGAGCTCCAGTCCAACTAGTCAGTAGTCATGTTACATATGTTGTGTGGTGATAATAAAAAACAGGACATAAGAGAGGCCATATCTGCCTGAAAGAGATGACAGTGATTTTTTTTTTAAAGGGATAATTTAGCCAAGATTAAAAAAATCTTTCATCATTTACTCTCTTTCATGTCATTCAAACCCTATATGACTTACTTCTTCTGTGGAAAATAAGGTCTAAAAATTGAAAAAGCACCATTAAAGTGTTCAATAGGATTCTCTATTTCAAGGTTTATCAATCCATATGATAATTTTGTCTGATGCATAGTTCTTCCCTCCAGTGAGCTGTTAGCTCAAGAGATGCTTTGACTGGATCATTGAGATTGGTTTGCAAATTAATTAACCAAAAAGAACAAGCTTAAAAGAACGATTCGTTCATTGATTCCACTTCAACTACCTGACAGCTCACTGGATTATTCATGACTTTAAACTTAAATCAGGGTCTGTTCCTCACACCAAGCTATCTTAATGTTGGATCCATAACCTTGTGTGCAGTGCTCCAACATATGGTGCAGCTGCAGCCTGGGTGATCCCAGTTTGAGTGCCAGCTTGAGGTCTTTTCCCAGTCCTGTTTCTCTCCTTACTCTCTCACTGTTTCCTGCCTTTCCTCTTACTGTCCTGTCTAATAAATGTGAAAAAGCCCAAACATATGACTTGCATGAATTTTGGAGTTTTTTTTCTTCTTCTGTAATTCATTCTGTAATTAAACCGAGGTGGTCCTTGTGTGAATTAGTGTGTTTAAAACATATCAAAATAGAGGTTTCAAATGACACGAGAATGAATGTTAACAGTTGTACTTTGTGAAAGTAATGATGTTATGGTCTGGTCTGTGCAGGATTATTAATGTATACTAAACTAAAACTATTAAAATATTGGTAAAACTTTGACTATAGAATAAGGTCCAATTAGTTAAAGTTAGTAAATACATTAACTAACATTAACTAACAATGAGCAATTAATTTGTTCATTGTTGTTGCATTTTTGCTCAGGTCTATGAAATGATATTAACAGAAACAAATTACGATTTTAATAATGTATTTTTAAATGTTAAAATTAACATTAAGATTATTAATGTGATTATGAAATGTATTTTTCATTGTTAGATAAACTTAGCTAATGTAGTTGATTAATGATAACAAATGGGACCTTATTGCTGTCACGCTGCGCTACTGTGTTGGAGCGAGGAACTTGGAGCACGCAGGAGAATTACCATAAACACAATCTTTATTATTCGTAACCACAAGAAACATGGAACACACACGTAGCTGGAGATCGATGAACAATACCGGACACTCGACTGGAAACAACACAGGGCTTAAGTAATAAGGGAGCTAATGGGACACACCTGGGATCAACTAAACGGGGAACACCAGGAAACAAATTACATAATCAGGACAGGAAGGAGTATAGGCATATTAAATCTGGTGGAATTTGCAGAAAACAATTAGATTGAAAAAAAATTTTTTCTGCCGACACCAAGTAGGCTATATCTGTCACGGTGCTGCGACTGTGTTGGAACGAGGAGACGAGGAGCACGTAGGAATTTCTCAAAGAACATCTTTATTCATCCAAATCAAGATTCACATGGAACAGGCAGGAACACACACGTAGCAGGAGGGTTAGACGTACAGTACTGGATGCTAGACAGGAAACAACACAGGACTTAAGTAATAAGGGAACTAATGGGACACACCTGGGATCAACAGAACTAAACGGGGAACACCTGGAACCAAATTACATAATCAGGACAGGAACAGGAAGGAAACCAAACATGGGCATAAACTGAACATGGAGCACGTGGGGGAGGATAACACAAGACACAGGACTGACAATTGCAGTGTTAGCAACAATTTTTGTTGTTTGAAATAAAGCTGAACTAAAATAAAATTTAACTATTAGTTAAAAAACTAAATGGAAATTAGAAATGTTGGCTTGGCAACTAATTTAAAGTTTTTGAAAAGTGTCAGTTATAAATTTAAAAACTGAAACTGAAATAAAACACACACACAGGTTTGTTTTTGTGAATTGTGGGGACATAGATCCTAAAGTGAAGTCTAAGAGTTGTGATGATGGTTTCTAAGACCGTATATCCCGAGCTTGTAGATGAGGTGGTGTCGAGGAGAGGCGTTAGACGTGACTCGTGCCTTGATGGTGATTGTACCTGAGGATATGGAGATAACTCAGATTGAAGAAAATCTGCAAACCATTAAATGTTTAGGGCGCGTGCGAGTACGAGGAAGGATGTACAATCGTAAGCTAGATAGCTTAGCAGTGTTGTGTGAAAGCACAGTTTGTTTATTTTATTTTTTTCTGAACTGAACGGATCTTCATTTATGGGCCCCAACGAGTTTGAAATTATTATGATGACTATGGGTTTCACTGTTATTTGAAGAATTTGATACACAAGTCTGTGGAAATGTATTGTTTAATTTTGACAGGGATTTGAAACACAAATTTGAGTGAACTGAAACAGTTTTTGTATTTTATTTTATTTTGTTTGTTTATTTTATTTGACTCGGAATACATTATATCTTGAGTTACTAACATCTCTGAGTGATTCACTTTGGTTCTCTTGTATAGAGGTGACTAACATACTTTATTTATTACTAGATATTAGTTGCAATAGATTCAAATAGTATTACTTTAATTATAGCTTCTTTTAATAGAAGATAGGAAACCTGAGGTGAATACCATTTAACGGTAAAGACTTTATTTAACTTGAACTCAGGGCGCAGTCTCTTTCACAGAGTCAAAAAAGCACTACAATAGGCATAATGGTCTTTATACTGTACAAACCATATTTTTCTGTCGTCCTACACCTAAACCTACCCCTTACAGGAAACTTTCTGCATTTTTAGATTTTCAAAAAAACTAATTCTGTATGATTTATAAGCCTTTTGAAATATGGGGACACTCAAAATGTCCTCATAAATCACCTTCTCGTTGTAATACCATGTCATTATACAAATTTGTGTCCTCATAAATCACAAAAAACGCGGGCACACACACACAAATAAAAAATTAGAATAGTAAAAAATTACTAAAATAAATAAAGTAAATAAATAAACCCTGAAAATATAATAATAAAAGCTAATACAAAACATTAATAAAAACCTATAATGGTATATAAATAACAGTAAAATAACACTATGCTCTGAGTACATAAGAAGATCAGTATTTAAATGTGGTTAAATTTAAGAAATAATTGGAGGAACTTGTCAGTTAATTGCAAGGAATGTGACTCTAATTAGACAAAGGCATCTGAAAAGTGAAATAGCTTAGACCAGTGCAGGGCTGGGGGTACTCCAGGACAGGTTTGAGAACCACTGGCTTAGACGGTTTGAAGTTTTGAAAAAATATAAATAAATAATTTGGGCACATTAAATTCACAATGGTTTTGCTTCAGAACTCAAATTAGATGTCAAGTGGCAACCTGACACACTAAAATTGTTTAGCATACAAAATTGAATGCCTTTGCAAGACAATAATTCACCACAAACAACGCATTACAGTAAGCAAAAAAACATGCCCTTGTTGCCAGTGAATCTACATTTAATATATTCTGGTTTGTATTTTTCCTTTGAAGTTTTTTTTGTGGTTTTTAAGGGTGAGGGCATGTCACACAACCAAGTGCCTATTTTGGCTACTCTATACCAAGATTGGACACACAGCCTTTCATGTCAACAACAAATGTGGGAAGTGTTTTCTTCTCTCTTTCAAAAATTGATAAGCCTATTTATTTTACTTAATCTTAACTATACTTGATCTGTATTCTTTATGTTTTATATGTATATAAGTACTGACATGAGACCCATTATTGGGCTGCAACCCAAACCACACTGAATATAGCAATGAACAATGAATGAATTTTGCAGAGGAAACGCAAATAATTTCAATGCTTGTTTAAAACTGAAGTATGTATTTTTTCAATGCATGCGTTTTTTTTCCTATTGCAAGTTAATTTGAACATTGTGACTCTGGCAGTTGTAAAGTGAATACTTTATTACAGTTCACAACACCAGTAAATTGCAACCTTACATTCAATACTGTATATTCTTCAGCCAAACAACAGCAACATTCAGACGTGATACAATACCATTTGCAGGTCAAATGTCCACCCCTAAATCTAACCCTTAGGAAAATGAGAGTAGATTATACAAAAAAACTAATTCATAAAGATTTGCCATTAATTTAATTATTAAATACTTATTTTTGTGTGCTTCCTTACACAATACTATGTTATGACCTCAAAACACTTTTGCCATAGTGCATTTTGAAGTTTGCATCAATGACCAACTCCATATGCATGGCTTTTCTGACATAGTAAACTTGCTCTGTAGCTCACCTGGTACAGAGCATGCATGTACAAGCAAGTCGTGATAAAATAATTTAAAGACTTGTAGAAGCAAGCAAAAATGGCATGGTTGCTTCAGATTTGTAATGAATTTCTACTGGAAGGCGAATTGGAGAACCCAAGTGTGGCTTTTATTAAACAAATATGATATTCAAAATACAAACAAATAATGACTTAACTTGAACAGAAACAAACGAAAAACTCACCAACAGAGGACTACAGGGACAATACCCGACGAGAGACAATGGCAAAATGAGGGCTATAAATACCAAACAGAGAGGGTCACATGACACAATCCAACCAATAAGGAACAAGACACATGACTAGGACAACCAATCAGAACATGACACAATAGGCTTGTTCGACTTCATGCGGCGCCGCAAAGATCGACTGCTGCCTGTCAAAAGCGATGCATTCTGGTTAGAACATTTGTCCGACTTTGATTGGCGCTGCAGCTGCCTTACGATCACATGTGCCATCAAAGTACCATGAGAGCAAAACGAGACCAGCCGCCTAGGTCAGGCGCTGCAGTTGCTCAAAATCGGCTGCGAGAGCCTTGACGACGACACACTTTATTCTCATTGGTTAGATTCTGTGATGACAAGCACGACGTGTGTTGCGTGTTTATTCTAAAAATTCAATTCCAATAATGATCACATATCTGTTTTTATAACAGTAAAAGCTTTTTTAGTCTAGTCGCACTGTTACCTTGAGTCATTTTTATCAAAAACACTGATAAAAGCATATATACCCCCACTTTATCAGTATTTAGTATCCTATATGTTTATATGCTGAACTTTATTCTTGAACAGAAGACGCTGTATTAAGCAGTATATAAAAAGTGTTTCTGTTGCTCATAAAAATGTTTCTGTGTATTTGACAAATATTGCATTTAATTCACTTTATCTGTGATAGAGTATGCAAACACCGTGAGAGCATCACTACCGGGAGCAGAAAGTGTCCGACTTCACGTCTCCACTTTTAATTCCGCCCGACTGCAAGCGGCTGCTCTCGCCAGCCGGTGGCAGGCTAGTATATTTCATCTCGAACAAGCCTATACACTAGGCAGGAATACATTAGGATAAAGGGAAATCACATGACTAGACAGGAAGCATGACTAAACTACAAAATAAAAGACATGAAAACATGAAACAAAACCCAAAACAGGCGTGACAGATCCCCCCTCTATGGGCGGCTCCTGACACCCAAACGTAACACCCACCCCAACCCAAACAACAAAAAGTCCAGGAGGGTGGAGGACTGGAGGTGGTCCAGGGGACGGAGGGCCAGGGTTTCTGTTGCTCATTAAAACGTTTCTGTGTATTTGAGAAATATTGCATTTAATTCACTTTATCTGTGATAGAGTATGCAAACACCGTGAGAGCATCACTACCGGGAGCAGAAAGTGTCCGACTTCACGTCTCCACTTTTAATTCCGCCCGACTGCAAGCGGCTGCTCTCGCCAGCCGGTGGCAGGCTAGTATATTTCATCTCGAACAAGCCTATACACTAGGCAGGAATACATTAGGATAAAGGGAAATCACATGACTAGACAGGAAGCATGACTAAACTACAAAATAAAAGACATGAAAACATGAAACAAAACCCAAAACAGGCGTGACAGATCCCCCCTCTATGGGCGGCTCCTGACACCCAAACGTAACACCCACCCCAACCCAAACAACAAAAAGTCCAGGAGGGTGGAGGACTGGAGGTGGTCCAGGGGACGGAGGGCCAGGCCTATGAAGTGGAACCGGGCCTGGATCATAGCATGGCAATGGACCAGGACTGTGGAGCAATGCTGGACCTGGACCATGGGGCAATGGCAGACCTGGGCAGTGGAGACATGGTGGACCTGGGCCGTAAAGCAGAGGCAGGTCTAGACTGTGGAGCAGAGGTGGGCCTAGACCGTGGAGCAATGGCAGGCCTAGGCCGTGGAACAGTGACAGACCGTGAAACAGTGGAGGACCTGGGCCATGGTACAGTGGCAGAGTGTGGAGAAGTGGAGTAGGAGACCACCAGGTCAGAGCCGGCGGAGCAGGAATCCAGGGTGGAGCCAGCAAAGCTGAGGACCATCAGGTCAGAACTGCTGGAGCAGGAAGCCAGGGCAGAGTCAGCGGTGCTGAAGACCCCCACAGTAGAATAGACCGGACCGAAGATCCCCACGGTGGAGCAGATGACCACTTCAGTGGAGCCAATGGCGCAGGGAACCACCACGGCGAATCTGGAACAGAGAGCATAGAGATGCAACAACGGCCTCTATGGCCGTAACAGGTCAGGCAGAGAGTTCATGAATGGCCTCCATGACCGTGACAGGACAGGCAGAGAGTTCATGAACGGCCTCCTTGGCCGTGACAGGACAGACAGAGAGTTCATCAACGGCCTCCTTGGCCGTGACAGGATAGGCAGAGAGTTCTGCAGTGGAAGCCACCGGAACCTCTGGAGGTTCTGCAGTGGACGCCACCACCTCTGGGACAGACTCGTGGACAGGAGAGGCCTATGGGACATACTTATGGACAGAAGAGGCCTCAGGAGTGCAGTGTGCAGCCCAAACACTCAGGATGGCCATCACGGGCATTACTGAGGATACAGGAACAGTCTCTGTGATAGCCAGTGCTGAGGCCCTGGGGATGCCAGCTGCTCTCACTGACAACATAGGTGGGTCCATCACACTGGCAATCAGTCTTTTCAGTCCTGGCCCAAGCCCTGCATCCGCAGGAGCTTGGGTACTATACTGCCCTACAAAGGCAAAGTGCAGTAACTACGCAGACACTGAAACTGAGAAAAATGCCTTTAAAGTTTTTACATCAGCCAGTCAAACATGTTGTGGGTAGATTAGTGGCAATGCATTCATTTAAAGCCTTCTTAGGATGAAATCTTTTATAGATAAAAACCATGACCACTGATGTGACCTTTGACCACCAAAATGCAGATACTGCACTCTGCCTTTGGATGACCTTACACAACTAAACCATTATTGCAAAGCAAAGTGCAGTATCTACAAACTAAATGTGTTCATTCAGCTTTATTGTTGTGATTCTTACTACATGTTGATTGTTTTAAATAACTTTAATAGTTTTATTGATGTTTGCATGTTGTGAATGTTAAAATTGCTCAGTAGTAAGGCTCAAGATCGTCTTATCGCAATGCTCCTTTCACCACAAAGAGTGTTTTGCTTATTTTATTAAAAAAAATTACAAAATTCATTACAGACCAAGTAGTTAAAACAGTAGTTAAAAATTCACAGAATTTAAATGTTGCCTAACAATATAACTAGGGATGCCATAAAGGAAAATAATGGATAATTGTGATTCTTTATAGGAAAATAAGGGACAGAATAAGGGATGCTCAAAATATTTGTACTGTACCACATCCTATACATCATTTCCATGTCTGTGGTTAAGTATATGTATACAATGTGGATAAAAGGTTCTCAGAAATAAATCTAATTTGTTTGATTAACGTATTTATGTAAAATTATTCTAAAATGAATTTTAATGTCATACAAAAATTGTCACACACATTACACACAAACCACTGGCCTGTGAAATAGTGAAAGAAGTCATCCCTCAGGTAGATTTCATGTTTTCTTGCCTAGCTGGATGTTGTGCTCATGATAATCACGTTGTTTGCATTCACCCAAACTGATTTGCCGAAATCAAAACGCAGAAGGTGAAGGGAATTGCAGACAGCGCGAGTCCCGCTCGCTATGAACCGGGAGCGACCAGGCGGCAGAGGATTCCGCTTGGTCATAAAGCCTTCCTCGAATGACTATGTTAACAAATGAAAATGATTTGTGCAAAAAGAATGATTACTTATCAATTAGGAATTTGTTATTTACATTCTTCCCTTATACCTACATGTAGGAACACTATTATTACCGAAACATACACATAACTTCAGTTTACTTACGCAGTTCTTTGCAGGTTGCATATCTGGTTGTTACCACCTTATTACCCAAACCAAACGTAACACATTGTTCTCTTATACCTACACGTACATACTTTATAGGTACACTATAATTACAGAAACATACACTGTAAATTCAGTATACTTACGTAGTTCTTTGTGGGTTGTAATCTAAAGCGTTACCAATGTATTTCCAATGAGACTTGGTTGATATTTAATTTGGTCAAAATGCTGCCATGACACAGCCAAACTTTTTGTTGTGACTCATTGTTTCTTTCAGTCTGGTGTCGACAAGTTTCTTCTTGTTCCCATTTGTTCTAGCCAATGCAGCACTTTCACATTTGCAGGTCGAGCAAAAAGTAATGAAGAAAGTGACCAGACAACCCCAACGCCTAAACATTTAGCAAAATACCATAACCCACTGCTCCCTCACTACAGCAGGGGAGGCTGTAGTGCAAACAATGTCCCTGTGCTGTATTTAGCCACTTAAGCTCAGGGCGTTTTTTGGTATTTTCGCCTAACAAGCTTTCAAATGAACCCATATATGGGCTGATACCATATAAGGAAGGCTATGTAAGTGAAGCATAAACATTTTTAACGTCATTTTGGAGTTTGACTGTTTGCTCAACCAGACTGCACTAAATCTATTCCTCAGGTATCACTCAATGACCTGGAGGTATGAAATCAGAAAAAGACAGACAGATGGAGTTGAGCCGGTGAGAGAGGAGCTAGACGGGGACATTATTGGAGGTGAGAGCACTTTCTCTTTTCTGCGATTTCTCTCAAAGAAGGACTGCCACAGGCACAGCTCAATATGTCTTGGCACAGCGGAGTAACTCTCATAGGCTTATCCTGGATTCCTGCTCCACCTCGGGACACAAAACCCTTTGTGTTTATCTCTGATAGTGTGTGTGTTTACTTGTAATAAGGGATTTATGTCAGCACAGAGAGCAATTAAGAAGAAAGTTTATATGAAAAGTTTTTATTCAAAGTGCTTCCTGCAGGCCAATTTAAAAACATAAACCAAACCTTTTTTTTAATTTAGTTAAAATTAATAAATAATAGCTGCCTCATTTCAGAGCTTTGAAAGCATGTTGATAAACTGAATTAATTGGAGTTGCATATTTTGAATTCTAATTATTATATAACATATAACAAATATTTGAAGTAAAAAAAAAAAACTCCTTAGTGATTTTAAAAGACAAAAAAACAATAGCACAATAGCCATTCTGTAATATTACTATAGGACTTTTGGAACATTGCTCTGTTTTGTTTGACCATCTTAATAGTGTCATCATCATCTGTGAGTTTGGGACAGGACTGCTTTGGGAATATGTTTGCAAAAAAAAAAAAAAAATCATATATATATGAATGATCTGTGTATCTGTGTCATCTGAAAATCTAGTCTGATATGTTTGTATTGCAATTCTCTCAGCTTACCATGTTATAATGTGAATACATTGTGTCATTTTCTTCTTCTCCAGACTCAATTTCTGACCGGATTAACATATAAAGAATCACCGAGGCATGTTTATTTTGCTGAGATTGTTAGGGGAATCTGGTGCTGCAATAATGTTGATATTACAAGGTGGATTCTCTCAGGATTCACTACATCAGTCAAATTAGCCAGGAAATTCTGATACATGGATGTCATATTCTGGCCCTGTGGATTTTAGAACGCAAACTGTGTTAAAGGTAATTCGCACTAGTTTATTTAGTTTACCTACTTACAATATCCAGAAGTGGATTTACACGCATCAGAGGAGAACTGTGTCATTTCTGTCTGTTTTCTACGGTGGCCGAGAAGTGCAAAACAAATCACAATTCTGAAAACACAATAACAAATTACAAACGCAAATGCAAATCTAAAAGACAAAATAAGAAGTCAGAAAATACAACAACAAATCAGAAAACAAAATAACAAGTCAGAAAACACAACGACAATGAAATGAGATTAGCTCTCTGCTTGCAGCGCCTCATTCACGCATGTCAGGAAAGTGAGTGAAACACACACACAAACACACATTTAAAAAAAAAAAAAATTTTTTATCAAACAATAGGCCTACGTCACTAATAGCGGCTAGTGTGAAGCAGTGCTAGTGTGAAAGCACCCTTAATACTGTTTGATATAACTCAATTCCAGTTTAATATTACTAATAAAAAGACTGTTCAACTCTTAATATTTTGTATTAATATTCTCCCCTTTAAATTCTCTATATATTTTCGAGTGTAATAATGGAAAACGTTGGTGGAAACTGACCCTAACTGAGGGACAGTCATAATTTGTGTAAAATCATTTTCACACAAAAATATTAAAATAGTTAATGTTCTCATATTTTAGAATATCAAATATAAAAATAAAATAAATATGTGATTAATGTATTTAACAAAAATTAACGCCTAGGAATAAAAGTGTCCATAGTTAGAAAGAAATAAAACCTTCTATGCATTAAAAAGAAGAGTTAATATTTACATCTAAAATCTAAAACTGTAGTATTAATGAAACGAGTGTCCTCTTTCAGTAAACAAGAGCAGAGATATACTTCTAAAATGGAGTCATCACTGGAGATGTTTGATATTTTATATTGCTTACATATTGCTTAATTCTGGGTTAGGCGTTGACTTTTTAGGCCCATATCAAGAAATGCCTACAGACTCTTAACATGACCTCTATATCGAATGGTTTTGCAGAAGGCAATAACTGAATCACCTTGAAGCGCTTATCTTAAGTGCAGATGTGCTCACACCCTGAATCTCTACTAACTGGGTCTTATCACTTGAACCTTTGCTGAACTCAAACGCTGAATAAAACATTAAAACACAGTGCTCCTGTGTGTGTTTATTGTTAGTGCAAGCATAGATTAGGCTACACAGGACAAACATTAGCAGTGTTTCCCCTGATGCTGCACTCACAGATCTTGTGATATACAAACAGTTCACATCAAACCTTGCTGTAGGTGTTACACATTGTGTGAAACTGTACAGGCACATTTAGGTCACATTCCCATGTTGGTTGTTCCTTGGAGTTGGATTTGATGTCACAATCCTTACTGTTTCATCCAAGTATGATGGTGATTTTTTTCTTGTCTTCAGCCAGCAAATTTTAAACAGTAAAATGTGTAATAATAAAAAGGTCAACAAGTATTGTAATTAGTCAATTGTATATATATATATATATATATAAAAAAATTTATAATAATATATG
>NW_015542356.1:1695970-1706109 GCF_001515605.1 Sinocyclocheilus anshuiensis | reverse complement strand
ATATATATATATATATATATATATATATATAAACCTAACCCACTCTGCCAGCACCAAAGCACCAGAGAATGCTTAGTACCCTGACAGCCCTACATTATCTTAAGTATTTTTACAACAAAATAAGTTTTGTCTGTGGAAGACAGTCTAATGAAATAATTTATGTTAATTCCCTAAACAAGCTTTCAAAGGTAAATCCTCTTGGGGAGTGGGCTATTTCATGTAATTTCATTCAAAGGATCCTTTCAACATGGAATTTGTTCAAGCTCAAAAATATCTGTAAGGTATTGAGGTTGTACAGTTCAACCTGACTGTCAATGATAGTTTACATAATGTGTATGAACACTGAGCACTGAAAAGCAAGAATAATAACTCAACTTTCTTTTATTCCAAAAGGAGCTGTAAAAAAAGGAACATAAACCAAATGCCATTGCCATAAACTACAGCAGAACAGAAATGCATATAGCGCTCATAAATGACTAGAATTTGGACAGCCGTTTAAACCAACTTTACTGCAGCCTTAAATTTGGGATTTTCTCATTCTGTTGGGTGACAGGTAGGACAGAATAGTTTTTTATTGAATGTTTAAACAAAATATAAAAGAAAATCTTTAAAAAAAAAGTTGTGTATTTGTTTTAGTTTCTGTATCAGACAAAGTGAAAATATGGAGCTCACATTCAAGGCTTGTAAAGTCAATGATTACAACAATATATCAGACTACTTAAAATGCATATAAATATCAGTTGTCACTCCACACTGAGGACCCCCTTTTGCCTTCAGAACAGCCTTACTTCTTTGTGGCATATTCAAGATGCAGGAACCATTCCTCAGAGATTTTGACATGACAGCATCAAAAAAAAAAAAAACTAACAAATATCCCCCACACCCTACACCTCCACCAGCCTAAACTGTTAATACAATGTTGTCCCTTGTGAATGTCACAGCAGAAATTGAGACTCTTCAGACCAGGCAACCTTTTTCCAATTTTCTGTTGCCCAATTTTGGTGAGTCTGTGAGAATTGTAGCCTCAGTTTCCTGTTCTTAGCTGACAGGAGTGGTCTTCTGCAGCTGTAGCCCGTCTGCTTCAAGATTCAATGCATTTTGTGTTCAGAGATGCTCTGCTGTTCCGTTTCAGTCGGTCACTCTCGACGTCACGTCGGATGACCGACTCCTGTACCACCGCTGAGCGGCCGGGTCACCGGCTCGGCTCCTCAACGAAAACCTGAATATGCGCTGCATCTGCTGCCTACTTATACTCACGCTGTGATCAGCGGCAGCTGGATGCAATAATCGCATGCCAATGTGCATTGGCTCGTTTAGTTTACACTCAAAGTAGATTGGTCTCTCTAAGCGAGATCCCAATTTCGTCGGTCATCCGACGTGACATCTCCGTTCCCTCCTTCAGGGAACGAGGGTTACCATACGTAACCGAGACGTTTACCTTGGTTGTAACAAGTGGTTATTTGAGTTACTGTTGCCTTTCTATTAGCTCGAATTGCCATTCTCCTCTGACTTCTCGCATCCACAAGGCACAGAACTGCCTCTCACTGGATATTTTTTTCTTTTTCAGACCATTCTATGTAAAAGCTAGATATGGTTGTGTGTGAAAATCCCAGCAAATCAGCAGTTTCGGAAATACTCAGACCAGCCCGTCTGGCACCAACAGCCACGCCACGTTCAAAGTAAATTTAAATTTAAAGTTAAATCACCTTTCTTCCCTGTTCTGATGCTCAATCTGAACTTCAGCAGACTTTACCATGTCTATATGCCTAAATGCTGTAACGTTTGTATGCAATCAAGATATTCTATCAGATTTTAGGCAACGTAAACATTCCCTCCTCCCTTGTTATAACTAAATTTCTAAAAATTAAATTACATTTCTAAATAACTAAATTAAACAGATGCATGTCTAACATCCACCTCTGGTTCAAAGAGCAATATCACCTCTGCTATCTTCACCGACGCTAGTAACGACAGTCGTCGGCTTTCTCTTTGAGCTTCAACAAGATTCCCCCGGTGAAGGTTGGTGGAAGGAACTACTACCTGTAGCTCAGACACACTCAACACACACATGCACAATTCACATAAAAAGGATATTGGCTCCATTTATCCACAATCAAACTGTTCCAACATGTATATAGTGTATTCCTGTGTTGTATGCATGTTCCTAGGTTATAGTTGCTTACTTATAACTCTCTGGTACTGTAGTGAAGCTCCAATTGCTTTGATCTAGACATATGAATGTATCACTGCCTTAATGTTTTCCAAATCCTGGCATGTTAGGTATCAAAATGACTGTCTTCTGATTCCCTGATTAATGGTGTATAGTACGTCACCATAACTTGCACCATGCTCTTTTTACCACACTTTGTGTGTACAATATTACACTGTACAATACTCCATAAACATGCTAGTGGCCTGTAAATAGAGACAAAAATTCTCCCGCTCAAAATTCACGCCTTGTATTGGCCACTCCACCAAAGATGGGTGTGACTGGGGAACCATTAAAAGTCCCTAACCCAAACCAACCATTGCTCAAACCCCTTGAGACAGACACTCTCTATGACATCTGGGTTTGACATTCTGGCAGTTTTTATTTTCAAGCAACTTTGTCAATTCACTATGGACTCTCTGATTTTCAGAAGAACCCGATGAATGCCTTCAGCTCACTCCTCTAACGAACTCATCAAGAACTTCCGTTGTCTACCGCATCCGGACTCTTGTTCAGCAACAAAGCCAACGCAAGTAACAGTGTCCAAGTAGTTAGATGCGTGTCTAAGTTTGAGTCCCTTTATCAAGGTAATTTTTAATTCTCTGATTCTCATTAGGTTGTTGATGTTAAATACTGCCATTATTTTGTTCTTCTCTCTCTCTCTTTCTTTATTTTCCTTCTTTCTGTATTCATGTGTTTTGCTTAGTTCAGTTGTATGTTAGCTGTAGTTTCATTTATTAAATTCACGATCGGTTGCCTCTGTCACTGAACATTGATCTTGCTACTGTATATACAAAGTTAGTGGTAGTACTGTATAAAGTAGGAAAGCTGTTCTTTCTTGGCCAGGAAGATAATATTTCCTAGAATTGTTAAATGATTATACTGTCTGCTCAGTGGATGAACATATTAAATAATTGTAATTTTGATTCTGCTACAGTCAATTCTGAGATCTAATCTAAATATTTATAATTATTTATAACCAGTTATAATTAATCAAAAATATTTCCCCTTTTTGAGCTAATTACTACAATGCATTGAGAGGTGTGCAAATAAACATTCTTCAAAAGCCTGATGTATCATATTTTTTCAAAAAACAAACAAACAAAAAATGTATAGATAATCAAGTAAACATAAATCTCTTAAACCCAGTAGATGTTCATCTTGAAATAATCTAATAACAATACAAATGCTGTCCTTACATTTACTTTATAAAAATAATTTGATCAATATGTTAAAGATTTTTCAGCAAATATACACATGTACTACAACCAGATGGTTGGCATTACTTACTAGAAAAGTATGAACTATTAATCCGAAGACAGAAAGAATGCAAAATATTGTGTACAACAGGTTTTTATAACAAGCTTTACTTATAGCAAGTTTTATAAGTAAGCTTTATAGGGTTAATAATACATTTTTTAAATGTAGTTAAAAAATGTATAGGCCTAAGTTAATCAATTTTGATTGTAAATTGCAAAGTTTTTTTTTTTTTCTTTAAAAAGAGAAAATAATTTTCCACCCTAACCGAACCTATTAAAGGCATATCACAGAATAGGAATTACCTAAAAAATGTAATTCCATGAATCAAAGTCAAATAAATAGATTTAATCTCAACATCTGTGGAATTCATGCATTATAGAACCGAAGCAGAAGAAGCTCGGCTTTCTCCTTGAGTCAATAAAAACCAAATAGTTATTCAAACAGACATGCTACAGACTTTACGTAATAAATGGACCAGTCCTGGTCAATTATTGTTTGATTTCTCTGCCTTCATTGCATGAAATTGTGTTGTCTGGACTTGTGAAAGGCAGAGAAATTGACGTTTGTTGTCATTTGGAAACTATTTTCGTTTTCAAATAGTTGTGGGAATTTTAAAATGGGTACAGTACAATACAGCTGATTTTCAATGAAAGAACTGAAGACAACAGAAGGCAACTATGTGATGTATTATACTTTTAAATGATTTGTCATTAGTGTCATTCATTGTAAACAACTATGCACAAGAGTCATTAATCAGGAAAGCAAACATGTGGGCTGGCCACCATTAAAATGGCACTTCTAAAGGAGTGATAGGCCTGTGACTCATTGGAGTGGGATACAGAAGCTCATTAGAGGTCAATAAAAATGAAGTTATCATCCAGCAGGGCAGCAGAAGGAGCAGTTCTGCTCTCAGGGGTCAGTTTCTCTCAGCAGTGGCCAAATTAATCACATTTATTCCTGCAAACAAGAACCACCTCGGATCTAAAGCACGTGCGTAAAATATGTGTGATGCTGGCTGCTTTTCTTTGAATGTGCTTGCTTGACATTCTTCCATTCATTTCAAGAGGCATCAGGTATGTAACTTGACAGAAATATGGAAAACAGAATGCAAAATCTTGATAGGGGATTTCTTATCAGTGTAAAGGAAGTTTGTCATCTTCTAAACCCTTTAACTTTTTTTTTTAATGCACAAAAGCTCAACGGCTTTGAGCTTGTCACTCTTTTTTACCCCCTGAAGTCGAGCATGTCTCTGGAGGTAAAAATTGTGCACATTTACAGGAATGTAATAGGATGGGTTTATTACTATAGTGGCAAAGCATGTTGAGTTGTCTTAGAAGATGCTGACATCTGAAATCTGAACCAAAGAATACAAGGTATATGTACAAAGAGCTGCCCTTGCAACATCCTTCCTCTGGTCACTTTAGTTTCAACAGAACAATGAATTAACCTTGCCGTGGGTACATGATAGTATTTTTATCTGAGCCAAAAGCGTATGATGTAAGGCTTTTGGGGTAAAAATGGGTACATAAACGTTTCTGTTTTCTGGGAGTCTGGAAATGGGGCAACAGATTATTCCCAAGTATAGGCCCAAAGCTATGTGGAACTCTACTGCAGAAACAAGAACAGGAGGGTTGCCAGGTAGTATTAGGGGCATTTTCTGCCTCTTTTAAGTATACCAACAGTTGGAAACTCATAACTCCGAGGTGGTGTTACTGTACTTACTAAGTGTTTTTGTTACATAAAGTAAACCATGAGAGTTAAAGTTCACCCAAAATGACAATTTGCTGAAGTTTCTTCACTTTTCTTCACTCTCATGCCATCCAAGATGTAGATGAGTTTGCTTCTTCATGGGAACAGATTTGGAGAACTATGCACAAGAGTCATTAATCAGGAAAGCAAACATGTGGGCTGGCCACCATTAAAATGGCACTTCTAAAGGAGTGATAGGCCTGTGACTCATTGGAGTGGGATACAGAAGCTCATTAGAGGTCAATAAAAATGAAGTTATCATCCAGCAGGGCAGCAGAAGGAGCAGTTCTGCTCTCAGGGGTCAGTTTCTCTCAGCAGTGGCCAAATTAATCACATTTATTCCTGCAAACAAGAACCACCTCGGATCTAAAGCACGTGCGTAAAATATGTGTGATGCTGGCTGCTTTTCTTTGAATGTGCTTGCTTGACATTCTTCCATTCATTTCAAGAGGCATCAGGTATGTAACTTGACAGAAATATGGAAAACAGAATGCAAAATCTTGATAGGGGATTTCTTATCAGTGTAAAGGAAGTTTGTCATCTTCTAAACCCTTTAACTTTTTTTTTTAATGCACAAAAGCTCAACGGCTTTGAGCTTGTCACTCTTTTTTACCCCCTGAAGTCGAGCATGTCTCTGGAGGTAAAAATTGTGCACATTTACAGGAATGTAATAGGATGGGTTTATTACTATAGTGGCAAAGCATGTTGAGTTGTCTTAGAAGATGCTGACATCTGAAATCTGAACCAAAGAATACAAGGTATATGTACAAAGAGCTGCCCTTGCAACATCCTTCCTCTGGTCACTTTAGTTTCAACAGAACAATGAATTAACCTTGCCGTGGGTACATGATAGTATTTTTATCTGAGCCAAAAGCGTATGATGTAAGGCTTTTGGGGTAAAAATGGGTACATAAACGTTTCTGTTTTCTGGGAGTCTGGAAATGGGGCAACAGATTATTCCCAAGTATAGGCCCAAAGCTATGTGGAACTCTACTGCAGAAACAAGAACAGGAGGGTTGCCAGGTAGTATTAGGGGCATTTTCTGCCTCTTTTAAGTATACCAACAGTTGGAAACTCATAACTCCGAGGTGGTGTTACTGTACTTACTAAGTGTTTTTGTT
The DNA here is from genome assembly GCF_001515605.1 of Sinocyclocheilus anshuiensis. NCBI lineage: Eukaryota > Metazoa > Chordata > Actinopteri > Cypriniformes > Cyprinidae > Sinocyclocheilus > Sinocyclocheilus anshuiensis. Next base: position 1,699,770 of record NW_015542356.1, on the reverse strand, counting down.
ACATAAAGTAAACCATGAGAGTTAAAGTTCACCCAAAATGACAATTTGCTGAAGTTTCTTCACTTTTCTTCACTCTCATGCCATCCAAGATGTAGATGAGTTTGCTTCTTCATGGGAACAGATTTGGAGAAATTACATCACTTGCTCACCAATGGATCATCTGCAGTGAATGGGTGCCGTCAGAATGAGAGTCCAAACAACTGATAAAAACATCACAATAGTCCACAAGTAATCCACACAACTCCAGTCCGACAATTAATGTCTTGTGAAGTCAAAACCTGTTTATTTTTAATAAACAAATCCATCATTAAGCGTTTTAACTTTAAACCGTCATTTTAACTCAACGTTTCCACTTGTAAATATGACTTTCCATGGTCATTCATGAACATTCATGTAATTACAACATTTCCACATAAATACACAGAGTAAACAAGGAACTAAACACAACAAAGGTGAAACTAATTGGTAACTGTAACAAATTCAGGAAATGAACACAGGAAGTTAAAATGGATGCAATGAAAAAGAATAAAAACTAATGTTATATTATACAGTTAAATTATATTTATTATACTTATATTACATTATACAGTTTGTAATAACTTCACCATGTTTTTAATAATAAATATGTTAACACACAAACATATTAAAACATTGGTTGCTTGTTGATGAAGAAAGGTAAATTGTTTTCTATATGCCTTGAACATCAAACTGGCAATGGAACATTAAAGGAAAATGGAGCATGAATTTTAAATGGACGAAAAAAGAGAGGGGATTTTGCCCACTTTGTCACTCTACTGTATATACTGAATACATTTTACTGGTGGATTGGTGCTAAGATACAGAAAAATAGACTGAACTATTCATTCAGAAGAGATATCCATTGCCCGTCATTGTAATCCGGTAATGTCTCTGTCACTTCAGCCTTAGTCATCAGTAGTGAGAGAATTTGGAAGAGAATGAAAGGCAGCATATAATAGAAGATCAGACAGCCTCCATTTTCCAGAATTATTAAGTTTTCATTTCCTTGAAAGTGCTGTGCAGTGGTGAGAAGAAATTATTTTGGATCGGGCAAATAGTTTTAAATGATTTTGGATTATTTCTTTTTTCTTTTCTTTTCTTTTCTCTCTCTTTTTTTTAGAAAAATAATTAGTCAAATAATGAGAGCATCTATAATAAGTAGCATCCAACAGCTGCTATTGTATAGAGATTATAATAAGAAATATTCCTTCTTTCGAGTCATTGTCACTTTTGCCTTCCTTCTCTTGCCTTCAGTTCCAGCCTGAAGAGAGGGCAGGAAGCCATGAGGTGCATCGCTGTCAGTGATGTTGAGATGTGACTTAAGCTAATTGTGACTTGTCACTGCTTCTACACATCCAGCATGCCATCTCACTTACAAGTAGACTGGTTCTTTTCACACAGATGGCAGAATTCTTTTCTCAAAGTTGTCAGAAATTAAACTTGTATCACCTGAGGGATCAAAATTTATATATATATATATATATATATATATATATATGTTAGGGCTGGGTTTTGACAAATTTCACGGTTCGATTCGATTCTCATTCACAAGCTTGCGATTTGATTGATTTGATTGGATTCAATAACGATTATTTTGGATATATATCTAGTACACATGCAACATTTTCTCAATGAAAAAAAAATTCTTAACTGATGCTGTAAAATATACATGAGAATCAGTTGGTACTACTACTATAATATTGAAGGTTAAAACTGACTGTTTTTTAGGCTATACAGCATGCCAAATTTTCTCAAGGAAAAAAAATCTCTCAACCAATGCTGTAAAATATACATGAGAGTCAGTTGGTTGGCTAGCCTACTACATTACTATAACATTGAAGGTTAAAATTAATTTTAGTTAATTTTTTAACAATAATAGTTTATTGTTTTTACAATAATAAAGTTACAGTTACATAATACTATTTCTACTTAACTTCGTTTTTTTGAAATTTAAACATTTAAATGGTGGCTGTCATAAAAAATATAAATTAAACATTGAAGAACAATAAAAGTTATAATGAATATATTATATGGTGCATATATTTAGCAAAATGCTCCTCTCTACAGTTTCTTTTTCTAGTTGACTAATGAGTTTATGGTCACCGAATGTTTTTTTCTAAGGGAAAAGTGACATTAAGTGACATTGTTTACAAGCCGATATTTTGACATCTTAAATGTGACGTTACGTGACATTGTTTACAAGCCGTTATATTGACATCTTTGCGCGGCTGAAACACTGATTGAGCGATTACATGAGACAAGATATGGATTGCAACGTTGTACTCTTTCTTTTAACTTACCTTTGGATGTTTAGTCATGTTTATTTTGTGCTGAAACTGGTATTAATGTGGAGGAGATGATCAGTTCACGTGTGCCTCGTGGCTCGCGCTGCCGTTTTTATTGAACCGAGGCGCGCCGCGCTACAGCGATCACTCCTCATTAAACAGCGCCAAAACAGCATTTATTGTTTGAATACTGCAATACAATGAACATAATTTGAAATCTGAGACTTTGTTTCATAATAAAAGTACCAAAGCACAATGTATTGCTGGAATGTCTTTCATTTGGAGTAGCCGGAAATGTTATTGCTATTAGGCTATAATATTTTTTCCTGTTCTTAGCCACCAACATGACAGCCGTTGGAAAGAATTAACATTGACCAGTCAGGAAATGGCAGCTATATTGCTCTGCCCTAAAACTGCTTAAACAGCATTTTAAGACATTTTACACTGCCAGTCAAAGTTTTCATTTTTGAAAGAGGTCTAATATGCTCAACAAAGTTTTTATTTAATCAAAAACACAGTACAAAATTAATACTGTGAAATAGTATTCCAATTTGAAATAACTAAATATTTTTTTTCTATTTGAATATATTTTGAAATGTAATTTAATTGTAAAGCTGAATTTTTGTCACACGATCCTTAAAGGTCCAGTAGGATATATTGAAAATGCTAACTTTAGCCTGATAGCACTGACAGCGAACGTCCCACCCTCCCTGCAAATCGCCATCCAAAGCCACACCCCCTGAACGCATGAACGCGAACAGACCAGACGACCAGAGACAACATTACTGCAATACATCATGTGTCATTCACCGGTGAGAAAACTTTATAGTACAGTTAGTAAAAGTTAGCGTAAATTTTGTTAACGAAGACTATGATGAAAAATGTTCATTGACGAGCTTTTTTCCCATGACTAAGACGAGACGAAGACGAGACGAACTGATTTATTTTGCAGTCAAATATAAGGTTTTCTCTAGTGTTCATTTCGTTAACGAAGACTATGACGAGAAATGTTCGTTGAGGAGCCTTTTTCCCATGACTTAAGCCAAGACGAGATGACAATAACGTCAATAAACGATAACTAAGATTATATCAACATGCAATTTCGTTGACGAATAAGACGAGACTAAAATGTATTCAAAAAGATAAAAACTTTACCAAAAACCTCTTTTTATTTTCGTCAAAAAAGGAGACAAAATGTTATTCAAGAGTCATCAAGAGTTCTAATCCCCGAATCAGAGCTTCGCTGTTAAATTCATACATTTTCTTCCCGGTGTGATTTGCTTATTTTAATCAATCTGGCAACCATACGCACGCGCTCGCTCCTCATTGGGGAAGCGCCGCCGCATATGATCTGAAAACAAACAAGCTGGAGTTTAGCGATCTAAATGAAAGCGTCATTCAGCCGGTCAGTGTTCTGTCATGAGATCTCACTATATTGTTTGCGATCAAAATACATTTGAGTAAGACTAAGACTAAATTAAAAATGGCTGCCAAAAT
>NW_015542356.1:1685047-1695625 GCF_001515605.1 Sinocyclocheilus anshuiensis | reverse complement strand
AATAGGATAAGGTTGACTAAATATGATAAAAACTAACAAGGACATTTTAGCCCGGGACTAAGACTAAAATAAAAATAGCTGACAAAATGAACACTAGTAAAAGTACTACAATTATACCAGGAAGGAAGATCGGGTTGTTGATGTTTGCCTGCCATTCTCGCGCTGATGACGTATCCTGTCTGTGCGAACATTTGATTCAATTTTGATTGGACGAACATTTCTTGATCCTACGCCTTCCACAGAATATATAAATACATAAAAATACATTTCGACCACTTAACTTAATGACTGCTATCTGGATGTGAATAGACTTTAAACCAGCATAGCAAAAAATGTTTCTGAAGAAATCATTTTAATATGAAAACTCAGTTCCCTATCTGTCGGTCACTACGAGTTATGTCGTGACTAGGGTTGGGAACCGATAACCGGTTCTTATTCAGAACCGGTTCTGTTTTTTGAAAAGAACCGGAACCGTGACCAATTTCTATGTTTCGGTTCCGAAAACGGTTCTGGTGCGACACGTGACCAAGCGTTCTCAACATTACTTACTACCTTCCAGCAACACTACATTCAATTAAGGTAAAATAGTAAAAAAAAAAAAAAAATAGTTAATTTAAATGGAACTGGAATCGGAACCGGAATGGTTAGGCAAAACTGGAACCGGAATCGGAACGGGAAAATTTCTAACGATACCCAACCCTAGTCGTGACGACATAGGGGGTTTACTTGAGAGCCCCAATCTGCACTGACTTTCAGAGAAAACGCCAATGATTTTTGGCTAGTGGATTTTGCATACCTGAGCCACTCCCTGTGCATACGGGTATAAATAGGCGACAGGTGCATCCACTCATTCAGATTTTTGCTTCGGAGCCGAGTGGGTGAATGATTTTTTTCTCCACAAAGCCTTTCTGATCTGACTGGAAGAAAGAAGCTGTTCCTGGTTGGCGTGACGGCACAAACAGCGGTGTCCCTGTTGATTCAGCGATTCCTTTGGGTGCTTCAACTTAAAGAGCAGTTTCTCATCACGGATGGCTCACGTCTTTTTAAAGATGCCGTTCCGTCCGTGTTCTCTTGGTTGCGGTCGTTACCTGTCCTTCTCAGCCCTCCAGCTGCCACCGGAGACCCCTGAAGATGCACTATTGGAGTAGTGCTTTCTTTCCTGCAAGAAAGGTTGGAGCGTAGGCTGTCACCCTCCACTTTGAAAGTGTATGTGGCTGCTATGGCAGCACATCACAATGCGGTGGACGGCCAGTCCCTGGGAAAGCACGATCTCATCGTCAGGTTCCTGAGGGGTGCCAGAAGGTTGAATCCTCCTAGGCCAACCCTGGTGCCCTCCTGGGATCTCTCTACTGTCCTGGCTGGCCTTCAGAGGGATCCCTTTGAGCCACTGGACTCAGTTGAGCTTAAGTTCCTGTCTGCTAAAACAGCGCTCTTGACCGCGCTCACTTCCATCAAGAGGGTCAGGGACCTCCAAGCATTTTCGGTGAGTGAAGAGTGCCTTGTGTTCGGACCGGCCTACTCTCACGTTGTCCTGAGACCCCAGCCTGGATAAGTGCCCAAGGGAAGGCTGTCTCCAAGCAGAGGTTGGCCCACTGGATAGTGGATGCCTTCACCTTGGCCTACCATTCCCAAAGCGAGCCATGCCCTCTGGGGCTGAGGGCTCACTCCACACTTCACTCCACACGCATGCTGCACCATTCCCCCTAACCCGGGGATGCAAAAGCCTTTTCCTCCTCCATTAAGTTCTCCGGTCGCCGAACCCTGGGTGAGTATCCTCCAGCACCCCTGGCAGTCAGACTGGGCAGTCTGATGCCAGGCCCAGTATCGGTGTTAGCTTGCCCGGGTTTCCGGTCAGCCCCTTTACTGGGCTAGGTGTCCATATGGTTTGATTCCCTGTGGGCAATCCCATATGTGTATTCTTCCATGGTAAGGTTTCCCTCTCTGTGAACCCGTGTCTTCCCTTTGACAGACCATTCTGTCAGGCTCTGCTGGCAGTGGTTCCTCCCTACTCTCAGGGAGGACCTGCCTCAGAGACCATTCCATATGTAGTACTGCCCCAGGCCTGGGTCAGTCCATATCAGTGTCTACACATGATACCTCCCTACAGGCAGGATGTGGTCTCCGTAGCACCCTTCTCCGGAAGGCTCGCTTCCTCTTGGTTACTGCCAAGCTGTAAACAACAAACAGGAAAGGCGTAAAGCACCTTTCATGAAGGTCAAAATCCCTTCTCTTAAGAAAATAAATTCTGTCATAGGAACAGCGGCTTGGCTATCTCCAGCAGCGATGTACTCACCTTTTGGTCCCTGCGGGGGCCAAGGTCAGTGAATTTGCGCTGGGGCGTTGGGAAGGTTACGACCTTTGCATTGCATTTGTCTGACTGCTTGTCAACATTTGCAGCGCTACAGGGTTATGATGGGGTTCAGGTTGTGGCGCTTTCCATGGACCCCCTATGTCGTCACAACATAACTTGTAGTGACTGACAGATAGGGAACATCTCGGTTACGTACCTAACCCTCGTTCCCTGATGGAGGGAACGGAGATGTTATGTCCCCATGCCACACCTCGAACCATCGCTGGTTGCCAGGGACACGTTCTCGACTCCTCAGCGTAAAACCTGAATGAGTGGATGCACCTGTCGCCTATTTATACCCGTATGCACAGGGAGTTGCTCAGGTATGCAAAATCCACTAGCCAAAATTAATTGGCATTTTCTCTGAAAGTCAGAGCGGATTGGGGCTCTCAAGTAAACCCCCTATGTCGTCACGACATAACGTCTCCGTTCCCTCCGTCAGGGAACAAGGGTTACGTACGTAACCAAGATGTTTTATTGTCACAGGAATGAACAACGTTTGAAAATATTTTCAAATAGAAAACAGTAGTAATAATATTTTAACTTTTTTAGGTAAACATATTGAACAATATTACTGTCGTTATTGTATTTTTGATCAATACATGCAACTATGGTGACAGAGAAACTTATTTCAAAAACATGAAAAAATCCTAATTATTCCAAACTTTTGACCAATAATAGAGGTCCAGAATGCACTTAGATGAGTTCAGTGGAAAAATACATCCAAGATGGTGGCTAAAGCGAGGGAAACATTTTTTATACTTATACGTCATTCAATAATGAAAAGCACAGTTCAGGCAGATGCCATTTCTAGGTAGCAGAAAGTAAGGCCGCTCACTAGATTTTGGTATTTGTAAAAAGTTTTTTTTTTTATTAGCAAATTTCTTTCTATTTTATTAGCAAATTTTCTTCTATTTCTCTGTCCTCTGGCCCATAAATTATGACTTTAAACTGAATTTCTTTCATCATCACAGTGCTGGAAGGCTTCTTTTTTGAAAGCACTTGGTTCTTCCATCTTTCAGGCAACTGGGAATTTTGTCATTGTACTGAATAATTATGATGTTGTAGCCTTGTGTCCATTATTATTAAAAGCCTTTCTAACACAAGGGGTCGTCATGTGACACACAGCAGCCACAACAGCATGTATGTTTTATATATTTTTTCCTTTTTATTCGAAACATCCCCAAACGCATTAACTATATCATGAAATATCTTGATTTTCACCTTTATAGATTATGTTGACCTATAGTGGGCGATGGTCAAAGTAACCTAATAATGTAATCTATTAACTATGCATAAAAACCTGTCTGTTTACTTAATTAACAGAAATGGATGTCATGCCATAACATATTTTAATACGACTGAGTTTATACTTAATGTGAATTTAACATTGAAAGTTATTGAGAATAAAAACATTGCAAGTTAGGCTACTAATCATAACACTTTCATTGTACAGAAAGAGAGCAAAGAACATTTACATTATCAAAGAATATTTTCACTGACAGTCTAGTTCAAGCACTCTCAAAAACTCCCATTAAAATCACCGAAGCTGTTTACACTATGAAATTAATATCTTACAGATTCGTACACACATTTGCACTTTGTTGTTTCTGACGAGAGAATTCGCCAGAAGGAGGTATTCATTCAGCGAGCGAGTGAAGAAAACACTGGCATTTTAGCGATGACTCATCTGAACACCTCTGATTGGTCATTGCATTCATAAGCTCAACAGCATCGTTTGTGATTGGTTAATGCGCAGTGCTGTAAAAACGCGTCTGTATCTGTCTCAGCGCCAGCCAGCGAACGCAGATTTGAATTTAGCAGCTGATGATATGAAGCACTGAATGTTATAATCACGCCGGTGTGATTTGTATTAAATATAGAAAATATTAATCGGCTATTTTTTGTCTTTTGGAAGCTGCATTCAAAAATCCACTTGGCTCAGAAATCTGAGGGGGCACGTGCCCCCCACTTTGAATGGGCATGACGCCTCTGCACAGCATGACTGTAATCAATTTAGGATGCTGTAATTGCAAAAGTAAGAGTTATTTGAAAGATATGCAAGTGCAAGAAAAATAGACATATATGCTTGGGAACATACTGTCTTTTTTGGTTCCTGTATGCTTACCACGTTTTAAATTTTACAATGTTACATCTAATACGGATTTAGCTCTCAGGAGAGGCCTCTTTGTGTTTCATCACATTTGATTGAATTGTCACATGCATTGTATACCCATGAATGTATTATTAATGTTTCTCTTCTTGTTTGTACAGAACCCCTGTTTTTCGCTCCAGTGTTCTTGTAGCTATCCTGCTTGGTCTGGTTTATAGTCAGCATTCATCTTGGCTTGAATATCTCCAGGAGTTCCAGGACATGTATCATATAAAAATCTTCATTAATTCACAGTGGACGCTTTTGTGTTTTGGCTTTGAGAGAACAACATGAATAATCTGCAACTGCAAAGCCGTAAATCAGCTCTCCTAAGCCAAAACAAACTTCTAAGTCAATTAAAGTGTTTCCTGGAGGTTTTTTTTTTGATGACTGCAAAGTAAATTGAAAACAAAACAGCAGCTGTTTGGCAGCTCTTTGTAATTCGATGAAAATCAAAATGAGATAAGAGTGTTAAACATCCTGATAAAAATTTCAGAACAATATGTTCTAACAAGCTGTCCCTATGCAGCTCCTGCTGATTCATCTATCCTTAGCATGCAGACAACGGTCGTATTCAGTAGTCGGTATGATCCAGTGCGTCGCAGGCATTTAAAAAGGTGAGCTCCCTTTTCACTGCTTGGTGCCTGTCCTTGTATATTGACTCATCACTTTGATGACAATAATTAAAGTAGTTTAATAAAGTTATGTTCACACTGTGCTGTGTGAGTTGGGAGCAAACCATCTGCTTATAACATGACCTTTGGCCGGAACACTGGAGCTGTCTCCACATTTTCTCACCTCTGTACCTAGTCCTGATGTGTTCCTGTGAATTGGGCTGGGGCAACGCATGCTGTGGAAGGTGAACAGTAGGAAAGTTAATGCTGAGTCATAACCTCTCATTCCAGCTGACTTCATTATGGTAATTTGCCCGAGTGGACAGTTACTGATAATAATAAGAGTTTAAATTTTGAATGACACAAAGCCATATTGCCTGTGAAATAAGAAACATCACATTGTGGATTATTCAAATTTTGAAAACTCTCCAGTAGTTTATATTAAAATGTTTTTGCAGTGCAAAAGCAACTCTTTTGTACTGGAAATGCCGCACAAAAATTTACCCCAAAATAAGAATTACATAGAAATAAGTGAAGAAGAAATTATTTTGCGTAAATAAAATTCTAATTTTAGGATTATGAGTAAAATCACAGTAAAAAAGTACTAAAAAAATAATTAAAATCGGCATGAATTAAAGGCAGAATAATAAATACAGAAATACTGCTATATATATATATATGTTATCATAATATATGAGTGTGCACTGTGTGTATTTATTATGTATATATATATATATATATATATAAATACAAACACATGCATGTATATATTTAAGAAAAATATGTTAGTTTTATATATTATATATATTTATATAAAATAAAAAATATAATATAAATATATAAATGTATATGCATGGAAATATTTTCAAAATATATTCAGTATGTGTGTAAATTTATATATACATAATAAATAAACAGTACACATACATATATCATGTAAACAACAACTTTTATTTTGGATGCGATTAATCACTATTAATCGTTTGACAGCACAAAAAAAATATATATATATTACATACAATACTATTTCTTCTTACATTGCAATAATGGAAATGACGTTTTTTGCATTATGGAAATATGATTTTTGGGGGGTTGCAGGTTTCATTCAAAAACGTTATAAACAGAAATATGTAAGAATTTAAAAATGTCTTAACATTTTATCCAATCAAGTAACACTGGGGAAAAAAGGTAACATGATTGTGGCACAGTCGGTGTGAAATTTGTAGATTGCATTTGTTCTTCTCCAGTTATCAAACACCCCACTGCCTTAAAAAAAAAAAAACTGTGTCATGTGACTTGGATGCAATCCCAGTTGCTAAGACACCCTGAGAGATGGGGTATGTGTAGGCCCTGTCCCTCCATCCAGAACATGTTGTGATCAACAGATAATGCCTTTCATTATGGAGGGCTCAGTGAGTATCTGATAATTTTCCCCAGGCCAGATGTTTCAGCCACGGCCTGTGCGGAGAATCCAACAGAGATTTTTCACACAATAGGCCTATTACAACTGTGCAATCTATTTTATGCAAGCAGTAAGTGAAGAGCGGTTTTATTTTATGAGATTTAGCCACTGTATTTCAAAGCCAATATAAAAGCAGTAAAAGATCACTGTCTATACATATACATTTTACCCACTTTCTTACCGTCTATGTCTGTGTTTTGTCCAATTTATTTTATTCCATAGTCAGGGATGTTTTTTAAAATCATGCTGGCTGACTTTTATTAGCTGATTTCTCCATTTGTTAAACTTGCAGTCTTTGGTCTAGTCTAGTCTAGTAGAGCTTTAGACTGTTTAATGTGTTACTTGTTTTTCATTCCACTATAGGATTGAGTAATTGGCAGGATACACATAGGGTACATAAGGTGCTAATATGCACCCTTTAGAGGTAAAGAAAGGCACACATGTGTCCCTTTAAGGGTGTCCCTTTAAGTTGTGCGATTTTTGCCAGCAGCGTATTTTTTATGACAGTGTACAATTACACTTGTCAAATAAAAAGGTATATTTGATTTATTCTGTATTCTTCTGAAATCATTATTTCCAGTAGATTAAATATTGGGTACTGCAAATCTGCATTCAAGAGAGGTCAAACTGAAGGAATGAATGGAACATGTGTCACATTATCTGGACCTTTTGATTTTGGTCTAACACTGACTTAGCAAGTTGTATGAACAGGACAAAACAAACTACACTTTATTTTATAAGAAAACATGTGGTGGCCAACTTAAAGGCATTAGTTAACCCTGCATCCTTTGACTAAGATCGGAACTGGCAAGTTTGTGTCTGTGAGATCCATGACCTGGCCAGCATGGTACTCTGTGTGACATCAGGTCACTGATGAACAAATAATTTAAGAGTAAAAGAATACTAGAATATTCAGATATCCAAATTAGAAACAAACTAAACTGATAAATACCTCAGTCTACAGCATACCTTACAAATATAACAATCTTAAAAATATTATTTGTAATTTTTTAAAGAAAGTTAACTTGAAAAACTTGAAACTTTAAATGTCTAGATTTTAGAAAAAAGAAAAAAATTCGTTTAGTTTTACATTTACAAAGTCACTAAATTTGAATTACTTTTCAGAGTGTACAGAGATATGGTTCTCAACCTTTTTGATTTCCCTTTGCCCAAGACAATATTTTTCTAAGTTCTTTGAATATTTATCTAATATTCATCCTATCTAAGATGATACTGTGTGTGCCTCTTGTACTACATTTCTCGTTTTAATGCAGCTGAATCTTTATTTTCATGTTTAAATGTTCATATAAATAAATTTAAATAAGGCCCACCCTCTGTGAACTGTTGTATATGGATAAGTGAGGCTTTAAGATTCTTCTAATTTTATTTTTTTCTGTGGAACACAACAGCATATTGAAATGGCATAAATGTCAGGAAATAAATATACTTTTAATTTAATTCTGACTTTGCATTTTTCACTTTATTCAGATCTGAATTCATGTCTTTGAATTGATCTCCATTCAGGTTTCTCTCTGGCTCAACAATGAGCTTACTGACAAGGCTGAGGTTATCTCTGTTCATCATCACTCTCTCGTCTATGTTTTCCATTAACAAAATCCCCAAGATTTACTCCAGACGTCATCCGGATCTGTCAACAACAATATCTCATTTTGCTCTTTACCTGTCATTACATCAAGCTAAACTACAGCCAAGGACTCTTTACCTTGTATTTACCATCTTAGACACGGCTGCTTTTTTTGTTCTAAGATATTCCCTGAGCTGCTGCTGTCCGACATGATTGATCTGCTCTGTGAGCGGAGTAGCCTTTGCTGTTTTGAAGGGCAACATGACTTGCAGGAGACTTTAGGGGAAACAGTAAATATATTATGCGAATGTGTTACAGAAGATATACAGTTCACATCCTGTCACACTTATGGAAATTATACATGTTGAGATGAGAGTGTTGTTACATTATCACCTATGCTACTCACACAGTCACAGTGTCTTAATTTTTGTCTTTTGGTTAAGTCTATAAACATTTGGGGAACACCTGCAATAGTATATTAATACTAAGTTAAAATAAGTTTCTCAATGTGTTTCTCAATAGGTGGCTCTGCTATGATACGGTCATGGACAAAACAAAATAAATACAAATAATAAGTAAAGGAATGGATAAATGAATGTCATGCAATGAATGCAAAACAAATAGGAAATAAAAAATAAGTAAAAATAAGCAAACATGTTCTTGTATAACTGCTCTAATGACATTCCTTGTTTATTTGACCTGGTCAGACAGAAAAAGTTGTATAGGCAGAAAGAGAAGTGTATAGTATGTCAAAACAACTTTTGAGCAATGTCTGACTTATATTTCCATATACCATTTTCAGAGGTCTATCGATTGGGATAGGAATAAATATGCTCTGGAAACAGAATCGGTTAAAACTGTCTGCCAAGGGGATCGGAAACAGGAAAAGTTATTTTTATCAGAGTCTCTGCAGTTACTTTGCACTCTCTATGGCTCTGTTTTCAGCTCTTTCAAAAATCTATTACACTCAAGGACAAAAACCTGATGATGATCATGACTTGGATGAAGAAATTAAGTTAAATGCTGGAGAATAATTATCATATTATTATATTATTATTGTTGTTATTTAATTAGTTGCACCTTGAAGCCTGGCATCAGGCTAATGCAAATTAGCAATAAACCAGTAAGTCACTGCTGTTTGGAAATTTGTGAAGATAGCGCTGCTCCAAAACTCACACCATCGGTTGAGTCAATATTGCTCTGTCAGTCTAGGCTGATGCTCAAACAAACAAAGCGATGTTTGATTGGGCCACAGTGTTTACAATTATCAGGGAATCAATCTATGAAAAGTTTACTTGTTTCATTATAGTCTCTGAATATTCAGATGGGACATGACACACTTCACATCAAATATGCCGAGAAATTGACTAGTGCTGCTTGTAAAAGGCTAGTCTATAAAAACATTGTGGTTTTTGTTTTTTATTGTCTTCTAAACACCTTGAAATGTGTCATTGTCTGTTGCTCTGTTTCTCAGTAATGCACAGTTGTAATGCACAGTGGGATCTTGTGTCATTTCTGTTCCACCCCATTTTGGAGAATCCCCAGTGGTGATTCTAAACACCAGACATTTCATACCAAGACACCCTTTTATTCATGTCAGGGATGCTTCGTTTTGACAAATAGACTAGAAAGAATACAGACAGATAGAAGTTGTGAGGCTGGTTCCAGCAGCCAGATCTCAGGATCTTTAAAGGTGACATATCATGAAAATCTGACTTTTCCAGGGTTTAAGTGCTATAATCAAGTCCCCAGTGCGGTGACGTGGCGAAGGGATCTCATTATAATATCACCGCCCCTTAATCTGTAAGTTTACACCCACGGCGCCGTCATTTTGATTTCGCAAGCGACTACGGTGTAGCAGCTCTAAAGCCATGGAGAAAGTTTGAGCAAAGCATGCTAACTGTTCTGTCTTTGGCTGCACAGACGAACACAGAACATTATTTACAGTCCCAACCTCGGAGGAGACAAGAGAGCAGTGGATTTATTTATTTATTTAATGTATATTGCTGCTGTCACTGCCAAAAAGATCTAAAATAAACATGCAATTTATTTCACAGCTGTTTACCTTCACAGACATAACCGACTGTTTTTTGTAACTCATGTGTGTTTTTAACGTAAACTTGTGTGTGAACGAGAACTTAGTTTAGTACTCACATGCCTGTGACAGCCGCTTTCTGTCTGTGTGCTTCGGATGTGTGCGCTCAAAAAAAACGTATATCAGAAGTTTGAACTCATATGGTTTAAAACGCATTATTTCAGAGCAATAAACATGATAATCAGAACCAAAACAGATCTTTTTTAGCAGGTACAAGCTGTAATGTGTAGCTCTATTTTGGAAAAGGGGGCGGGGAGCAGCAACTCATTTTCATTTAAAGAGACAGGCCCGAAAAACAGCGTGTTTCTGCTTCCACTCAA
>NW_015542356.1:1658233-1684635 GCF_001515605.1 Sinocyclocheilus anshuiensis | reverse complement strand
CTCTGAAAATGTAATCAAATTACTGATTACTGATTACTCCTTTTAAAAGTAATCACGTTACTGTTCTGATTACTTTATTTCAAAAATAATTAGTAATTAGTTGAATTACTAGCTACGTTAATTTTTTCTCCATGAAATTTATGAAATCCCAGCATACACGCTCCCGATAAATATTTGTTATTAAAGCATCAACATTCACAGATCAGTGTTATTTTTAACTAAAGCAAGCGGCTGCACGCGCATGGCAGAATGCCAGCAAAGAGCTGCATTTAGTGACATTAGTGACGTGACATGTGGCCAAGTATGGTGACCCATAACTGCATTTATAATCTCTAAAAGACATCTCAGTTCATCGCAATCTCACAAATCTCTGTTATAACACAATAAATATGTGCATAATGAATCTTTCATAATGTCTACAATTTGTGTGTTATAATGAGAGGATTCATGAGCAGGCAAATTTCAGGACTGCATTGCTCAATGCTGCAAACACGTGTTATAGCTAGCCTAAATAGAAACTCTGCAGGCTTGCACCTGTTAATCGTTTATATTTATATTAGTTAATGTTGCTTTTGTTCAATAGATGAATAACAATTTATTTGTTTTAGATATTTTATGTTTAGATATTTCTATTTTGCGGGAGTCCCGTGAATCATTTTATTCTCCCGCATCCCGCACACACACACACGAGTGTCTACCCACCCGCACCAGCACACTCGCCCATCTTGTCCTGCGCCGCACTCTGTTGCGTCGGGTCTCGCGGGAGAGCAGGTCTCTAATCCATTGGCACTGTACTCGACAGTGCGTGAGCTACATCCTTTTTACAATCTCTAGATTATAAATCACTGCATTCTGTCAGCAATGTAACGCGGCAGTAACGTATAGAGACCTCGGCTTGTAACTATACTCTAATTACTATTTTGAAAATTATAACGTGTTAAATTACTCCGTTACTAAAAAGGTAATCAAATTACAGTAACGCGTTACTAAGTAATGCGTTACTGCCCAAGACTGGATATAATAAATGATCTGTGGAGTATTTTGAGTTGAAACTTTACAGACACATTCTGGGGACACCAGAGACTTATATTACATATTGTAAAAAGGGGCATAATATGTATCCTTTAACAGGAAATTAGCAACACACAGTAAAATACATCTGGTTTCACTTTCAAAGATTGCAGGAGAACTATTTGTTTCAGTCCATGAAATGTCTTTAAAAAGCCATAGTAAAATATACCAGCTCTAAGCAAAATAGCAAAAAAAAAAAAAAAAAACTACTTTAATGTAATATGACATATTTTAGTATTAGTAACTGTAAACTTTGTAATTAGCAATATTGTTTTTTTAAATGACACTTATTAAATGACTCACTCTTCCCTTTAATGTGTGATGGTCTGCTGTCACCACGTCTCTGACTAGTTCTTTGTTCCTATTCTTGTTCCGCTGCCGGTTTTTGTTATAATTACTGTAATTATCTTGTTGTTTTTCTAGGACATATTAATGTTATTAAAATAATGTGTTCTGTGAAGTTCCCTGTAAAGCACCTATCCTATCCATAAAACGTAAGAGTCAGCTAATATATGTACATTTCTCATTATGGTCACATCACACTGTTTATATACTGTGCATTTAATCTTAATATTTAAATACATTCAGTAAAAGCACAAGCCATTTTTGGAATGTGTGTGTGTGTGTGTCACTGACCATCTTTCTGTGTGTATATATAGAAAAGAAAGATGGTCAGTGACAAAAAGCCTAATCCCACAACATGCTTTTCTGTATTCAAAATTGAATGAAATATAAATAGTCCCTTCACATTTATTACTGAAATAAATTAAACTGACACAACTACAATTTGAGTGATACTGTGACACCTGTTGTTTTGTCTCTCATGGTCAGAATGCTATGAAGTCTTGGTTATTACAGTTTTTGCCTATGCCAAGCTGTCATTTCAAATGGAGTAACATGTCAACTTATTATACCGATCTGTTTCATTAGCGCTAATAAAATATGACTCTCGTGCCAACAGATGAGAAATTATCCACATAGGAAAAGCAAGAGTTGAGAGATTCATGATAAATTTACTCTTAATACAATATTTGTTGGTGCATTCACTCTGTCCTTGAGTTTTCCCCGCACAGTTCAATAATCAAAGGTTACACTTTTTTTTCCAAACACTTAGTGACTTTGCTATAGCTTTCTAGTGTAACATTTAACTGAAAAGTTTCACCAGTTTTGAACCATCTCTTTATCTGCCTACTTACAGAATCGGTTTACTTGCTGTAGAAAAAAAAATTATGTGCATAATGGCATTGTGTATTGCTGTTAAGAGTCAAAATGTATCTACATCACACTGAAAACAAACATGCTTTACTGCTTGAGAAGGTTTCCATTTCCAGTGACACGATTCATGATTATCTTTTTCTGAGATCTTCCAGAATTCAATAAAAGTCATTTTCAGCAGTACAGCCAGAGATTAACTACACGTTACTGTTTTGACTGCTTTGAAATTGAAAAAAGAAAAAATCCAGATAAATAGAATGTAATACATCATGTAGACAGTAGTGTTATCATGGGAATGACTTCAGTATGGCAACTCGAGAATGAACTCTCAAAGATTAAGTATTGTACAATGCGACCCAAGTATATTGAATGTTTTTTGTTTGTTTTTTTTTAAGCCAAAAGAAATGCAGAACGTTTCGTAGGCAGCAACAGGAAATTCAAGTGGTTCTTCACTGGAATACGGTGTTAAAGGAACATTTCCTATGAAAAATGTACTCGGCCATCCGAGATGTAGATGTCACACCATGGTGTGTGTAAAATCCAAAAGGCACAAGACGACAAAGAAGAGTTCAATATGTTTAAAAAATCCAAGGAACAGGGCAAAATCCATACATACACACTAGCACAGCCTGACAAGATCAGACCATTGACAGAGACAGGTGGGCAAGATGAGAACTTAGATAAGGTTTGTCCAAGCCGTTGCTATATTTGTCCCTAAACTTTTGAAAAAAGTCTCAAAAGGGGCCGGGAAGTCACTAAACCTAGCTACAAAGTAGCTAAATTGGCAACACTGCAGGGGAGTATAAGTACACAGAAGGTAACGACATAATTGATTAAGGGCAGGTGAAACAAATCCAATTAAGACACATGAGGAGAAAACTAGGTCACAAGACACCACAGACACAACAGAACTGTGACAGTAGATGAGTTTGCTTCTTCATCAGAACAGATTTTGTAAACAATTTAGCATTACATCACTTGCTCACCAGATATAAACATCACAATAATCCACAAGTAATCAACACTGCTAATTAATTTAATTTACATTGATTTGCATGTTATGAAGCAGAATGCTTGTAAGAAACGAAGCTATCACGTCTGGCCAAAATACAAATCCATAATCCATAATAACACTTCTTCCAGTGAAAAAAAAATCCACCCGTTGTCTTCTTACATCAAAGTCCACCGCCATACATAGAATTGCTCTGGACTATTTTCTCTTGAACAGTAAAAGGTGCTTGATCTGTGCATGTTTCTCTCCTGATTCGGACGAGGCAACTTTTTCACTAGAGAAAGAAATATTATAGGACTCGTTTTTTATCAAAAAGCAATGGTTTAAAGTAGAGCCCGACCGATATGGGTTTTTTGGGGCCGATACCGATACCGATATTAGGGAGTAAAAAAAGGCCGATATCGATATATCGGCCGATATTCTTTGTGTATATTATAGTACAATACCAGTCAAAAGTTTGGACACTTTCCCATTCGTGTGTCCAAACATTTGACTGGTACTATATATATAGAATACAGTATATACATAAACAGAATATATATACATAAACACATTTTTTGCAATGATCACTCAAATGTGGTGATCAAACACTTATAATGATGTGACAAAGATATGTAATCATGGAGGCAGGGCATTTAACAATTTAACAATAAACTTTATTATCCAAAATGAGTCGGACATCAGTGCACTGAACAGTAAAGTTGAAGTTTATTCAACTTTAATTCAATTCAATTCCATTCAACTTTATTCCGTTGAAGTTTTTCACTTCGGAACATTCATTCACGGATTTGCGGTACTGTCTTCACACACAGACGAAACTTACTAGAGGAGTGCGAAGTGTGACATAATATACCTCTGTAAATAAATACAATATAAATAGCAACAATTTAAAAATATTTATCACTGAACATTTTTAACATTCTAGCAGACACTATACCAACAAAGCACAATTTAACTTAAAATTAATAAGCTAGTAAAATAATAATTTTTGCCCTTCTTGAATCAGGCATGTTTTTTTTTTTGTTTTTTTTTTATTTGTAATAATTTGTTGACTTTCGCAATAAAACAAAGTGCCCTCCTCAAATCCTCTCCTTGTGATCGTTTGAAGAAACGGGAAAATGCGTTCTTCTTCTTCTTGGTGTTTAATGGCGGATGGCATACAACTTTTAGGTGCATTACCGCCACCTACTGATTAGGAGTGTGGATCAGGACCGTACTCTTCACTAAATTCTATTATATAATCCCGTGTCCTTTAAATAACGCATTAAAAATTGAAAGTTTTTATCCCCTGATTTATTCCCCAAAATGTTCATCAAATTAAGTTTTTCTTTATTTTCCTTGAGGACAACAGTTTCCTCATGTCTATTTCTTCCTGTTACTCTGTACTTACCAACAATTCTTTGAATGCTATAAAACCATCTCCCTGTTCTTTCTTCTTCCCAATATTTCTGCCATCTATTCTTCACATGTTGCTTGATTAAACACTTCATTTCGGGAAAATGCGTTAACGCTCTCTCGCGAGATAATCTATCCTATCGCGGGATTTTGCAAAAAATATATACATCTTGGCAGCAGAGTTTTGGAAATTCACATAAAACTCAGACTTGAAATGGTGACCGGATATATATCTGTTTCATATGTATATGCATAAATTTCATTAAAAAATAAAATAAAATCGTATTGTAATGTATAGGGAAAACGGGTCGAATAATGACTCAAATCCAGTGGCTTCACACAGGGCACTTTGTGAATACAATTAGTCATTAAAATAAATACACATGATCGTGATGTAAATATAAATTATTGTGTATTTCATAAAGATTTATAGATTTTTTTACAATCAACGGTCACTATCTGGTCGGAACATCAGGTTATTTCGCCGAAAACAAAACATCGATTCAACGTCGAAGTCACGTTGACTCATCAACCGACACAGCCGACGCGTCTGATTGAAATCATAACGTCTGATATACAGTAGGTTAAATAGGGGGTTGAGTACGTGTTTGTAAAAAAAAAAAACAAAACACCAAATCTTAAACTATAAAACTTAAACTTGTTATACTTTTATACTTATTATGACTATAAAAGTGCTGTTTTGTGTGACTACCACGTGCAGGGGTGGCATTTTTCACATATGAATGGGTCATAGAACTACAAAAAAAAACTTAAATGGATGATTTAATAATAATTTAATTAGATTTAAGTTATTTACGAAATCTTTATATGTTTATTTATGTAAATTATGCGTGTTTTATGAGCGCGCGCTGAACTTTGGAGTAGCAATCAAACACTGGAGCGGAGGGAGTTGCCATGGAAACGGGGCGACTGACAACACTGAAAAGCTGCACGGAATTGAATTGAATAGAAAAGGTAAGCGCTAGTATTAATTGATCAGGTGCTGATGAAAAAGATGTGTCTTTAGATGTTTTTGGAAAATGGCTAAAGACTCAGCTGCTCGAATTGAGATAGGCAGGTCATTCTACCATGATCTTATCTACAAATACCAGTTAAATTCTAATAAAGTCTAATAAATATGTGCAGTTCTAATAAACACACATTTCAGGAAAATGAATTCAATAATATGACCAAAATGAAATACAGCCCTGCATAAATCTGGTATAACTGAGCCTGTGAAATTCTTAATTTGTGATTTGTAGAATAGGATTTATGCACCTGCAATGAAGACTTTGAGAAGGTTTTGTTGTGTTTGTGAGAGAGAAAGAAACAAAATACAAGCTTGCAACTCCAAAAACATTTTCTTGATGACTTTACTGAAATATTCTCTACAAATACAAATTCCACTGTCACGTGCTTGGTTTTGTTACAGTAATACTAGGTACAATAGATGTACTGTATGCAAATATAACAAAGGGACATTAACAACTGAATATTCAGGGGATGCAAACTTATCACCTTTAAGTAAAAATGGTCATTTTGAATCCAAAATAGATAATTTACGTGATTTGTGTAGATCCAAAGAGTTTTTAAAAGTGTGCATTTGTTTTTCACCAGGTGACAGATATCATCCACTAAATAGCACGTCATATTTTACGTTATTTCCATAATTAAAGATTAGAAATACATGTTTTACATCCAAATTTAGCCATTTTATATGAAAATATACAAAAGATAATCTCTATACATAAAAAAAAAATCACCACCAAACACTTCACAACTTTAGAGAAAATGTAATAATGGAGTGATATTACATGTATAAAAAAGCAACTAAAAATTAACTTTATTTATTTTGACTGATATTTAATTGTGGGTTACATCATTACCTTTTTCAAACCTGGCCTGATTAGTTCACAAACATCCCTGATATTACAAATAACTCAAGTTTTAATTGCAAATGAAAACCGATTGATCTGCCACGTACCTCTGTCTTCTTTATAAATCATCTTCTCACCCATATGTTTTTATTTTGTGGAACACAAAAGCATAGAGTGACAGTCTCAGTCACCATTATTTTTTAAATATATATATTTTTTTAGAAAAGCAATGATAGTGAACAATGACTGACTAATTAAGGCTGTCAGTCTCTTAATGTTCTGCCTTGCATCTCCTTTTGTGCCCCACTGAAAATAAAAGTGAAACACATTGGTAATAACATGATATTTTTATTCTTAAGTGAATATAGCTTTTAATTTGTTACTTGACACTATTTATATTAGCCTATAATATACTTTATACCTCTTTGTGTGTATTTGAGTGTAAATGCATTTTCTTTGCTACTTATATAGAAGGTTTGTGCTCTAAACATGTATTTTTTAAGTGTGTATAAACTGTATTGTATAAATATAAAGAAATTATGACTGAATGTGATGTGTGTTTAATAAATAATTACATATACAGGCTAATTTATCTAGTATTAAGTATGTGAGATTTTTAAAACAAGCAGAAAATGTTACTAGTAACATCATTTTACCCCGTTGAAATCAACATCGTTTTAACGTTAGGTAAGCAAACCAATTAGATCGATGTTATGTTGATTCTGTGACGTAGTTTCAACCAACTGAAAATCAACGTCGATGCAACGTTAGGTAAGGGAACCAATTGCGTCGATTTTCCGTTAGTTTAGAATGGCGTGCCTGACGTTGGATCAACGTTACCCCGATGAGCAAAACGATGCTGGATCGACGTCGGAGATCAACGTTGTTTCGACGCCACGAGAAACGTCGATTCTACGTTGATTCTATGCCAGTTTGCTATCTGGGTTGTTAACATGTAGGCTAGGAGCTTGCTGCATGAATCCGTGAGTAGTTTACAAACCCGAGGGAACGGATTGCAAAAGCGTGCGCACGGATTATGAATTTGTGGGTACGGATTAAAAAACCGAAGGTACGGTTTACAAAATCTGAGCGCACGGATACGGAGCCCGGGAAGTCACCTGTAGGAGAAAAAACAAACAATCCGTGGCGACGGTTTTGCAATCCGTCCCCTCAGTTTATAAACAGATCTTGTAAACCGTAACTTCGGTTTTTTAATCCGTACCCACAAATTCACAGGTAGCCTGTGTTAACGAATCATATTGTATATTCCCAGACAGCACTCATACGTTGGGCCGATGTCGACCCGACGTACAAAACTCCATCGGCACGATGTCGCTCGGGGATCGTTTGCTAATAGGGAAGATGTCGCCGCGACGTCGGCCTCTGATCGCAAATGCTCTCCGGCCGATGTTTGGACGATGCAGCTGTAAATCCGGCTGCTCTGCGTGAGCGCGGTTCACCGGCGTTTTGCTCATCATTACGGACCACCCGCGGCAGCAGCCGCTGGTTTATAATAAAACAACCACTCTATATAATACACCAATAGTAATACACACCACTCTCAATAAAGGTTGCACATTTATTACAATTTTCAATCAACATATTAAATATACAAAAACATTTACATTTATCAGATGCTTTTATCAAAAGTGACTTACAAATGAGAGCATTCAAATCAATTCACAATTGTTTGTACTCTTTCAGAGATTAACCATGGTTTTACCACAGCATTTGCAGTAAATCCATAGTAAAAACTAAATCAACCATAGTTTTACAACAATAACCATGGTTTAACTATGACTGTTGCAGTAAAACCATAGTAAGCACAAAAATAACCATTACTACAGCATTTGCAGTAAAACCATAGTAACTACAAAATTTACCACAATTTCAAAAACTACACTATAGTCATGGTTACCACATGTTTACTGTAGTATTACTACAAAATAACTATAGCAGAACCATGACATCAAAACCATGGTATGAACCAAAAGAAAAAAAAACCTTGGTTACTAGACTTATGGTTGCTACAGTTTTACTATAGTAAAAGCATGGTTAAGTGTTGTATAAATATAAGTACCTTTCACAATACTTATCATTTCAAAGTAGGTTTACAGGAAATGCATGTTTTCAGGGTTACAATTTAAAAACATCCTTGAATCAGCCAGAGGTGACTAAGACTCGCTGGGGAAGACCATCTTCTGGCAACAAAGTAATGTCCACATGACAGCAGCTCAAAGATAATATAAGTCGTGTTCAGTACTAATAATTATTTATTTTTATTGCCACGTCAGAATCTAACTATCTTCATGGCAAAAACTGAGTTACAATAATACAAGAGTTACATAAACAAAATTAATTACAAAATAAAAACCGAGCAAACAATAATTACAGCAGTTAAAATGTTTTAAATTATATGATACAAATTCTAAAATCTTTTCTGATAAAATCTTTCTAAAGTCTCAAGTCATGTGTTCAGTTAAACACTATCGTTCAACATTATTAAAGGGTAAGCTCAACAATTTTCAATCAACTTTGTATTGTTACAATGTTGGTAATATATGTAAAAGAACAATGTTTATTCTTTCTCTGAGATACCCGGTTTATCTGTCAGCAAAACTGCTGCATGACGCAAAACAGCATTTTGTCATTTTGATGATGCAAAAAGTGTTTTTGTCATTTTGTAAAAACTCGTCATTTCATTTTGCATCATCCTGCGGAGTGTTGCTTACAAATAAAAGGGGATATATAGATACACATAACTCAGAGAAAGAGTAAATATTGTTCATTTACTGATATTAGAGACGTTGAAATAATACAAAGTGGGTTGAAAATTGTCAAACTTACCCTTAAAGGCAATATAAGGATCATATTTGTCAGTTTTGTAAATAAATTATAAACCCGAGGGAACGGATTGCGAAAGCGTGCGCACGGATTATGAATTTGTGGGTACGGATTCAAAAACCGAAGGTACGGTTTACAAAATCTGAGCGCACGGATTGGAAATTCGTGGGTACGGTTTATTAATCCGTAGCCACGATTTGTTAAACCGAGGGAACAGTTTAAGAATTCGTGAGTACGGTTAATAAACTGAGGGGACGGATTGCAAAACCGTCGCCACGGATTGTTTTTTTTCTCCTACAGGTGACTTCCCGGGCTCCGAAGATAAGTGATTTTACCTAATGACATTCATGCATTTTTATGTGTATCTTAACTGTCCGAAAAATGTTGAAGGGACACTGTACATTTGACAGATTTATTATTTATTTATTTCCGGAACCGGGTTTGTATTGTACTTTGTGTTCGTCTGTCATTGGATCCTCTGGCCATTTCTACACGCGCTCGTGTTGAGATTAGTCAACTCCGCCTCCTACATGCCACGCGCTCACAGTTACTGCTGGATCAGAGAGCGGAGCTGCGCCCGGCATTCGCGCTCTTCTGCTGACAGCACGCACTTCGTGTAACTATTGAAAACTGGCTTTTAAAGTTAGATGTACTCTAATATACTTTGGCCAGTATAAGAGAGACACTCACGTTTGATTCAGTCAAGTGAAATTCTTTAGCATCGTGAACATTGAACGCTCTGGCACAAACGAGTATGGACAGTTTGAGACTATGCGGGGAAAAGATGCTAAACATCAAGAAGTTGTGGATATAAACGGACAGAAGAACAGAGCTCATTCCTAATATCATATGGCTTGAAGGTGAGGTGCATGTTTTAAACACATTTATTCAGTTGTTTTTCCTCTAAAACAAACACTGCTTGGATAAAATTATCAGAGAGATTAATACCTTTTTAGGCAGGTGCTTGCCATTGCTTCTGTGTGTACAACAATAAGTTAGTATAGCGTAACTTTTGGTTGGAATTCATAAAAATGCGTTTTCTGATTACTGCAACTGAAGTAGGCTAGACTGCGAATAAACTAATGTCAAATCTACACGGAAAAACAGC
The DNA here is from genome assembly GCF_001515605.1 of Sinocyclocheilus anshuiensis. Lineage (NCBI taxonomy): Eukaryota > Metazoa > Chordata > Actinopteri > Cypriniformes > Cyprinidae > Sinocyclocheilus > Sinocyclocheilus anshuiensis. The sequence continues at coordinate 1,674,113 of NW_015542356.1, read as the reverse complement.
TGTGGTTGCCAGAAATTCAGATATTACTGTTTGGCATTTGGTGCCTTTATATTTTAAAGTTCACAACCATATATAACATATAATGTTCATATTCCAACCTATTCGAACTACAAAAATCTGTTTGTATTTTAAAATACACAGTAAACACAGTAATAACAGCATTAAAATAATGTAACGAAGACCAACTAAACTAAAGAAAATGTAACTTAAACACCCCAATGTACAAGAAAACAAGCATACATATTAATATGTAATATAATATAATCAGAATAATTTTGCGTTTCACTATATAGATTATAAGACTACTCATATTTTTGCTAAATAAAACAACTGAAATAATGCATTAGAATAAAACTACATGTATGACCTTTTTGAATGTAGTATAGCTTTTCACAGTAAATTATAAAATTCATACTTTATACTTAAAAAAAACAATACTTTATTGTATTTTGCAGTAAAATTCAATTTATTGTCTTTTAATCTAATGTTTCACAAAAAAAAAATGATTTAACAGTATTTTGTATTTAATCATGTATTATGCACATAGTAGGATGACTGAGGTATTGAGTAAATGGATAAAAGAGCATAGACTAAACATTGTTTAATACACAGAGAGGTAAAGAGCAGTTTATGTGAACCCAGACATTATTCCAAGAGCTTTTCCAGAGGGAGAAAACACATTCTGAAGTCTGCTGTTTATTGATTTATTCAATTACATATTCACTTGTTAATTATCTCTCTATATTAGCCACAAACACATTCTGGCACCATTTTAGTGTGTGTTTTTTTCTTCGTCACATTTTGGACCCTTTACTAGAGTACATGGAAAGACAATCAATGTGTCTATGTGTCTTGATATCCTTCTTTTACTAATCTACCAAGTCGCCTAATCTTAGACAGTTGGCAAAGTCCATTGGCTGCCCAGAATAATGTGTGCTAAATCATTTACATCCAGTCAGGAGGGATGCTGTCCTGTGTACAGATCGTAATAGTATTCTGTAGAACCTGCTGATTTTCTGTAATATTCATCTCTGCTAGAGTGGAATGTGTGAAACTGACTTGGTTTGACATGAGGAAGAAAATATGATGAATGCAATTGTCTGCCTCTGCTACAAAAATTGATCTCTCGGTTAGAACAGCCCTGCATTGAAAAATTCAAAGTAAGCATAAAGCACATGAGAAATACTGTGCTTTTATGTGGAAAAATGAAAGTGACCGAAAATGTCTATGGGAGACTGTCTCCCCTGGGGCTTCTTGCGTGGAGAGGTGTGGCTCTGAGAGCATTTTCTTGACATTTCCATGGAGGAAGAGGCAGACACCACAGACTGCCCTTTTGCTATTTAACAGAGCCTGTTTTTAGGGGCTTGTAGAACAGGGGGCAGTGTTTTACAACAGCTTTAAACAAGATCATTTTAAACCACTGAGAACAAGAAACAAAGGTAATGAACCGCATTAATCTGACAATTAGTTATATTGATCAAAAATGTTCCTGATGTTGATGCAAGATTCAGCTAGAATTAAAGGCATGGCAACAGATATCAGAGGCTGATGGCCATGTCGTGTATCCATGCCAGATGCTGGGCTCTGACAGCAACATTTAGTATTGGGTTTTAGTGCACAGACTGAAAATACACCCATGGCGGCAAGCAAATAAAATCTCTCATTTTATGTTCTTTATTTGGAAGTAGTGAACTCAGACAGCCTATTGTGAAAAAGGCAGATTTTAATGCAACACAATAAAATATATTTGGTAGCAGATGGTGGAATAGATGTTTGAAATGCTGAACACAAGGCATCTCAGAAAATTGATGTCCTGGAAATGTCTGCTGTGATTTGGTTATAACTGTACAGTTCACAGTAGGTTGCAATTTAAGGACTAAAATGAACAAGGGTCACAGTGTTATGTAAGACTATATACATTTATATCTCTGAGTATGACATCTAACTCATAGGAAAACCCATTTTAATAAGTCATTTTTGATTCAGACAAAATCTTTTATGACATTTCTAGCTTTATGTTTACCTTGCTGTCTACTATGTGATTTTGTTTAATTTAGAGGACAGGGCAGAAACCATGACTAATGTTATGGATCATAACCATGGGCAAACTTAAATAAATTCTGTCTCTAAAATGTGCATGCTTCAGCAAGTGCAGGCCCAGCTGGAGAGTCGTTCAGACATTTTACAACCATTTTAACTCAAAACTAAGATGCACATTTCTGGAAGAAACTTCTCCACAGTTCAGGTCTAGGACAAAAAGCTCTCAAGTTGCATCAGAGGAAATTTTGAATACAAAATAAAGTATGATTATTATTTCAATTAAAACTATAACTATTAGAAGTATTTAAAAGCGTGATATACTGTATGTCATTTACGTAGTGGTGGAAAGAGTACTAAGAAATAGTACTTAAGTAAAAGTATTGCTACTTAAGGAATAATTTACTTGAGTACAAGTAAAAGTACTGAAAAATAATATGACTCAAGTAAGAGTAAAAAAGTAGCTTGCTGAAAAACTACTCAAGTTACTGCGTTACAGAGTAATTTACTATTATTTTTCTGTTTTTACCCAAAATGAGGCCATGTGAGCATTATGGAGCATTAAACACTCTCATGTACTATAATGCCTGTTTCACAAGTGAGACTCATAGAAGTATTAAACTTATCATATTCCAGAAAATCCCTTATATGGACAAAATGCATCAGATATCACTACAGCTTAATAACCTGCAGATAGAGATGCTTTGACTGATGAAACATGGAAGACAATACACACAATTGCAATGCAAAGCTAACTGACATAGCTTGTATTACAGTATAGAATTTTATAAAATATTTTATGCCTCACTGTGATAAAAAGCAACATGGAACCAAGCTAATTGTTTCAAACATAACTGATGTTATATAGTGATTTTGGAGCAAAACATGATATTAGTCTCATAAATTGTCATGTTTGGTGCTATGCTAAGCAAACATACTAGCTATCCCTGTTGCCAGGAGCAACTGTTTTATAGCCTAACTAATTTTGAAAAGTACATTCACATCGTATTCAAGTTAGATTATGTGGTTTTTAAGAAGGGCAAAAGCAAAGAAGGGTAAATGAGAGGTTTTCAAAGAAATGAGGGTTTAAAACAGTGTGAATAGAAAGGTGCCAGTAAAAAATAATGTGGGGTATGAGTAAAGTTGGGCATCGTTTTAATTTTAATGATTCCGATTCTTATTAATTCATCATTTAAATTCCAATAAGGTAAATAAATAAAAAATCTTAAGATATCATTCACATTTATTCTAACTCTTTTTGCAAAATATTTCATTGTTAGCGGAATACTATGAATGAAAATCAACAGGCTAAAAAACATATGTGTGCAGCAGAGAAAACATGACACGAGTCTTCTTGACTTGAATGGTTTAAAATCACATTAAAAGTGTAGTTTGTTATAATAGCAATAAGGTGTTATAAGGTGGACTCCAGGCACATTTTCGGTAGAACGAAAAAGCGTTTTATTTGACATGTTAACCCGTACCTAGGCATGGGAATCCAAAATCGATTCCAATTCTGGAATAGGACGCTTAAGGTCAGGAATCGTCTACTTGTTATAAAATTAAAATTGTGATTCCTCTTATCAATTCCTTTGTGCACATTTTAATATAACTTTGAACCATTCAAGCAGAAGACGACTGGCACGCTGTTTTCTGTACTGCACACATAGGGGCATACCCAGGTGAAAAAGAAATATATTTAAATTGTGCTTTTTCAGACATACTTACTATATTTAAATTATACTATACTAAGTGCATATTAAATGTATTATTTTGAAACAACTTTAAGTATATTAAGTGTATTTCAAGATATGTTTAAGTTGGATTTTAATCTATTTGTAATATATTTAATATATTGAAATTGTGTTAAAATGGAACCACTTTAAGTATATTTAGTGCAATTTAAGTGTATTTCTTAAAATACATTTAAAATGTCCTTTTAATACTTCATGAACTACAGTTAGAGTATATTTGAAGCATCGTTTTAATGTACTTCAAGTACATTTCAATTGTATTTCAGCTCATTGGAAATGCATTAGCATTACACTACTAGTATATTATAAAGCTGCTTTTTTCAGTATACACACACACGCACACACTTTGATATCTAGAAAACTTTAATGTATTATAGATTGTTGTGTACATTACAAATATTCATAAAGTACACTAAAAAAGGACAAGCAGCATCATATTTCTTAGAAGTATAACTAAGCATATATTTAATACAAAAGTACTTCTAGTATACTTTTTAGAAATATATTAAAATGAAATTCAATATATTTGTATTGCACTTCAAATAAGCATGTTGGGAATACAAATGTATTATAAACATACTACTTGAATTTCAAGTATATTTTTAATACATTTAATACTACGTCTTTTTCACCTGGGTAGCCATCATTTCAGAAATGAGGGAGACAGAAATGTAAAAAAATTATTTTAACATTCGACTTTTGTCTAATTGACAGGCTTTCTTTTTTTCTTATGTCTTTTAATTGGCTAAGAAATCAAATACACTGCTGGACGATAACCAGTAATTTGTATTCTATATATCTTTTTTTCTGTATTTTCCTAATGACAATTTTATGATTGGTTTATACAAACACATAATAAGGCATAGGAATAGTTTCTATACTGTAATAAATGTTATGTCAATTAGCACTGCATTATTCATATATTTATTTATTTATTACCTGGAAATCACTTGAAATTACCTTTTTTTAGCTACAGCGATAGCGGGATGCCTTTGTCCATATTGGGATTTCCTGCACGTCATAAGTTATTATTACTTCTACAAGGCAGTTTTGGACTTTCTGTGTGGGAGCGCCCTCCAGCGTCGAATATGAATGAAACATACACTACATGAGAGGGTTCAGTGCTCCATAATGTTCACATCGTCTCGTTTTGGTTATGAATAAACCGTCTTTACTCTGGTCATACATAGACTATCTTCTTTCTTCACCCATGGGTACACACGGGCACAGAAAAAGTGATTTTACATGCATCTTGACAGATAAATCATGGTTGATCTGTCAGTCAGATGCACGTAAAATGCACGTGCTCTTATGTCAATCTTGTTAATGTTTAGGTTATTTAAGCTACGTTAAACTGCACTGTTAAAGAGGGCGATTTTTTACCATTCATCTGAACTGTGTGCATGCATTTTAGACACTTACATTGATCTTCCTCCATCCATGTAACTGCGTCCTTCTATCAACCGAGTTTCTATTTACTTAAACTGCTGAATGCTCTGGTAATATCAATGGCATGACCCATTTCTGGAGCTGCTAAAATTACGATTTAAAAATTCACTAAAATATTGAAATGCAGTGATGCAGATAAAAAAAACCAGCACCGGTGATTGACAGTCAAAGCATAGCGTGGTTTGGACGCCCCGCCCCCCCACTGAACTGGAAGTTTTGATTGGTTTTGCACCCGAGTCAGACCTGCCTGTTATTGCCTGAAGCGCAGGGCTCCACCCCAGCAGTTTGAAAAGTACCCATCAAACACCAGCTCGCTCTGTTTCTTCATCGGCACCTTTGTCTTTTTTCTTTTCTTTTTTTTTTTTTTTGGTAGTACTTTTGTCACAATTCACTCTGGGAGCAAGGAACGAGGAATGAGGAAACGAGGAGTTCTTGAATATCACAGTCTTTAATAATCCACAGGAAAACCGAGAACAAGGAGGACATTCAACAAGTAGACCCAACAAACAAGAATTGAAAGGACTAGGGCTTTTAACCCTCTGGGGTCCGAGGGTGTTTTGGGCCCTGGAGAAGTTTTGACATGTCCTGACATTTGTGCTTTTTTCAGTTGCTAATAAACATTTTAATGGCTAAGTTTAATAGCACCATAATCAGCACAAACTGGGCTACAATAATATGTGGGCAGCATGTATGTATGTGATTGTGTTTTTGAGAAAACGTTTATGCGTGCTTAGTGACAAACTAAAATTTTAAAGTCACTGAAATAAGGCCATAATACACATACAGAACATTTGTTCACAAGACTATTGAGAACTGGATCTTGAAGTCTAGAGTTTTTGCTTCAGAATGATGTGAAAATCATCTTGTTTACTCACTCACAGAAAACAATATATTGATTTAAATTTTGAGTGGTGTATTCACAGTCCTAAAAAAGTGTTGTAAACAAATGTTAGCATTTATTTTTCACAGTACCTTAGTATATGCGTACTTGATGAGAAAACAGAATGCCATACTACAGTAAAGTACTTGATTTAATTTGTTGTGGTAGTTCTATAGTTGCTGTGGTAATATAACAACTATAGTAATAAAAAACAAATGACTTTACCCAATACTGTACTTCGTTTTCTACAACTATAGGGTATATTATACTACAATACACTGCAGTTTACTGTAGTATTCATTAACAAAGTGTTGTAAAAACTATAATACTGTATATACAGTATAATACACTTTACTATAGTATGGTTCAAAAACACTATAGTATTGACTATAAATTACTATAGTATTTTTTCATGTGGGATATAGGCATAACAAAAGTAGAATTTCTATAAACCCATACAGGAAGATTTACTTATTGTGTTATCCCAACCACAAATAATATTACCATATAGGCATAATAAAAACAATTACTATACACTATACTGTGCACTTACTCAGTATGATTTTCCAGCGAACTCAAAACGGAACGACACTCGCGTTCCTTTCTTCTGCAAGATGCCGGTGATGCAGCCGGAGTACTAAACAAAAAATTTAACTGTTATTAGCAATTACCAGAAGATGCATAACTGATAATAAATTGCATCACTGATAAGAATGGACGCGCGTATATGTCTGTCGATGGGCCACTTATCGGTGACATTTACAGCTTTCTGATACATTTACACCTCGGACCATCGCTAACGCCAATGGCCGGGTATAACGCATTCAAAACATTTACCACATCAGATACTCGCGAACAAAAGCTAGTTGGTGAACAATTTCACCATTTGGAAAAATATAGTCTAAACAATCCAAAATGTAAAAAAATAAATACATAAAACCATGGTTAATTTTTGTAAGAGATATATAATATTGTATTTATGTTTATATCGGCCTATAGCATTATATATATTTTATTATATATATTTATCATTTATATAGGCTATATATCATCATTATATATAGTTATATACGCGCTTTGTACAACATTCAAAACAATAAGTGGCCTGTAAGGAGATATTTCATATTTCCAAATTTAGATATAAAATAGGCTATAGCTGAGCAACATTTTAAATCATGAAGGTAATAATAAAAGGCTTACTCGTCAGGAATTATATCCTCCGCTGTGTCCAAACGTTCTTCAAAATGCAAACGTTCGTCATCTGTGTCGCGTTCTTCCTCTGAGGAGAAAGTCAACTCTTCGTCGCTGTCCAGAACCATCCGAAGTGCTTCTTCACCCGTGTAGCGTGCCATCATGCAAACGCGCAGAAAAAGTAAGTAATTCTATGATGAAGCTTGACGTTTTATGCCATTTCTCGGGGGCGTGTACATGATTACCTGGCTCGCCTCAGTTCATTTCCATATGAACAGCGCGCTCAGAGCGGGGCGGGATCACATTAGCTATAATGAGGCGATACGGGAGAAACCGGACCACTCCTTACTTTAATACGGATTACATAAAAATAAATTATTTGTTTTCGACTTGAATTGGTTAATTTAAAAGTAGACATTTCAAGCTTTCTATACATATATTTATCTTGTCTTTGAGGCAAGTATTCGCTGAGATTCGGGTTGTTTTATTTATGTGTCTGTGAAGAGAGGTGACAGAGACAGAGATGGCAGAGAATGCAACCTGTTTATTTTCTTTACTCTACAAAAGCACAGCGTTTTGTTGTTATTATGAGTGTATAAAAATAAAAGTAGACCCTTTACAGATTCGATTGATGTATTGCTCTTATCTGTACGATCAAAACTGAAAGTGTAATTTAAGTTCTTTTCGGCGTTATCAGGAGAAAATGCCACAAAACGCGTATCCGCGTTTGTCGACCCCAAAGGGTTAAAGGCAGGGTAACGAGGGACTAAGGAGACACACCTGGGATCAAATTAATAATCAACATGAGGACGAAACTGGGAGGAATGGCCGCCGACCAACGGCGGCGGAACAGGTGGTCGAGGAGCCCGAGGCGGAGACGGAGAGCCGAAGAGCCAGGGCGATGGGGAGGATTCGGAGGTCCTAGGCGGAGCAAATGGCACCGGTGACCGATGCGGAGATGTGGATCCGGGAGGCCGCGGTGGAGCCGTAGCGACAGAGGACTGAAGTGGAGCAGAGGGGATGAAGAAGCCTGACGGAGCCGGAGGGACGATTTTCGAGGAGCGGCCACAGGAGGGCACTTTCTAGGAGCAGGCACTGGAGGGTGCTCTGGAAGGCGCTTTCTAGGAGTGGGCACTGGAGGATTGGAAGCCCCCTCAGGGCTAGACGAGGGAACCAAGGACGAAGGAGGGCTGGACGGGACCAGCGGAGACAATGGAGAGAGGAGAGGGGGCAGTTCGATCTCCATATCAGATTCCAAGTCTATTATTAGATCCCCCTCCTCGTTTTGGCCTTTTTGCGGCGCCATACTCAGCTCACCCTCAGCCGCGGTGCAGGAGGCGGAGCTCCTCTCTGCGCTCACACCAGGCTCGGGCATGCGCTCCGCGCATCGGGGAGATGGTGGGCTGGGCTCTGGGTCGGGAGTGGCACTGGCAGGAGGAGGATGAATTCAGGGCAAAGGAGGGGATCCATAGGGCACAATAATGGTCAATCATGAACAATTACACTGAAAAATGCTCCATCATGCCACAATGACATCTTTCTACATCAGAAGATTTTTCAGAGATTGCATTCTAGGTTCAGCCACTGAATGAAATCAATGGTGTCCTTGAGTACTGGAGGATACTACAATTTCATAGCATAAATGAGTCCAAAGAGCAGGCATATGTCTCGGGGAGGATTTTCCAGATCATCCAATACAATTGTACCTTCCAAAATTATTGCAGTAGATGTGGCATTAAATGCAGTGAGTTAGGTATGGCTCTAGAGTCCTCAGCTCAGGGATCATGGTCAATAGGCCGACATCTCTTGACATCTCTTCTTCATCATAGTCCTAGAAACAGGAGCACAATATGACAAAAATAAGTAATTACATTTTAAGAGTACATATTCAGGTTAAACATTTGCAAACAAATTAATATCTGTGTATTATGTTTAGATATAAAGGCCTTTTCAAACTGGGCACAGCAATGGATCCCAGAGATAAAAAAAAAAGAAAAAAGACATTCAATCTGTTGTACAAAAAGACAAGACAAACTGAACAGTATGCCAGCTATACAATAATCTATTCTGAAACTGCTGCTTTGACATTTGAAAAGTGTTAAAAAAAAACAGCATTTTGGTTAAATACTGACATATGTATTCTCTTTTGTGTGATTTCTAAAGACTGACCAGAAAACCATGATCAAGAGAGCACCCTCATAGGCCATGCCTTAAACGAGTGGTTTTCACGACTCTCATTTATATATTAGACTCTTTGTGTTTGTTATTTTGCTTATCTGGTTTCTTTATTTCTTTCAAACCTCATTTTTGATTTTTATATTTCTTTCACTTACTCACCTTTATTCTTTTCTGTCCTTCCTTTCTGACTCCTTTCCTCTTTGTGTTGTTTCCTTTACTCTTCCTTCATCTAAATTGTCAGACTCCTTGTTACCTAATTTCTATTTTCTTTCTTCACATTATTTTTCTTACTCTTCTTTAAAAAGGGTTCACCCAAAAATGAAAATTCTGTCATTAATTACTCATCATCATGTCGTTCCAAACCAGTAAGACCTTCATTCATCTTCGGAACACAAATGAAGATACAGTATGCCAGCTATACAATAATCTATTCTGAAACTGCTGCTTTGACATTTGAAAAGTGTTAAAAAACTGCATTTTGGTTAAATACTGACATATATATATTCTCTTTTGTGTGGATTTCTAAAGACTGACCAGAAAACCATGATCAAGAGAGCACCCTCATAGGCCATGTCTTAAACGAGTGGTTTTCATGACTCTATCATTTATATATTAGACTCTTTGTTTTTGTTCTTTTGCTTATCTGATTTCTTTATTTCTTTCAAACCTCCTTTTTGATTTTTATATTTCTTTCACTTACTTGCCTTTATTCTTTTCTGTCCTTCCTTTCTGACTTCTTTCCTTTGTGTTGTTTCCTTTACTCTTCCTTCATCTAAATTGTCAGACTCCTTGTTACCTAATTTCTATTTTCACATGATTTTTCTTACTCTTCTTTAAAAAGGGTTCACCCAAAAACGAAAATTCTGTCATTAATTACTCTCTCATGTCGTTCCAAACCAGTAAGACCTTCATTTATCTTTGGAACACAAATGAAGATATGTTTGATGAAATCTGAGAAAGCTTGTGCATTCTAAACAAGGCACAGTGCATGCGTGTTCTCCGTCAGAACGCCGGCTCCTGCGTCAGCAGCATAACACGCATGCATCGTGGTACTCTCTTGAACGGTGTACTTACTTTCTTTCTGGGTCTTGAACGTGGTAGTTGTGTTGCTGTCTATGTAAAAAAGCTCTTGGATTTCATCAGAAATATCTTAATTTGTGTTCCGAACATGAACAAAGGTCTTATAGGTTTGGAACAACATGAGGGTGAGTTATTAATGACAGAATTTTCATTTTTGAGTGAACTATCCCTTTAAATCGTAACTGTTTGGGTCGGGTCTTCTGTCACAATTCACTCGGGGAGCAAGGAACGAGGAAACGAGGAGTTCTTGAATATCACAGTCTTTAATAATCCACAGGAAACCCGAGAACAAGGAGGACATTCAACAAGTAGACCCGACAAACAAGAACGGAAAGGACTAGGGCTTTTAAAGGCAGGGTAACGAGGGACTAAGGAGACAAACCTGGGATCAAATTAATAATCAACATGAGGACGAAACTGGGTCACAGGGGCAAAAACACACACAGAATAGTCCATAATCCTGACAACTTTGTACTTTTGGTGGAAAATAAATGTAGTATGATGTTGAATGTAAATGAAGTTGAATATTTTATTTTAATTCTACTCAAGTAAGAGTAAAAGTACCACAATTTATTTATACTCAAGAAAGTAGAAAAAAATGTAAAAATGTACTCAAGTACTGTAACGAAAGTATTTGTAATTATTTACTTTCCACCTCTGCATTTAAGAAAAATCGAATATGTCATTTACATAAGTGACATTTGACATCAGTGCAGATTTTCAGTGAATAACTACTGAAATGTCATGCTGTCATGGCCCGTTCACACCAAGGATGATAACTATAAAGATAACGATCTCAATATTAAAGAATAGCAGAGTCCACACCACAGCTATAACGATAAAGGCACAGAGAAACTATATAGTTACAATCACTTCCAGAACTATTTTTTCCAGCTGATAAATGATACACTGAAACATTGACAGCCAATCAGAATCCATCCTGCTGTCATGAGCTGGAGAATTTAAAGCACGCTGAGTGTGCGCTGAGAATAAACAGACAATAGCGTGGATGCTAATATCGTTATCTTTATAGTTATCTTCAGTGTTGGGAGTAACGCATTACAAGTAAAGCGAGTTACGTAATCAGATTACTGTTTTCAAGTAACTAGTAAAGTAACGCATTACTTTTTAATTTACAAGAGAATATCTGAGTTACTTTTTCAAATAAGTAACGCAACTTAACTTTTTTTTTTTTTTCAATTTATTGATTGACAGCTCTCCTGTCCCCATGTTGAGAGAAATCAGAAGATATTACTGTAGTTCTAAAATAAATATGGATATGCATTAATTAATCTCACTCCAAAAAAAAAAAAAAACTACAGAAAATAAAAAACACACTTTTACACTGTTTGAAAATATTTCATATTAATTTATTATTTTACAGTAGTAACTTTTTGGAGTTGGGTTAACATAGTAAATTTTTATAAAGGCTCTAATTCAAAAATGTGCAAATATCTTGCAGTATTTAAACATGCATTTACTGTATGCACTGGGGCTTTCATATTTCTGACATTGTACATTGCAACTGCTATGTTCTATCTCTGAAGAGAGAAAAGATTTCCATCGTGCAACTGTACTTAACTTTTGGCTGAATTTGACTTTGAACTAGTTTCATGGAGTGTTTCAAGAGATTTGACAAATGTGGAAAATCTAAAGAAAAAAATAATTTCCTTAATTAATCTTTGAGGATTCATATTTAATGGGTATTTTGCGTAACTATTCCTTAATCCTTATTGGGTTAGTTCACACAAAAATGAAAATTTTATCATCATTTATTCACTCTCATGTCACTCCAAACCCACAAGACTTCATTCATCTTTCTAATACAAATTAAGATATGTTAAGATAATATTCTCTCATCCCTTCTACTGTATGTAATCAACATTTTCAAACTTCCAAAAGAACACAAAGGCATCGTAAAAGTAATCCATTGAGCAGTTTTACTTAATTGTATTGAAGAAACAAGATCACTTTATATAATTTAAAAGATTTAATTTAGGATTTTGTTCACAAGAACACTGATCAACACCCATACATAGAGCACATCAAATATGGTAAACAGAAGCACAAACATGCGTAACATGCAAAAATAAACCTCATTGGTTTTGACGAAACTAAAGTCTTTGGAACAAAATGAGGGTGAGAATATAATGACAGAATTTTCATTTTTTGGTGAACTATGCCTTTAAGAGTAAAAATATCTGTTATTACTATTATTATTATTATTATTATTATTATTACTACTCACGCTCAGGTGAAAACTGCATTTATTCCACTTTTTACTATGCAATCTGGATTTATCCATCAGGAAGTGGATGCAAATAAGTTGTTTGGTCTTTTGGTAAGTCGTTAGGGAAAGCACTGATCAGATTTGAATATGACCTTTTACTAACAAACTTGACACAGAAGAAAAATGCTTCATACATGTGTCCACTAAATACTTGATTAATGCATCACATCTGTTACATGTTAATGGCATGTAGCTAATTACCTTAGGATGCATTCATCATCATGTCCTCATGTTTTTAATATGGATGAACCTTAACACACTGCCTGCCCTTGATGAATAAATGCTGCCTTTGGCCTTGATAATTAATATGCTGTACAAAAATTGTTTTTATAAATAGATCAAGTTGCTTTACCCATAAAAAAAAAAAAAAAACCCTTCCTAAAACACTGGCCAGGAAGTCGTCAGGGGTGTTCCAGCCCCATATCGTCATTCGTTTCATGCTGTTTCCCATACTCCTGTAGCAAGATAGGTCTGGCTTGACCCTTGGGGCTGGAAGACACCCTCCTATATGGGAAACAGGCAGAGGCTGCTCGAGACATGGTTGTTAGGATACAGCATGGGCACACAGTCCTAATGAGCTCATCTGAGGCTTGTTATAGTGCTTCTCTACTGCTGCTCTCCAAGAAGCAGACGTATCTACAGTTTCCCTAATGGTTGCTTCAAAATGAGTGAGTGCTGTAACAGACAGAACTGGAACACTGGAATAATGTAGGTTTGACACACATCGATGTTATCTAACAAACACAGCGTTGCTCTGTGTGTTTATTTAGTTCAGATTATGCCTCCTTTGTTCGATTAAACCTTTGATTACTTGAGGGTAGTGCAGACACTGTGGTATTTGAGATAAATTGATTTTTTCATCATGAAATGCCAAAGTAGTAATTGTAGACCAAAGCATAAAAATTAAATCACAAAAACTTGAAAGTGAATTTTCAAGTATGTCCAAAGATAATTACTTTTTTTATTGCATTTTATTGCTTTTTACAAAAGCTCTGAATTGAGTTTTTGTGTCCCTATAAACTGCAAATGTTTCTTTAAATATGATTCCTTAAAGATTAAAGTAATTTATATGATTTACCTAATTGTATAGCATACTGTATATCAAATTGAGCCTAATTGAGTTAAGCAGGGCTGTAACCACTATAATTAATAGACACATTATTCCCCCAATATTTGATATTTGACCATTTTTTAAATAAATTACTATTCACAGAAGCTGATCACAAACTCCAGCGTGGTGCTTCAGTTTTAGCAGTGAAAGAGTACGAGGTATAAAGTTACTAAACATTTAATACTGTTTCACAGCTGTTTATATGTCATATATTATATATTGTCATCTATATTGGAATTAAATAAATCTACAGGATTCACAAATAGAACATAACAATTGCAATGTAATTAAAAATGCATCCCCATTTTTTATTTTATAAAAATGTACATTCTAATCATTTTTATACATTTTGTTTTTAACTTTAATAACTGTAGTAGTTTTATAACTGTAGTAGAACATTTAAATGACCCTGTGTTTGATATGTTTGTTTATAATTTCCATTTATAGGAGATATCCTGAAATATAAATGGGTTTAAAAATTCAATATTTCCCTGTTGCTCAACTTATGTATCTTACCCCACTCTACAAACTACATGTACCTTAAAAAAATGCATGATAATATTACTGCACAATGACCATTATCATAATCGAATGCTTCCAACAGCCTGTTCAATGAAAATACATTTATTTTAACCTCCATGTCAAGGTTGCTGGATTGAATGTGGCAAAGCACTATATTATCTGTGCTAGTAACTTAATCCAGCTAGGACATACAGGGGAAACGGTGTGGTCAGTGTTTTTTTTTTCTTTCTTTCTCAGAAGCACTCTGATGCCCATACAGTATTTATACTGAAGGTTTTAAACTCAGAGATTAAGAAAATTGCTTATTGTTTTGTATTTTTCAGCACTTACAGTGCATGTTTATCTAACTTACATGCTTTTTTAAGATAAACTGACTGAAGTTTAGAAGGTCAGTTGTACAGTTATAGAAATGCAGTTTGGTATGTGACTTAGCAGGGTTGTTAACAGACAGATTAAGTAGAAATTGAATTATTCTTTAGATTGAAAAATGATAACATAAATTGGTAACATCGTTTTATTAGATTCAAAAATATTATTTAAAATCACTGAGCCAACCTATATACATGAATTTTTTTAGTAGAACTAATTTTTAATGTATTAAATCAGGTATAAATAGCTTTTAATGTAACAATCAGGGATTTAAATTAACTTTTTCACTCACCAGCCAATTTGGCTACTAAATCATTAAGTTACCGGCCATTCATAACTTCTACTAGCCAAAAACAAAAAAGACAGAAATACACCAACAGTTTGAGGCCGTCTACACCGGGCGTGACAAAGTGACCGTTGCAAATCATTTTGTCAGTACTAGGGGTGTGCGATATTGACAGAAAATAATATCTCAATATTTTCTGTGATTTTATCGATAAAGATAATTAGACAATATTTTGCTGTGTGTGTTATTGTGCTGATATCTTAAGGACTACTGTGGACAGCTGACTCCTAAAGTTTTTGATATTCTTCATATTCTGTGTGGTCAGTTCACAGCAGTGATAGAAATTAATCTTTTCCAATAATTTTTAATTGATTTTTAACTTTTATGGGCATTCTTACCTTTATAAAGCCATTTTTTTCTAAAAGTGTACATCATCTTTTGAGTCAAATTCTTACATTTAATCAGTCAGTTATAATAATAATACATTTAGGCTGTTACTAAACTAATTAAATCAGTATCAATAAAATTAATCTTTGCAGAAGTTGCATATGAAGTGGCATCTAGATGTATTTACACATGCTAATGCAGCTTAGAGGGACATGGAATGCTTTAAACTGCAGTTACAAAGGCATAAATAATGTTTTGATATTTAAAAAATGAAATGTTGAATACTGATATTTGAAATTATTAAAAAAATGAAAAGATACTTTAAATGTGAAATTAAAACCGCCAG
>NW_015542356.1:1647423-1658177 GCF_001515605.1 Sinocyclocheilus anshuiensis | reverse complement strand
GATATTAACTTATTGTTTATTGAACTGTTGTATAAAATAAATATCACATTTGTAACCATGCTGATTTTTTAAGAAAAACATGGCACTCTTCGTGTGATATTGATTAACTATATGAACTGATATAAATATATACATTTTCTGCCTCCTTATCTTGAAGTATGTGATCATTGTTAATGCATATTAATAGACTGAATCATGCAGCGAAAGAGCGCACTATAAAAGCGCGCGCGCACTAAATCCTGTGCTGGTCTACTCTAACCAGACTTCATCACGTCGCGTATGCGTGCCTCTGTAGGTGTGGTTTTTTTTAGTTTTGCAATATACTCCGGTTAATGCATATTAATAGACTGAATCATGCAGCGAAAGAGCGCACTATAAAAGCGCGCGCGCACTAAATCCTGTGCTGGTCTACTCTAACCAGACTTCATCACGTCGCGTATGCGGTGCCTCTGTAGGTGTGTTTTGTTTAGCTTTTGCAATATACTCGATAATGTCTCACGAGTTCAGTATTTGCGCTAAACCTGCGCAGATTTGACCTGCATGAACTTCCCCAAGAAATGAATTAGTGGACATAATTTACGAAAAGTAACCTGCCAAATTGGCTAGTGATTTGACAGCGTTACCCGCCACAGCTGATTTTTACCCGCATTTGGCGGGTTGGCGGGTGTTAATTTCAAACCCTGGTAACAATACTACCTTTTTAGTACTTTTTACAGTGTAGTTTAGTTGGACAAAATATGTGTTTTTTAAAGTATTATTAAAACCCTTATATAGGTGTGTAGTATATAAGAATTGATGGTGCCTCACTGATTTATTTATTTATTTATTTAAATGCATGTAAATATCATGGCACAATGTTCATTATTATAATCTCATACTTCCAACAGCTTGTTAAATGAAAAAGCCATTTTCATTAACCTTCTGTGTTGAGGTTGCTGAGGTGTATCTGGCAATTTCTCAACCATTTCAGAAAACAATTCACCTCAAGATCACATGAAAGCAGAGAACTGGAGAGTCATTATGTCTCAGTGTAACGTGTAGGGTCAGCAGCAGAGGTGACATCTCTTATGTTGAATCAAACTGACTGGTTGCGGTTAAATGTTAAGAGATTTCCACCTTTTCACACAGGTCATTGTGCTTCATTGTAGATTCAGGTGCAGCTCCTTGTTCAACAGTAGCAGTGAAAGAGACATTCGGAATATGTCTATAGGATGAATTCATCCAGCAACTTGAATGCAGCCATACTTTTTGCACAGATGCCAATGGGTATGATCTGATGTCAGAGGTGCAGGTGGTTTTTCAAGTGTAATTTCAATATCAATAGGCTGAAAGGAGCCATTTTCAATATCCATTTCTGTTGTAGTGAGTCTCATCATATATTGCTAGTAAGGGTGCAATATATTTTTGTAATATATCTTTTTCTTGAAATGTAAGACCTCCCACTTTTTCTCATTTTCTTGTTTTTGAAGTCTGTATCCATATGTATGTTTCTTTTTTGTACACAGACTTCTGGAGTGAATTCATTTATCTGTGTAAAGACTTATCTCTTTATATATCTCTTTGTGTTTGTGTGTTTGAGGTACAAAGTGTTTCAGCTAAACGCAGGAAAACCCATCACTCCTGATCCCTCATCAAGGTTTAGCACCTGCAGATTTATCTTGAATTGAACGGTGAATTTTGCAAAGCCTTGTCATTTCGATTGGAAAGATTGTCAGTCAAGAGCCTTAAATATTGAATGGACTGGTAACTTAATCTACCATAGGACATACAGGGGAAAATAGTGCTGTCAGTTGTTTTTCAGAAACTCCACACTTACATACACAATTTATAAGGATGTTTTTATACTCAAAGAAAAAAAAATTGCTTATTGGTTTTGATTTTGTATTACTTATAGCCCCCATTCATATCTAGCTTTATAGAAAACTGAAATATACTGCAGATTGAAGTCATTTTGTTAGGGTGTAAATAGCTTTCTTTTATCCGAAAAACACAAAAGGTGAAGTCTAGCAGAATGTTTACGCTGCTCTTTTCCATATAAAGATGGTGAACGGGGGCTGTCAAGCTTGTAATCATTATTGTCCCATTATTCCATTATTATCCTATTATACTAATTATATATATATATATATATATATATATTAGGGCTGTCAATCTAATTAATCATACACTTTTTCTGTGATTAATCGCACACTTCATGAAATTAAGCATAGACCATTTATATTGTTTCAAATGTTTATTTTTTTCATCGTTTGCTATATCCAGCAAAGTAAACCAAAATATTAAAGGGTGATTCTCACAATTCTGTATTGTCTGCAAGCTTTTTTCAATATAAATTTAGATGTCTTTCCAAAAAAACACACTTGGAAACTCCAAAAGGACACCAAAGAACCAAATGATATAAGGAGCCCATATAAGCACATATGAAAGAAAAAAACAATCCGAATGTTCGTTTTTAGTTCGTTTGAATTTTCGCTCTTTTCCTCGCTTTCTGTCGCTTTTAAATAGCTTAAAAGCGCCGTTCGCATTTTACTTTCACTTTTGAATTAGCGGTAGTTAGGCGTCAATTGCTTGAATGCAACAACAAAATACAAAAAAAAAACTTCCAAAATCACCTTAGATAAACGGCAAATGTCAACAGGCTTTTCAAAATCCAAAATATTGCCAAAGAGGCACTTTTGCATTTCGTTTCGAAACTAAATCATCCAAGATCGTTTTGTCTGTCTCACCTCACTCTTCCTGTCAATATGGGGTGCTGTGTGTACATTAATGAGGAAAAAAAAATTAACTTAAATGATTTTAGCAAATGGCTGCAAGAGTGAAAAGAGTGAAAAATTTAAGGGGGTCTGAATACTTTCCGTACCCACTGTATATATATATATAAATATATATATATACTAATAAGAACAGAAAATCTGTGGCAATATCAGGGTAAAAGAAAAGAAAGCACACAAAAATAATAAATTGTATTTGCCTGGGATTGTTGCATTACAAATACATATATGATATTGGTAATTTGTTGTTGTTGTTCATATTAATAACAGTAAGGAAAACCTTACTTATGAGCTTTAAAGTCACGATGAAACAGAAGCAGCAAAAAATCTTTTCTTGCGTATTGTGACATATATCCGAGAGTAACGGATTATCAAAAAATAGGAAGAAATGTAGGGTGAGGACTTGGTTCTATACACAAGTTGTTGATTGGTTGTTGACTGTAGGCAGATTTTTCACTCAGTAAGTGAGCTTGGACTTTGTTGTGTTATTACTTTCATTTGATCTTTTTAATGGAATGTTTACATAATTGAACAATATTTGAAGGCTACATGCTAATTAATAATTCATATTTTAATTATTTTATTTTTTTATTTTTAAATAGTAAAAAATAAAAAAAATAGTTTTACAATAGTTTTTACTATGGTACCCAAATTGGTATCAATAACTATGGAATTTTACAGGTATTGGTATTCAGATTGTACAAAACAAAAGACATATACTTTATTAACATATACTTTGAGACTATGACTAGTGAACCTGACAATGTCAACACTGATATAACTTAAAGGGATACTCCACCCCAAAATTTAAATTGTTGTCATTAATCACTTACCCTCATGTCGTTCCAAACCCCTAAAATCTTCGTTCGTCTTCAGAGCACAATTTAAGATGTTTTGGATGAAAACCAGGCTTGTGACTGTCTGATTGACTGCAAGTAAATTACACTGAAGAGGTCCAGAAAAGTATGAAAGACATCGTCAGAATAGTCCATCTGCCATCAGTGGTTCAACCGTAACGTTATGAAGCGACGAGAATACTTGTGTCGCGGCTGACACAGAATAGCGTACGCTGCTTGCGTTCAGCAGATATTCTCCAAAATGATGCTATGGTGATGCGGAGAGACACAGAGAAGACGAATTGTTGAATAAAGTCTTTTTTTTTGTTTTCTTCGCGTACAAAAAGTGTTCTCGTCGCTTCATAACCACTGATGGCAGACCACAGTCTTTCATACTTTTCTGGACCTTGACAGTGTAATTTACTTGGCAGTCAATCGGACAGTCACAAACCTCCCGGTTTTCATCCAAAATATCTTAAATTGTGTTCTGAAGACGAACGAAGCTTTTACGGGTTTGGAACGACATGGGGGTAAGTGATTAATGACAAAATTTTAATTTTGGGGTGGAGTATCCCTTTAAGGCACAATGAAATGTCCAGAGTCAAGGTTAATCTGTTTGGTGACCTTCTATATAAGGATACCTTCTTGCTGAGGTAAAAAGGTTGTGTGTCGGACAAGGTTACATATACTACAGATACATTTTTACTATTATGGGGGAAATACACAAAATACATTGCTGCAGGTACAAATTGCTGCAGTTTCCATATGAAATGACAACTAGTAGTGCTGAGGAAACTCTGATTGAGATTATGGGAAGATTTTTAGTTAATAACAACTTTGTATAATAATAGAAAAAGACAGAGTAAATACTCAACACAAAGCTATCATATGGATTCAGAAGACCTGGAAATAGCATGCAAGTCATATGAAAAAGAGCAGCCTGAGGGTGAGCGGATGATAGTGTGAACTATCCCCATATACATATGTTGTTGTGAACCTTTTTTAAGGGCATCGTGTATCTGTACTAATGGAGCATAGCACTACCAACAACAAGGCCATGACTTTGACTCCCAGATCACAGAACGAACCTTGAATGCTCTGTAAGTGGTTTAAATGCATCAGACCTAAAATTAGATTTGAATCCAGGTAGGGATAGGTTTAGGGTTAGGGGGCCAGACCTAGTTAAAAATGCATTTCTGTTGGTTGATTTAAAAGTCGATAGAAGATTATTTGGAGACAGTTTCAGCTTTTTAACCTTATTAAAGACTTATCTGTATTGCAAAAATAAAACTCACCTGGAAACTGCAGCAATGTATAATGGTCAAATATTTCAGGTTTTGCAAAAAACATATACGTGGTCATATTTTCTCATGAGAATTTGTTGGAAAAAGTGCAATAGTCTGAGATTAGTTTACAGTATTCACAGCAAGTTTCACTTTACTGATCCATCTTTTGCTGACAACTTTCCACCTAACAGTAACAGTTTTTCTGGCTGTAAGAGAGAAAATTAAAAACAGTCTGCAGAGATCGGCTGAGTGGAGTTGTTATATTATTGGATGGTTATGATTCCCAGCATGTCAATCTAAACCCAATTTACAATTGAAGAATAGTTGTTTACGCTTCCCTTGAGTATTTCTCATCTGGGTCTGAACATTTTAGTGTACCTACTGTGAAACAGGCATTGTCAGTAAATTACCTGCCTGAATATATTTGTGCTAAATTACCTGGCTAGCTTTTGAAGGAAAAATTGCCTCTTGGTTAAACATATAAAGTGTGATGCTTGATGGAACTTCATTATTTTAAGTTCATGTAAGACCAGCCTGCTCTCGCCTTTTGAATTCAGGCTATATAAAAGTAGTTAATCAGGCCTCCTGAGGATGTGTTGTGTGTAGACTTGTGCCGGTATTATCGGTAATGCGATATATCACGGTAATGAATATGCACGATATTGTTACTAACATGAACTAAGACTTAATAACTAATAATTAATAACTTCTGTAGCAAATGTAGCTATTGCTCATTGTGAATGTTAATGCATTAACTAAGGTTAACTAATGAGGTCTTATTGTAAAGGGATACCTATTGGTCTTTATAGTTCTTTTGCACTTTAATCTGTGTAAAACTTTTAGCTTTATACATTTTTCTGTATTGCTTTATTGCATTTAAATGTTCAGTTATTTTTGTTATAAGAAAAAAGTTATTAAACCTGTTATACTGTGTTATGACAGCACTTTTTAAAAACTAAATGTAAATACCGTGACAATACCGTATACCGTGATAAAAGCATTAGCAATTAATCGCAACATGAAAATTTGATACCGGCATATCCCTAGTTGTGTGAAACATCCACCAAGAAAGCCAGCAAACTCTCATTGATACCACTGATGTTCAAACTGGCCTTAGTCGTGCAGAAAAAAAAACCACCTCAAAGGGGGACTTTGGAGTTGAGCAGCCAAGCATAAGGCCTGGATAACACAAGAAATCCCCCGACATGAACCAAGAAGAAAGAGCTTCTCTTCTCTTCTCTTCTCTTCTCTTCTCTTCTCTTCTCTTCTCTACTCTTCTCTTCTCCTCTCCTCTCTTCTCTTCTCTTCTCTCTGATGTGTGGACCTCGCATAGCAGAATTGCAACATTTGTACAAAGCAATTAAATAGTACCTAACTTTCAATAAATATTAGTAAAAAAAAAAAATAGTATCTTAATAGTATCTGACATTTAAATTGATCATAACAACAGTTTTAGTGAGGAAAAAAAATGCATTTTAACTGTCACAGCTTGCTAAAATCATGCAAAATGTTACCAGTCAGCTCACAAATTTTTGGGACTTTTGGAACAAATGTATCCATTTTGTACATGGGAAAAGGCTTACATGCTCTGAAATGTTAAACTTTGATAAATTTGAGACCATTTTTCTAATCTGGACATTGCTCTGGATATTAGTGGTCAGACTTTCTTGTAGCCTGTTCAGTGAATGGAAAGTTATTTTAGGTGTTTTCTGAGCTGTTTCATCAATATTTTTTCATTGATAGAAAAAATAAATTGTAATTAAATGAAATGTCTACTTCCATATTCAAGGAATGACTACTATGGTTAAAATATGGTTTCGTATGAATATTTATCACAGTATTTACCGTATGTGGTCTAATAAGGAAATGTCTTAACTTTTAATGGCTGTATGCTTACAGACTGAAAATTTTTTTTTTTTTAACACTTTTTTTTTGTGCTAAATTGTGCATAGTGCACTTTTTCATATTATTACCTGATGCAAATTTTAAAACAAATGATTTTTATCTCTTTGAAATGGCTTTTAATGGATTCCTAGTGTCATGTTTAAGGGTGTAAAAAATACATCATGAATATCAGTTGCTTGAGTCTGAGGGTTAAGTGGAAGTAGTTTGAGAACTGAAGTAACCTGTTAGAAACTGATGAAAGATCTGACAACATTTAGAAAAAAAAAAAGGGGTTTACAGGAAGTATTGTGTTTTATTGATGAGGAACTCTCTCTCTCTCTTTCGGCTTATTCCCTTTATCAGAGGTCGCCACAGTGGAGTGATCCGCACAACTGATTTGGCACATATTTTATGCCGGATTTATTGATGAGGAACTGCTTGTTTTAAGTTTGTTAAAAGTTTTTAATTGTTTTAAATTGAATTTGAATCAGAGTCTGTGTGAAAGATATTGATGTACCCCATCTCCTTTCTTTCCCTATCATCATCGCTCCTCTCTTCTCCTCTCATTCTCTCCTGTCCTCCTCTCCCTCTTTCCTTACTTTCGTATGCACCCCAGCTAACTAATGAGATGAGACAGAGCAGGAGCATCAGTGGGGCAAAGCCAAAGCTCCAGTGGCCCGGGGCACTAGCATATTCCAACATACTGCTCAGACAGACAGAGAGAGACAGTGAGCGATTCCACGGCTAGACTCTGTGATGTGACCCCAGACACAGAACACGCACACAGAACTTAGAGGAGGTGCATTATCATGTTTGGATGCAGGATGCCTGCCATGAGGTCTCAGATGGGTCGTTTTGGGAGCCAACACACAGCAAGACATGAGCACTCAAATATACTCTGTGCTGCACAATATTATATATTTAGGTTTCTGTAAAACGTATATTTTGAAATAATCAAGATTGTTCAGCACATTTGCATGATAATACATCACATATGGTGAGGACATTGTGTTTAATAACAGTATAAATTATATGCAGAGGGATCATATATGACTATAGGAAACTTTTTGTGTTTAGTAATAATTGTGCTTTATTATGAAGTGCTGTCAACTGCACCTGCCTAAAATATGGAGAATGGATCCGATTTTCAGCAGCTAGCCTTGAGTAGTCAAGTGATATCTAAACAGGTTTATTTTAATGTGTCCTTGTTACACATGCTACATGTATTTACTATATAATAATTGTGTAATTACAAGCAACTAAACCTAAACCAAAGCCTAAAACTAAACCTATAGAAAATACACTTTGTTAATTAATGTTACTCATTACTTATTTGTGTAATTACACTGTAACAAGGACACATTAAAATAAAGTGTGACCCATATAGCCTTTTTTAGCTATTTATCAATTGGTTTATTTTGGTGATTAAGACAGACAGTCAGCACACAGTAACAACATTTGTATAAATTGTGTTTCCTAAAAAGTATTGTTGAGCAACTATGGTCACAAGTTCTGTTGTTACTAACGTACTTTAACAATTTGGTGTTTCCTGAAACATTCCAATGTTCCAATGAACATTTGCAAACAGCATCACAAATTTGTGTGGTTGGTTCTACAGCTCTCGACCTGTGTTTGGAAGCATAGTTTCAACAACAGATCATGCTCTTGGGCACAGTAAACAAGTTAACATTCAGTACATTCCATATCGTTGATTCCATTTAATTATACATACAGTGGAGATCCAAATTAGAGAACAACCTGTAAATACTTTTTCTGAAATATTGTTAATCTTCATCGCTCAAAATTTGAAGGAATATTTGCTGTGGGTAAACCACTGTTAGCCATTAACATGTTTGACAAAATAACCAAGGCATTTCAACAAAAAACCTTTATTTTGTGGAAAACACAGTGATCAAAATTAGAGAAAAGTAACCACTGTATCACAAAAGAAGATTACAGCTAAAATTACAGCTGTGTGGAGTGTAGAAGCTAAACAGCAGCACGCGCTTACTGCAGGACAGATGGAGGCGCCGGTGCGCTCACTTGCTCTTAAATAGGCTACTCCGTCATTTTTGGTCATTCAGATAAGAGTAATACATCTTTCAAATATGTAGACTCAACATTTATTTGTGTACACTCACAATAACAACAAAACGTGCTTTTGTAAAATAATGAAAGCAAACAGGATGCGCTTTCTATCGTCTCGGTCTGTGAACTTGAGCGCGAAACTCCATGTATATCTTTACCTTACAGACATTAAAAATATATCTACAGAGAGTGAAATGTCTTCTTTCAAATGAACCAATTCAAATGGAAAACAAATATTCTCAGATTATGTAATCCGTATGAAACAATGTGCATCTCTACGGCGGAGATGACGAGTAAGTGTCGCCGAGTTCATCTCTTTAATCGAGAACAAAGAAAGCACTAATTTATCAAATTATTAAAATGTTAATGCAGTCTCCTTACTGTTTTTCACTGACACATTCATCATCATTACTTCTGCCGGTGTGCCGTGGCAAGCGTTATGCATGTGTTTGAGCGCTTATGGCTATGTAGGCAATTAAAGGCTCATTATAATGATTTTAAAAGTTTATTAATAAACGTGCAATTAGTCGACTAATGTTTCAAATGAACGACTACTAGTCGACAAGAAAAATCCTTAGTCGAGGGCAACCCTAGAAATTAGCACTAGGTGCCAGATTAACAGCAATAGTTTAGGTATCTACTGAGTTCTTTTTCAAATATCTCATTTAAGTTTTTTATACTGTGCTTTAGATTACATTTCATTTATGAAATATGCTTTAACGACTGCCCTTCTACTACTGTTAGGATAACTTCAAATAGGACTAAGCAGTGACCTTGAAATTTAGGAAATTGTAGGTTGTTCTCTAATTTTGATCTCCACTGTACATTTCAATCTGTATATTTTACTCATATTTTTAGCATCAACAATCAGCACCATTTTCATATGCACAAATGCTTAAGGGAACCACAGAGTTCGATGTAAGAAGGAAGGGATCAGAAATAGTTAGGCAATAAAAATATTCCTCAGATGCCATGTTTGTTACAGCAGTATTTTGGAGAAATTACAACGTGGAGAAATCTGCTGACTGAATGAACCACATGTATTTGGGAGTAAAGTGTACACCACTTGCATACTGCATGTTACCATGATTAAAAAATGAATGGCTTTCTGTTATTTAGTATAAATGAACAGTAATAATCTGACATTAAGTGCAAAGTTAAATCAATTAATAATCTGAATTTATTACTTCACCACCTGCGTGTTACGTCATTAACAACAGTTATATATTGTTGAACCAGCAGGGTTCAAAAAACTGCAGTGTGACCATGTTACTATGGTTTTGGGAAACAGTCGCAGCTAACTTTCTCCAACAATGCATCACACTGTGGTAGTTAAGCAGCGAGTTATGTGGTTGCACGCCAGAATGATAAGATTTAGTTTAAAATAGTGTTACAAAAAATGGTCAAATTTAGTCTTTATTTCAGTTTTCAAATTACTCTGAGAATTATTGCTCATGTTTTGGTGGTTTGACAAGGACTTTTAATGGGTTTTGAACAACCCCTTAAATACCGGTTCACACATAATGTGCTTTTGTGTTCTACTGCTCTGCTTTTTAATTGATTTTCCATGTAAACATGCACTAGATGTTGTGCTGCATCACCCTGCCTTTTATCATCTTGCACATGAGCGCCGTGTGTTTAAGACGGCATGTCAAAGAACTCTGCCTTCTTTTCCATTCATTTGCACTGCAGTTTTCCATTTGAATAGGCTACAATTGTAGGCTAATATTTTTTTTAAACCAAAAACATGTTTTGTGTGAACAGTCCCTAAAATGATCCCGCTATCGACAGGATTTTTAGATTGATACCTAGTGTAACTTGTTGAGAAGAGGTGTGCTATTACTTTTCTGACTTTACCCAGCCTTAAAGGGGCCATATGATGCGATTTC
>NW_015542356.1:1647042-1647198 GCF_001515605.1 Sinocyclocheilus anshuiensis | reverse complement strand
AGCGCGCTCCATTGTTTGCTACTGGCGACCTGGATGAAACGCTTTAAAGCTTAAGTCTATGGAAAACCATTGACACTTTGAACGGCCATATCTCCATAACGAGATCGCTCGTTACATCGCTAATGTCTTAGAATAGCACATTGTAACGCAGTGTTA
>NW_015542356.1:1638110-1646704 GCF_001515605.1 Sinocyclocheilus anshuiensis | reverse complement strand
AAACTTTTGACTGGTACTGTACTATAATATACACAAAGAATATCGGCCGATATATCGGTATCTGCCTTTTTGTACTCCCTAATATCGGTATCGGTATCGGCCCCAGAAAACCCATATCGGTCGGGCTCTAACAAATACACCAAATAATGTTCTTTTTAGCAACATCATATGACCCCTTTAACAAGCCTAGCAACCCACATCCTTGCACATGTCACCATGACCTAACAAACTGGCAAGTTTACGTGATACATTGAGTCATACACTGAGTGTCATTGCTGCAAACAGACACTGGGAAGCTGTCAGCTGATTCCCTCAAGTAGTAAGTGTGATTTTCCCCTCATAATAGGGCAGATGAGATAAGATTCAAATGCAGGACTGCATTCTCCAGGTCTAAGTGCCATTTTGTAGTTATCTAAGATCAGCTTTACTTCTGTGTTAACCTTAACGGTTCTGAGAAAAATATAAAAGTTGCTCTCCACTGCAGATTGCACATCTTCATAATACTTCTGGCACATACTATAGAACCTAAGATAAGCAAAGGTCACTGCATCATTATACAGATTTGCCCTTTAAACAGCAAGTACAGCACTTAACAAATTGTGCTGTGAGCTTGGTTTACCATTTAAAATAAACTTAAAATAAAAATGTTATACTATTTATACAATGACTAATTTTCTTGAACATGTTTTTTCAACTTTCAGTTTAAAATCCTTCAGCTAAATCCTTATGGTCCTCCTCAAAATCTACACATTAGCAGCATAATTTATTGTGGAGTTCTGCACAGACTGTCAAATATTAGTCCACTATGGAGTCTGCATCTGTGCTGGTTTGGCAAAGGATGTATCGAGGATGCCAGCAACCACAAAAGAGATTTTGAGCACCCTTCTGAAACCAGAAAGAATGACAGTGGGATGCCCTATGGTCTTGTGGCATAGACGCACACAGACAGTACACATCACAAGCCTGTACACATCACGTGCACCATGTGGGACAGGGGTTTTCAAACTGGGAGCTGCAAAGAGAATCATTACAACTATATATTCACTAAAAGTTTAGTTTAGGACTGTTATTTTTACTGTTTAATTCTGGTCTCTACAGACCAGTTGAAATCACTTTCAGTAACCACACACACACACACACACACGCAACAGTTCCCCAGTTTGCTTCCTGTTTATCATTAACCCATTTGTGCCCACATTTTTCTGAATGGTTTCATGCATATAATCATATTAATAGAGTGCTATGTAAATATGTTTGTAATGAGGATGCCGAGGCGGAGTCTGAATCCATGTGCGGGAGTTTATTGAGGACAGTTTCAGTGAACAGGAACGTCAAGGCAGGCAGAAGGTCGAAACCAGAATGACAATCCAATGTAACAACACTTACAGGGGCAATCCAGAAGGCTAAAGTGAACAGGCAGGCAAAAGGTCCAAACACACACATCCGTCCGATCAGGCAAACTAAGCAAGGGGAATAATCCAGGTAAACGTTAGGTCGGTAAACAGGCAGAATCATACACTGAACAGGCAATCAGAATCACAATAGAGAACGCTTGGTAAGGCAGGTTTAACTGGCAATACTTCGCGATGAGCATGAGCACAGTCTCTGGCTATAAAGGAACCAAACAGGAAATGAGTGTAGAGGAAGCAGAGGGAGTGGAACACAGTCAGTACTCGGGTGAGGGCTCCCTCTGCTGGCTTGGCATTACAATGTTCTGCATTTATTTTCCCCAGGTTTTATTTTTTTTTTCTTGAAAATCGTATTTGAATGTATTGGACTTTTGATTAAGTATACACAAAACTATAGATCTCCTGGGAGATTTGTTTTGTTTGGATGACTCTAGAGACCTTCATGATTATGTATGTATATATATATATATATATATATATATATATATATATGTCAACAAAAAATACTTATTAGTAACATGAAAATAAAATTTCTTTGGGAGGGTTTGCCTTCGCCATGCTTCCTGGAAATAGGGGTAGGAACTTATCAGCCTCATGTGACAGAAAGGAAGTGAATACCTTTTTTTTCTTGAAATCCTTTATTTGGTTGTTTGCTTGCATGTCATTGAGAAATAAAACATGGATAACATCTAGAAAAATACTTACAAAAGGAAAATGACAACTATAAACTGCGGTGGGCTTAAATGGGTTAAGTGGTGGAGAATAATTTTATCACGCATTAACGCAGTTTTTTATTATTATTATTTTGAAAGTCCGTTGCTCACTGGCTCTGAATACACCTATAGACAAACAATGGGTCACAGGAGGGGTGGGATGTTGATCAGTACTGGCTTGGGATGAGCATCATCACGCGTCTCAACCAATGAGAGCATTTGGGGTGGGCCTAAGACTGCAGCAGCTCTCTCACACTAGCATCTCACAACGCTCCTGATAAAATTATTTAGGCTAAGCATCAACATTCATAAACCACTGTTCACTGTTATTTTTAACAGAAAATAATGCAACGTGCTCGTAGTCACTACTTCATAAGTGGGAAATCGGAAGTTTCCGATAGCACGTGAAGACAGCAGAGAAGCGCTTTCGCTCAGCACAGTGGAGTGCATCGTTTTGTTAACTTTGTGGTTTATTATTTTGAGTCGTTTGGGACGCGGTAACACACAGCCCTCTCAAAATATATTGCTTTACAGATCTATCACTTTTGCCGCTAAGAAATGTTAACGCAATTATCATAAGTTCCGTGCTCCGGTGCGGTTAGCGCTCACACTACATGCGTACCGCGCCCGAGCCCAACTGAACTGCGCTGTGGCCCACCTCTTCCAACTGAGCCAGGGACGGCTAAACAAACCGAGGCACGCGCTCGGGCACGGTTAAGATTGCCTAGTGTGAGTACACCCTTATTCTCCTGCATCCTGCACACACGAGTCTCTACCCGCCCGCACTCGCCCATCAAGTGTTGTCCTGTGCCGCACTCTGTTGCGTTGGGTCCCGCCATCGTGCAGGTCTCTACTCGGAAGGTGCCTGGCTCTGGACTCTGAGCATAACTTGTTTTTCTATAACAAGCTATAAAATATTTTCTATAAAAACGTTAATGCCCTGGCAGTGGCAAATAGTTTTGGTTTTATATTTAATTTGATCACATTAATGTTTAAGTTGAGATTTACAAGAAATATTTGATCTGCTGCTACTATGTAAAAGGAATCCTGCTGTTAAAAAGCACCTTATTTGTTTAAAGTGTTTGCAAACCAAATGTTTTTGCACTTTTGTTCATATAAGATGGCGGCATGAGAGGTGGACGCGTTTACTGATGCTCCTGCCTCCTGCCAATATTAAAATCATCATTCGATCAGTGGAGTACGTAATTTAGTTAGTTTTGGCGATGCAACTTGGAATACTATGTCATTAGAAACTTTCTGGCCCGATTCTTTTGTAAAAATGCCAAAAACAGCGAAGAAACTCGAGAAAAAGTATCTACCTGCGGACGCGGCTAGCGAAGACCTGCACATGGGTGACAATATTGGACAGCTTGATCCAGCGTTATCCAAGGCGCTGCAGGAGATGACTGAGAAAATCACAAAGGTGATTGACGATAAGCTGGACTAAGAAGAAGAATAAGAAGGTCCCTTATTGTTGCGCAGACCATTCAAGCCCATTCACAACAACTTGAGCAAACGACGGGCAGACTTAATGAAGCCGAGAACACAATTACTGATGTCGAATCATCAGTCGATACAGCAAACGCACGTCTCCAAACTCTCACGCGCCAAGTTTCTTCACTTACCGATCATTTGGATGATCTAGAAAATCGAGGTCGGAGGAAAAATCTACGCATCATCGGTCTGCCTGAAAATGCTGAAGGTACTAACCCGATCGCGTTTCTTCAGACTTGGTTGCCAGAGTTCCTTGGCATTGAAACCAGGTCAGGGATTCTGAAATTGGAACGAGCCCACTGCATCCCTCTGCCGAATGCTGATGCCAGGGGTAGGCCTCATCCGCTTATTGTTAGGTTCCACAACTTTCAAGATAAGCAGTGGGTTGTGAACTCCAGCAGACGTGCGGCACAAAAAGGAGATCTGATGTACAACGACAGTAAAATATCATTCTATCAGGATTTCTCCGCAGCTGTTCAACGCAAACGAAGGGAGTTCTACACGGTGCGGCAAAAGCTACAGCAGATGGGAGCCCAGTATTTCATGCTCTACCCAGCTAAACTGCGAGTGACCATCGGTAAAGTTGCTAAAGTTTGCGAGTCCCTCGAGGAGGTTCAGGCATTTATGGACTCGACTAATTGAACGTTGAAGGGAACACATTCAGTTAAATGGAACTGAACTATACTAGATGATAATAGGTAGGCCAAAATAGTTCATTGGAGCTTCTTGTTTCCTGCCTACCTTGTGTTGAAGAAAAAAATAATATATATATACAGTATATTTGTCCTGTAAGTTTTGTTTCATACTCTACATTAATACGAGTGAGGCAGGTTGCGTTAAAGTGGTTACAGGTTGTTCAGTGTCTGTTATAGCCATACTCTCTTAGAGATGTAGCAAAAGCTTATTGTTACGCTGAACAGCGCTGTGTTATTGCACATCGTTCCCCTTGTTATGGGGGAAATACCCTCTTTAAATGTTTTGAGTTTGTTTTCTTTTTGTACAATAGTTGCTATAATGTTTACTGTTGAAGCTCGGGTAGGCTATTTTTCTTTTGTGTATGGCAGCAGGTGTTATTTACATCTAATATATCTAAAGGAGGAAGCAGATCCGTATCTCTGTATTGCTCTATACTTAAATGTTGGGTAGTAAATTAAGAATATTTACTTGGGATGTTAGGGGCTTGCATGGGCCACTGAAATTAAGGAGGGTTATGTCTGTTCTTATTAAGGAAAGCGCAGACATTGCTCTACTGCAAGAGACACATCTGGACGATGATACACATTTAAAGTTAAAGCATAACTGGATTGGTCAAATATTTTTTTCATAATTCACAACTAGCAGTAGAGGGGTTGCTATACTTAATAAAAAAACATCCCTTGTAATCCGTTAAAGACTGAAAAAGACAGATTTGGTAGATATGTCTATCTCAATGGGGTCCTTTATGGGGAAGAAATTATTTAGAATTAGAAACTACTAAATGTATATTTTCCTCCTAACTTCTCCCCCGAATTTCTCACATCA
This sequence comes from Sinocyclocheilus anshuiensis, assembly GCF_001515605.1. NCBI lineage: Eukaryota > Metazoa > Chordata > Actinopteri > Cypriniformes > Cyprinidae > Sinocyclocheilus > Sinocyclocheilus anshuiensis. Next base: position 1,641,567 of record NW_015542356.1, on the reverse strand, counting down.
ACTCTTTCTAAATTTTCTGTATATTCCTCAGAAACACTTGTAATTGGGGGGGATTTTAACTGTCTGATGGACCCTTTGGTGGACAAATGGCCTATTAGAAATCCCAATCACACAAAACAGTCAAAGGCCCTAATAGCCATTTGTGAATAATTTGATTATTTGGATGCTTGGCGAACTTTAAACCCCACACAAAGGGACTTTACTTTTTATTCTGCCCCACACAAATGTCACACAAGAATTGACTATGTTCTAATTAATATGTTGTTTCTGCAATCAGTGTCTTGTTGCAGGTTGGGTAACATCTTGGTGTCAGATCATGTCACTGTAATATATAATAATTCAGGGAGCCCCACAACAAACAAAAAGGTGGCGATTTAACACTAGCTTACTTAAGGATGAAGCTTTTCTCTCCTTCTTTCGTACAGAATTTAAAATATTTCTTTCAGTCAACTTTACTGGAACAGTTAGCCCCTCTTTAGTATGGGAAACCTGCAAAGCATATATCAGAGGGCTGGCTATCTCGTATTCATCTAGTAGGAGACAAAGACAATTGGTAAGACAGAAACTTCTTGAAACTGAACTGGATAACGCTAAAAAGGAATTTAGTGTATCATCGGATACTACAACACTTGAAAGAATATACAATATAAGGACTTCTTTGGATTTGTTGTTAACAAAAAAAGCTAATACAAATGATTTATTTTCTAAGCAGAAATTATACGAGTATGGTAATAAACCTAGTAAATATCTTGCTCAGTTAACTAAGGTTAGAGCAAAACAACAATTAATTGCCTCTGTGCTGGACACATCTGGTAAACGACATTTTGATAACCCTTCAATTAATGATGTGTTCGGGAAATTTTATTCTGACTTGTATGAATCTGAGCAATGTGTTGACAGTGCAGAACAAATGTATTCATTTTTTGAATGTTTTACCCTTGAAAACTCTTCCACAAGCTTATAGGGAACTTCTTGATGCCCCAATTAATAGAGAAGAGGCCATGCAAGCTCTTCAGTGTCTCCAGGCTGGTAAAGCACCAGGTCCGGATAGCATAAGTTCTGAAATATATAAGGAATGTCATTGATTTCAGGTGTTCCTCATTGTGTCCCTCTAGTCCTGTGTATTTAATGGTTTCCTGTTTTGAGTTCTTTGTCCAGTATTGGATGTTTATGTCAATCTCCTCAGCTACGTGTGTTTTCCTGGCTCCCTTGATTTCATTAAAATCTCCTTGTTGATGTACTCCACGCCTCCTCGTTCCTCCAACACAGTAGCAAACGTGACAGTACCAGTATTTGTGTTTTAAGTTTTTTTTTTTTTCTCAACAAGCTACAAAATATGTGGAAGCCTGATTCAATGCAGGACTTATAAGCCTAATATTCTCAATATTCTGGAATAGTGACAGTAAATGTTTTAATACTGTATTTTAAGTTTATTCAAAATACTTGAATTTGTTTTTGCAAAATCATGGGTAAAGTAGTTTTTCAACAGTGATTTTGTTGTAATGTATTTTTATTTTATTTTTTAAATTTGAAATATCTGCTGATGGCTTTAACAATATAGCTTGTACCATCTATTAACAGCCTTGCAGCTCACAGTAGGTATGTATTTAAAGATTTTTAAGTTATTGTTAAAAATAAACTCCCCTATAAAGAAAATGAATGGCATTTTACTTCCCAAACCTGATTGTTGCACTCTATTGCATAAAATAGGGATCATCTTATCTTGGGGCACTTGGCATCAAACAGTTTGAAAACCCTTGATCTAAGTAACGGGTAGGAACAAATCCGTAACTGCTGTGTTAGCACCGTAAATGTCTGCTAATTACAATATAATACATATATTATAACATTACAATATATAATATGTATATTTGCACTGTTAAGTGACTAAACTATATCAACACAAAAAGATCTTCACTCTGGGGCATTGAAAGGAAACCTTCTCAGTTAATTTCCCAACCCAATATATCTCCATTCGCTACATCACTCCTGCAATACGATATCCTTCCTCCTCCCAATGCCACAGACTGCACATATTGGGTGCTGTGAGATAGAGTTGAATGATGCTTTGCCTGCAGAAATTGCAATTAAATCTTTTCCCCCATCAAGTGTGTATCACGAAAATACCACTTTTACTGTGGGTGGGGACAGATATGAAGAAAATGACACTGAAATTGCTTTTTCTTTCTCTGTAGTTTCCACACTATCCTATTGCCGGATCTAGCCCCACTGTGTTTTGTGGTATCTTACCAGCCACTGGTTTGTCTGGGGGGTCAGTTCTCATTTATGCGATCACAATCATGCACGGTCAGAAACAGGGCTCTCTGGCCATGAAAAACATGGCAAATACTGTATCCAACTAGACTGAGATGTATTGGACAGCTAATCAGGGAGCAACAGAATATTAGAGATCCTCTGCTGCAATAAACCAGCCTTCATTCAGTCAAATCAAAGTGTCACATGCTATTGATTGGTGAAAGATGTTTGAGACTAATTGTTACCTAGCAGAAGTAGAAATCACTGTTTTCTTCCCCAGCATTAATTTTGATTCAAGCTTAATCCATCTCTGCCTTTGCCTAGATTTCCCAAGAGGCAAAGTGCAGACCGGCAGTAGTCGGACCCTGATAACAGATGTACTTTAGGCCCGGAGAACTGATATACAAGGGCCTGTCAGTCATACTTTAGATCAAGAAAACGCATGGATTAGCATATACAGTATACAGTATATGTGTATTATTGATGTAAACAGTTGTTACATCAATAATGTGTCCATTTTTAACTGTATACATTAAATAGTTACTTAAAAAATCTATGTTTCTATTTCAAATACATACTGATCTTTTGAATTTTCTGTTCATCAGAAAATCCTGTTAAATTTATCATGGTTTCCATAAAAAAAAAAAAAAAAAAAAATTAAGCAGCACAGCTGTTTTTAAAAATTGTTAATAATAATAATACAGGCATTGGTATTCCATACAGAGTGCAGAATAGTGCAGAAACATAACACCTCTTACACCTCAACAAAATATAAAATAAAAAGGAATGGCAGACATTTCGGCCAAAAGTGGGCGAAGATAAAAATCCTTGTCATTATTATATCTTTGTTATTAGAAAATAAGAATGTAGATAAACATAGAAATTGCTAGGAGCTGTGGCCCCTCAGGGGCCACGCCCACAACTTCCATAACTCCGGGTGGGGGTGAAGAATGGTGCCCCCCGTTTGAGAGAGGAGGTCCCTCCTGATCGGAATCTCCAGCGGAGAGCCGTCGAGGAGGGACACCAGGTCCGAGAACCATACTCGGGCCGGCCAGAACAGGGCTACTTGCAACAGACGGACCCCATCCCGGCGTACTCTCTCCAGAACTCCTGGGAGCAGAGCAATCGGGAGAAAAGCGTACAGACGAAGCCTCGGCCACGTCTGTACCATGGCATCCAGCCCCAGTGGAGCTGGATGCGT
>NW_015542356.1:1629667-1636257 GCF_001515605.1 Sinocyclocheilus anshuiensis | reverse complement strand
GGCTCTGTGTAGTTAATGCTGCTCAATGTGAAAGCCCGCAGGTGATGGAGATTTACCGCTGATTACAGAACCAGCTTTACTGATAAGATGCGCGTTAAATATCGCATGCGATTAATCGTGCAGCCCTAAAATAAAACAAACAGTGCTTTATTTTTCAGGTATAGTATTTAGCAGTAACATTCAAGAAATTGAATAAACAAATATTAAAATAAAACACTCTATACATCAAGTATACTTTTTAAAAGCAGCTGTATTAAAGTTCATCAGTCAAGTGCAGTGAGTTTTATTAACATTGAAAGAATAGTTCACCCAAAATGAAAATTCTGTCAATTCTGTCATAGTGTTTTATTTTATACCATCATTTACTCACTCATAAGTTAATTTAATCCTGAATTATGTATTATATATTATTATGTATTATATTATTATATATATTATGATGTATTATATTATGTATTATTATGTATTAGCTCAATCAAATGCAAAACATAACTTAGTCCAGTAATCAGGTGCTGTTTGACAGGCTTTAGAAAAAGCACACGTCAGAACTGCATCCATAATCCAATTTGTTTTAAACTTGAATGAGTTTCATTCTTCTGTTAAACATAAAAGTTAATTTGAAGAATGTGGGTAACCAAACAGTTGCTGGTCCCCAGTGACTTTAAAGACATTGGGGACCAGCAACTGTTTGGTTACCTACATTCTTCAAAATGTGTTCTTTTGTTTTCAGCACAAAAGAAATTAATACAGGTTTGGGACAACATGAGAGTAAGTAATGACAGAATTAAAATTTTTGGGTGAACTATCCCTTTAATGACAAGCAGGCAGCATGTTTAGTACTATTAGTCTGCTGTCACTTTAAGACCTGCACGCATCTAATATGCAGGAACACATCCTTTTGTCTCTCAGCTGTTTACCTTCACTTTAGACTTAACCAGCTGTGTTTATATGCAAACCTTGTGTGTTTTTGACAGTATTAGCGCAATCGGATGCGAAAGATAACTCAGTCCAGTAATCAGGCACTGTTTGACAGGCTTTTTAGTGTGTGCGTGCTTCAGGTGTACGCGCTGAGAAAAAGCGCACGTCAGAACAGCACGCAAATGCAATGTTTAACCGGCAAGGCTTTAAAGCACATGCAAATAATGCACTTTTGTGATTGCGCATAATTGCGGTGTCCTGTGAGTATAACTCTACTGCTGAGTTAGAACTGCAGCTGATAGATGTGTGCTATAGCACGATACTACGATATTTCTTCAAAAGCAGATCGTGGAGATTGTAGCAAATTAACTCAAAAGGGAAATGTATATAAATAATTACAGTTAATTATGATTAATTACAATTATTTATATCAGCTGTCAGTAGTAACTGTAGCAGAATTAAATTGCCAATTGCCAAATCAACCAATCTGTTCGTTGTAACGAATCAGTCCACTGAAGGCGAGCGTAGTGAGAACCCATGTGCAGTTTTATTTACAGGTGATCCAAACATCCAAACAATAATCCGAGACTTGACTTGACATGAACAGACTTGACTTGAACAGGCTTGACGAGGCATAAACAGACTAGACTCACCGACAGCGGGTTACAACATCAATACACGACAAAGAACAATGACAACATGATGGCTACTTATAGCAAACAAGAAGGGTCACATGACACAAACCAACCAATGGACAAACAGAACTGAGAACCACATGACCTGTACGGCATGTTGTAGATGAATCCAAGTGCAGATTTATTATACAGAGTGAAATCCAAAAATCCAAATAAAACACAGACTTGACTACAGACATGAAACAACTCACCAAACAGAGGTTAAAACGTTCAATACACGACAAGAGACAAAGGCTACATGAGGGCTACTTATAGCAAACAATAAGGGTCACATGACATAAACCAACCAATGAGAAACAAGACATGCCTTGGACAACCAATCAGAACATGACACAATGAACAAGAGAACCAATGGCATGAATACATGAGGGCAAGGGAAGCATGACACAAACAGGGACCATGACTAAACTACAAAATAAAAGACATGAAAACATGAACAAGAAACACAACCCAAAACACCACATTACATTCGTCCAGCGAACATTCAGTGTAAGCTCATATCAACTCTAGGAAAGGATATTTCCGTGGCCACAGAAAATACTTTCATACAGTATTAATGCATTAGAGCATGTAGTAAGGATCAAAACCGTAAAGGAACATTATTCACAAGTGGTGACAGAATCAGAAACTCATGTAATTCGTGCACAAACATTTTATTAACTAAATGCTAACACATAACTAGTCTAAACAAACAAACAAATAAACATACACTCATGCGTACATACAAAGGGAAGCTAAAGTGGATGAATGAAGCCATCAGAGAAACCAGAGAATGCAGTTATGGAAAATGAGTCAGAACCACCTGAGTTAAAAACCATCAGTGCCGTTTTACAACGGGGTCTACTGCTTATACTAAGCCTCTGTTTCGTTTAGCTAAATGTACGATACTTGCATTGCCTTGGTCGTTGAACGAGTGTCCAGATGCAGTCTTGGATGAAAGTCTTGATGGTTTCAAGGTTTGAACTTGCGATCATGTTCTTCCGGGTTTGAAGAGTGATTAACTCCAACAATGTTCTGACTCGGTGGTGGTTGGGAGTTTCTTCCCAGGTGGAAATTGAAAATAGAAGAATGCGGAGCTCGAGAGACATCAGCTGAAATCCTTGGTGAATGGAAAGACAAGGCCACAGCCTGACACCAAACTTAGGGGGTCCAGAAGAGTTCTATCTCAGCATCCCCATCCTCTTAGGATCTAAAAGAACCACAGACTGAGCTGTGTTGTGGCCTGCCAGGCACAGCAGCGCCGGCTCTGGGACATAGCAACCAGAAGATGGGAGGGTGATGAGAGATGAGTAAAGAGACTAAAAGCTAAGCGGGTCACTGAAGTGAGGCCTTTTAAGTTCTGTAGAGGTCACACCTCTCGGGGGTCAAAGAGCCAATGGTGACTTGCACTTCTGGAGGGAAAGTTTACGACTCTTTGTCACCGAACATGGTAATTTGCATATGTAACTGGATTGGATTTTGATGCAAAGACTAATAAAGATTCTTAGAACACTTGGCAATTTGCATATGTAGCTGGATTGGATGTTGATGCAAAGATTCTTAGAAAACTTATATGTTGCATAGGTATAAACATATAATATACACTCTCAATTAGATCATCCGAAGACAAATTCATAGAGACCAAACATGATATAGGTAAGGTTAAGTGAACGAGTGGTTCTATGATAAAATACAATATACAAAAATAGTAATAATATAAACAATGACCGGAGGATATGTGATAGGAAGGTCAAAGAAAGGTTTGTCTGTGAATGAGAGTCCATTTATATGGCATTGTGTGTCTTTCCTATGGGTAAATGAATTGAGAGTTGTCCTTTGGGTAATAAAACCAGTGTTAACAGCATTGGTTGCCATGGAACCAGAGGCCTGTTCTGCCTTTCTGAGGTGTTAGATGCATTTCGGGGGAAGCGTCCTCATAGTTGGCTTGTTGATTGAGGGGTGTTATGGAGTATTTGTTAAATATAACAAATCGTGTGTCTGATTGGTCCAGACGCTAAAGATACCATCCATACTGGCAGCTTTGCCACTACTAGTCTGATTGATTGCCTTCCTTACTTCCTTCATATTTGGGGGTAGATCAAGGTTATTCAGTGTAGACTTCTCTGGGATGGATTCCAATGCCAAGGGGGCAACTGCAGAGGGCCTATTGAGCAAGTCTGAGAAATGTTCCCTCCATCGATTGATAATGATTGTCTTATCTTTCAGTAGGGTGTTTCCATCAGCAGAAAGTAGTGGTGTTATGCTTGGTCTTGACGAACCGTAGATAGTCTTCATTGTGCTGAAGAATTTATTGGAATTGTTGGAATCTGCAAACCCTTGAACTTCTTCAGCCTTGTAGTCCCACCAGCTATCCTGCATTGCACACAGCTCTTTCTGAGTCTTTCTTTGTAGATACTTGAAGCGATCTTTCTTTGAGGTCATTTTGCCATTCAACATATGCCTTGCATTTTTCCTCCAACAGCCTCTTGATCTCATCTTTGTTCTCATCAAACTAGTCTTGGTGGACCCGCATCTGGAACCCAAGTGTTTCTTTTGCCGACTTGCTCACCATCTGCTTAACTGGTTCCACTTCTCAGTTGGATCTCCATTCAGTGGGCCATGAGCAGCCAGGACATCACAGAGGTGTTGTTAGTAACGTTTTTGTACAGTGGGATTTTTTAACTTGGCAAGGTTATACCTAGGTATATTTAGCTTAGGCTTCTTCTGGTGGGATGGAACAATGTGCAGTTTGAGTGAAGACCTAATCAATCTGTGGTCTGTCCAACACTCAGCTCCTCGCATGGCCCTGGTGATTTGGACATCACGTACATCCCGCCTTTGCACAAGGACATAATCAATAATATGCCACTGCTTGGATCTAGGGTGCATCCATGATGTCTTGTATTTGTTAGCCATTCTGAATAGTGTGTTGGTAATTGTGAGTTAATTTTCTGTGCACAGCATCAACAGCAATAATCCATTGCTATTCATCCTGCCAAGTCCATGAGGGCCCAACACGCCTTCCCAACTGCTGTGGTCATTTCCCACTCTTGCATTGAAGCCACCAAGAATTACTAATTTGTCAGTCATTGGTGTAGACTTCACGATAGAACTAAGGTTCCCATATAATTTTTCCTTCACATCGTCGCTGCTGGCGTAAACACTGATGATTGTTATGTGCCTATATACGAAGCTTCATAATCCACTCATTGATGCCAATGGAGAGACCAGGCAGCAGTTGAAGAAGCTTGGTACAAATGGCCAGGCCAACCCCATGGATCCTGTCCTCATTTTTCAACTTCCCCTTCCGGAAGAAAGTGTAGTTCACAGATGGATCCTTCCTCTGCAAGACGGGTTTCGCTGAAGGCAGCAATATCAATGTTATACTGAGCAAGTTCCCTGGTTAAGAGCGCTGTTCTCTTCTGGGGTCTAAGTGTATTGTAACTGTTCATCAGAATACACACATTCCATGCGCCAAGACTAAGTTTTTTTTTATATTGTCGTTTATTCGTTCGACCGCACTAGTATTAAACTGCCAGCTGCGGTCTGCTGGCCAGAAAACTGAGCAGCATGTCATTATGATGTCATTATGTCAGACTGAGTTAGACCTATCGGACTGCGCCATCTAGAGTTTCATGACAGAATTTTGAATTTAGTGGTTTGTTAATAGTGAGAAATGGGCCTTAAAATAAAGTGTGACTAATATTTTTGGGTCAGTAACTTACTCTGAGAAATATTAAAGTTAAAAATATGTTATAAACTGGCACAACAAGAAATAACTACTCTGTAAACATCATTGACTGAATATGACTGAATTACTTTATTTTCTTCTAATAACAGACATTATTAAAATTAAAATACAAATTACATCCTAGTCATTTAGGATTTTAAGTGAGACAAGCAATTCAGATAAAAAAATCCTGAGCAAAGGGAAGCCAGTTATTTGAAGTGATTCATTGATTCTTGTTGGGTCATAGCTGGATGGAGGATCCTCCCTGCTGTGTTTGACACAGACATCATTTTGTCAGACAGTTTGCATCAATCAGCGGCCCTCACTTGCTCCATTGAGTCTGTGGCGCCAGCGTCACACACACATTCACAGAGGTGATGCCGGGTAAGGGTGGAAGGCAACGAATATAGATTGTTGCTATAAAAGGACCAGGGAGATTGTTTCTGTAAAAGGCCATTGGTTTTATTCTCTGTTCTTTGTTTGTAATTTTGTCTTAATTTTTCTTTCTATGGGAATGAAAAGGATGAAGGACTATATATACAGTATATATATATTTATTTATTTATTTTATTTTGCCTTGATGCTTGAACATTTGTGTTTTTCTTGGTTCAGTAGTCTTTGCTATTATCATTTGTGAGTGTCTTATAGTACAACATATGGTTCATCTGTGCGCTGACTTGACATCACAAGAAAGCATTTAATTATTGATTTGACTGAGTTTAACAAGAGGTAAAGTGATGACTCTCTTGAGGATTCAGTGATTTAATCATAAGCTGAATATTCTAAAGCTTAACAGCAATATGCTTTAGACTTAAAGAGGGCAAATGTTAGAAAACCTGTGTAACAGAGTGGATGAACGTGAGGAGGTTGGTGACATGCTGGATTAGATAAAATGTCATTCACAAGTCCTAAGCATTTGATTGAGGATGAACACAGGTCAGACTTCATTTCCACACCAAAATGCATGTATAATTCAGGAGATTCAGGAGAGTGGTGTGTGTTGGTTTACACCTTAACCAGCAGTATAGTTTCATACTTTTTATAGTCCAATGCATATTTCTCATCATTGGTCTATTTTTGAAATTCAAGAAAGAAAAAGTTCATTAAATATTCATTGACACATTCACAATAGTGTTGTCCCTCTATATGGCGTATGGTTGGGCATATTAATAGTCTGTTATTGGCTTTTCAGCAAAATATACAGCAATTAACAAAACAATTCACAAAAGAGCAAAAAAAAAAAAAAAAAAGGAAAAGGCAAATACAAA
>NW_015542356.1:1615774-1629631 GCF_001515605.1 Sinocyclocheilus anshuiensis | reverse complement strand
TCGTATAAAATATGTGCACACACACACACACATATATATATATATATATATATATATATATATATAGCGAGAGAGAGAGAAATTGTGATGGATTAATTTTTCCTCATATTAGTGAAAATTGTCCTTAAAACTTTACAGTTAAAATCCTTTATTATATAGTTGTCTCTTTTCTAATGTATACTAGTGTTTTATTGTGTTCATGTTTCTTAATTCGATAGCAAAATAAGACGATACTGTAATTTTATATTTAGATTTGAGCAAAGAATCTACAGAAATTTACTAGTACATTTACATTTGCTAGTTTAAGAACTAGATTTTTTAAAACCAACATACAAAATAACTGCTAGAGAAAGCAAGAATTTGTTTAATTGAATTTCTGACTTTATAAATACTTAGATGTAAATACTTATGACAACCGTAATTTCCCTTTTGATAATTAGCCCCAGACATACTAAGAAAATTCTATATTTTTATTTCATGGAGGAATTCAAACATTATTTTAATACATATTATATATTTTTAATATATATGATAATTGTCCCTAAGCTTTAGTAGCTTATATTCTCAGCCTCGCTGCTATTTCCTGTTGGTTTGAGATGTTGATTTTTTTATTCAAGCAGGAATAGATCTTGCTGTGTAAATTCAAAATCAATACAAGACGGCTATTATGCCACTATTCACACAGAAAAATCAATCATGTTTCAGCAGCTGTCCAATGTTATGGAGCTTAGAGGAGAAATTGGAGAAAGGATAGAAGATATTTTCTGTAATGTGTGTCTCAAATATTATACATAGGAAATGAAGATGAGTGTGATTGTGTGAGTGTAAGGTGAATGCTGTAATTGTACCGATTGTTCATTTACAATGCTCAGTGTCACCCACAGTGTGCAAGAGTGCTCATGATTCCCTGTTCTCATTAATTTTCTTTTCCTCAGCGTCTCGCCTCTTTTGTTACTGTATCAATTTGAATCTGTCCTCATACAGTCACAAAATATTTTGTGTGAATATAAATGACCTCTCATTAAACAACTGTTTAATCCATTAATTCTGTTAAGTTTAGTTCTGCTCCCATTCCACGGTTTAAACAGAGATTCCAGTAGAAAGGGAAAAAAACATAAATGAGATCTCTTTAATATCTCAGTTATTTATCCTAGACACAGTGAAATTAAATGCAAATGAAGACTTTTGTTTCTCATTTTTGTCCTGAGAAAAAGACTCCAGAAATATCATGCCTCCTTTTTTTCAGGGTTTTTGACAACATCACAAACTTGAAATGCTATGATGCTATTATGGATGCTATTAAAAGTCTGAGATGTGAACCGTATATAAACTAAAACTTCTTAAATGAAGAAAGGTAATTGCAACTTTAAAAACTCAGAATTGTGAGAAATAAATTCTAAATTGTAAGATAAAAAGAAGCAATTGCTATTTTTAGTAACACTTTATTTTGATTGTCCACTTTAGACATTCTACTAACAGTGTAACTTTGTGACTACACGTCATCCAGCAGTCATTAGAGTATTAGTAGACTGCTTAATATCTTCTAACACTTTATTTTGATGGGTCCACAACATACAATATACTGACTATAAGAATCTTTGCAAGTATATAACTTATTCTACTAACCCTAAACCTAACCTAACAGTCTACTCTGAGAGTTAGTAGACATGTAGTTGCAAATTAATGAGAATTAGTTGGCATGTAGTTGCAAAGTTACTTGTAGTTAGTAGAATGGACTAGTTAGTAGTGGACTATCAAAATAAAGTGTAACCCTATTTTTTATTCTGTGGCAGAAACTGAAAAAAGCAGAATTGCAGAATTATGAACCTACATCGCATAATATAAACTATTTTTAAATTTCACAATTTTGAGTTGAGAAAATGAATGAATTGTAAGATATAAACTCAGAATTGCAAGAAAAAAGTGAGAATGATCAATTCAATATCTCACACTTAAGACTTCAGGAGTGTTTGGGAAAGCTGTTTGAAAACAATCCTAATTTTCGTTCCATTTGATGATGAACATGGGCTATAAATTACACACGTCTGATATAAATGAAACATAACCGAAAACTCTGCTGAGATATGATAGAGCAACCTCTGATCAATAACATTTTCCTTTGTGTTGGCATACTACTGCTTGGTTTCATTCCATGTTTGCAGCTTCACTGACAGTGAATTATGTCTCTCAGTTTCAGGCTTCTTCCCTGGCCACAGCACATGGATTTCCTCACGGAGTATCCCTACAATGACACTTATTATGACAACGGGACCGGGGCCCTCAACAGCACAATCTGTGAGGCCAAGCATCAGTATAACTACTATGCCATGCTCCTGACTCTCCTCATCTTTGTCATTGTCTTCGGCAATGTGTTGGTGTGTATGACAGTCTCCCGAGAGAAAGCGCTGCAGACCACCACTAATTACCTCATTGTCAGCCTGGCGGTGGCAGATCTTCTCGTGGCCACATTAGTTATGCCCTGGGTGGTGTACCTTGAGGTAAGAAACATTAATTGTGTCATATGGAGCCACGTTTCTGGGTTGCTGGAAGTTGAAAATAACCTAAGACTGTATGTCAAAAAAATGAGTCTCAACCTTGACTTTTAAACACTTATGAGGCATGATTCAAAGTGCCTCGCTATTGTTTAAATATGTGCTGTTGAATTAATTTAATTGGATAATCAGCTAACAACACCTTCGGGACATGTCCCAAGGGCTTCTATAATCTGGCGCCTTACAGCTTCCGGGTTTATAATGCACTCGGCACCACACGGCTTCTGTGTCGGCTGTGTGATTTCCAACTCCCAGACAGCCAATTGATCTGTCCTTTGTCCTTGAAACATATTGCACCTAAGACCATAATTTGTAGCCCCACAAAGGTTCCATAGGAACTAGAGGACTAATTGAGCTGCAGCAATGCATCAGTAGGGTAATTTCACATTTTCTCCTTCTCCTTAGGTGTTACAGTCTGTATAAGACCACAAATAGAACCCTGCAAGTGCTATTTTGGAATTTTGATGCAAGATATTTTGACCTTTGACCCAAGCATCACACACAGCTAAAATGATTAACTTTGGTAAAAAAAATAAAAAAATAAAAAGTCACACTTCAGTTTGGGGACCAATTGAATTTTCCCTTAGTAAACTCCTAATTTGCTGCTTATTAATAGTAAGGTAGTTGTTAAGTTTAGGTATGGGGTAGGATTAAGGGATGTAGAATATGTTAATGCAGAATAAAGCATTAATATGTGCTTTTTAAGTACTAATAAACAGCCAATATGTATGCATCCTAATGCATGCTAATAAGTAACTAGTTGATAGTGAGAATTGGTCCCTAAACTAAGATCTTTCTGTTTCTTGCTTGACATCTTGTAACATAAATACAGTATATCACTTCTAAGTTTTTCTGTAAAAAGACACAGAAATCCAGTGTTAATTTTGACAGCAAGTTTTGATTTTGATTGTCATAGCCTTTTGAATAAAATGCCATTTAGTTGTAGTCATCTGAATTGTTTATTTTTAGTCTACTTTTAGTCGACTAAATATACAGTAGATTTAGTCAACTAAAATCTAGCAGGTTTAGTTAATAATACTATATACTATAATAATACTTCTGGGGAAAACTATTAACCTGTTAATATGAATGATGTTAAGGGTTGAACGTGCAATACAGACACAGATTTAACTGCTGTGACATACAGTGTTGGCCAAAATGATTAGAACAGTAATGTTTTCACCAGCTAAAAAAATGGGTTTAAGTCAGTAATTTCTATCTTTTGCTGTAATGTGTCAGTAGGAAATATCGGTTTACATTTCTAAACATTCATTTTGCCATTAATTGTAATAATCCAGTGAGACTTTTGTTTGCACAAGCCGCAAGGGGTGTGAAAGGGCTCTTACAGTGACCAAGAATTTAACTTTTGTTGGTTTGTTTTTGGTTATTAAAAACAAACAAGTAAGCCCAGCCCAGGTGACAAAAAAGTAACGCAAATTAACATAATGCATTACTTCCCATAAAAAGTAACTCAATTAGTTACTTTTTATGGAGTAATGCAACATTGTAATGCATTACTTTTAAAAGTAACTTTCCGCAACACTGACTGTATATTATGTATATAGTTGCTCTTTGACAACCTGGTTTTGCTCCTCTTTTATAAGTTGCTTTGGATAAAAGTGTCTGCTAAACACTTAAATGTACATGTAATGTAAATGCAACTCAGTAGTAAAATTCTTTATTTTTTTAATATACACTGCTGGCCAAAATGATTAGAACACTAGTATTCTCAGCAGCTAAAAATGGTTTTAAGTCAGTTATTTCTATCTTTTGCTGGAGTGTGTCAGTAGGAAATATCATTTTACATTTCCAAACATTAATTTTGCCATTAATTGTAATAATCCAGTGATATTTTTGTTTGCTCAAGGAGTCTGACAACAGCCAGTGCTCCACACAGAGATCTGATCTCATCGTCATCCAGTCTTTCTGGAATGACATAAAGAAACTGAAGAAACTGAGAAAGACTAAATCCAAAAGAACTGTGGCAATGTCTCCAAGACGCTTCAAGAAATCTACCTGCAAAGCTACCAGAAAAACTATGTGCAAGTGTACCTGGAGCAGAACCAAAAGCTGCTTCAAACGCAAAAGATGGTCACACCAAATGTTTATTTTAAATTATACATTATACATTATTTTTGACAGCATCCTCATTTTACAGCATTTTTACACAAGTGCCGAAACTTTTAACAATACTGTAGCTTTGCAGGTAGGTTTCTTGAAGCATTCATATATATACTGTATATATATATATATATATATATATTGCTTCTATTGTTCTCCTCATTTGTAAGTCGCTTTGGATAAAAGCGTCTGCTAAATGATTAAATGTAAATGTAAAATGTAAGATGCTTCAAGAGACCTACCTGCAAAGCTACCTGAAAAAACTATGAGCAAGTGCACCTAGGGCAAAAGCCGCTTTAAACGCAAAGGCCGATCACACTGAATGTTGATTTCATTTAGTTAATAGAAGTTAATTGATAAAAGAAAATCTATTTATTACATTATTTTTGACAGCATCCTCATTTTACAGCATTTTTACACAAGTGCCGAAACTTTTAACAATACTGTAGCTTTGCAGGTAGGTTTCTTGAAGCATTCATATATATACTGTATATATATATATATATATATATATACATTTGTTTTTGTCCTCATTTATTTATTTATTTACTTACTCCAATTGAAGGCCCTATAACACAGCTAAACATTCACAGGGGAACTTGAGGGCACAAATAATGGCGTGGCGGGCGCACTGGTTTCCTTTGCATTGAAGCAATAACGAAAAAAAAAAAATGCCTGAAGACTCGCACCGTGTCTATACCAGATGTGACAAAATACTATAGAACCCATTATAATTGGTGATGCGGCTAGTAGAAATTATGAATGGACGGTAACTTAAAAATTTAGTAGCCAAATTGGCTGGTGAGTGAAAAAGTTAATTTCAAACCCTGTATGTATATATATATATATATATATTTATTTATTTATTTTCCTATGACACAAAATTAGAGTCTCTGCCATGGTTTAAAGTATGAAGCAGACATACAAAAGGTTGACTTATGGACATGTTTATGTAATGTTTATAAGTCTAAATAGGCTAATTGCTAGCTCTTGCTGGCTAAACAGTATGAAGTCCCTCCCTTCCCAGATGGATTGCTACTGTAGGTCATTTGATAATGATATATTAATCTTCATTGATAGATTCATCAATTGACTTTCAGTGGCATAGAATTACAACAAATTGACTAAGCTTTTGTCATTATGTTGTTGTTGTTGTTCGAGCAACCCTGTATTTGCATTTGTTTTAATCAGGCAGACAGTAGTTATTTTAGTATCATAGAGAACATTTTATATTTTTAATTGACTATTGTTTTTATTTTCATGTTTTCCGTTTCCATTTTAATTTGAATTATTTTTCATCATTTTGATGTTTTCATTATTCATTTACTTAATATGTCTATATAGCTTTTATAAAATATCAAAATTTTAGTTTTAGTAAATCAGGTTAAACTAAATGAGATGGAAATGTTGCATTTGCAAATAGCTGAAATTATTATTATTATGATTAATTTCTATTTATTATATAAAGTATATTTTATTTTGACAAACACATTTTTATGATTTTAGTTTTAGGTTGGCAGAGACCTGATGACTCTTGATGTTTGTAGCTGGAGCCAACTGTTGGATTTATTCAAATTCAGTTTGTGCTCAGGGCAATATTATCTCCAAAGCCAATTCCACTGCTAAAGCGCAACAGGAATTCTCTGTTAAATTGCTCTTCAGTTGCACCATTAACCAGAAATAATCATAATAGTGCTGGGAATGTAGGGAATGTGGGCTTTTGGTAGCACATATTGAGAATTTTAATGTACTGTCTTTGAGTCCATTCCGTATTATTGAGATATCAATGAAACAAACAGCAGGCATTCTGCTATACAGAAAATAAAAAAAAACCTTACAAACTCTCCACAGAAATGTTCATGGGGACATGAAATATCATCCATATCAAGTTTCAGGGTAACCTCAGATGTGCAAAAACCTCATTGGTAGCGCAGCATTATTAAAGATACATAAGAAGCCTTATCATGGTTAAAATGAAAGCATGCTGACATTTTCATTCCGTGGTAACTGAAATTCTGTGGCTCTGCAGTCTGCACAATTCATGTACAGCAGGTCAGGAGAAAAGGAGAGACCCACTTGGCATCATTGTCAGGTCTCTTACCAATGTCCATCTCACTCCGCATCAGTCTGTGGAACTTGCCTTTGGCTGCACTTCGCAGGGTCAGCTCAGCTGCTCTTTCAACCTCCTTGAAAAAATGTGGCCACCGTATTGTTCACAGTGAATGATTAGATGGGTTTATGCAATGAATTCTGTTACCATAAAGTAGCTCACCACTCAGACCAGAAATATGAATGATGTTATCCACCATTCTTGAACAGAAAACTCTATTTACTTATATAAAAAAGCTATTTAACCCTAAAAATGGCAAGACCATAAAGAGACATCAGAAAATTTATTTATTGCTATTTTCCATCTTATTGGGACACAAATAACACAACTTAATCATTAAAAAAAAAAACATGACTTTAATTTAGATTTTAATGTTTGTATCCCACAGGATACGTTGCCAGTTTGGGGATATAAATTAACTGAAAACAGAACACTTGATTTATACCCCTAAAAGGGTGACGTATCCCCTGAGATACAAACATTTAGAGACAGATTACAAAAAATGTAAGCATTTCATTAATAAAATGTCAATGTAAACCTAATAAGCTAATGCTGAACAACAGCTTTTTAAACAGGCTGAGTTGCAAACATTTAGAGACAGGTTACAAATAATGTAAGCATTTAATTAATAAAATGTCAATGTAAACCTAATAAGCTAATGCTGAACAACAGCTTTTTAAACAGGTAAGTCCCCTCCAACATGTGTAAATATGTGAACTAGATCAACTTTTATAGGAGGGTGAGTAGATTTCCCACTACAGGCAGCCATGCAGCTTTAAATGCTGCCCATGAGCTAAACAAAGAATGTATGAACAAAGTCAATATATCTAAATATTCACAACAAACACCCTTTCAACATGAAACCAAGAAATGAGACCTACACTTTCCCTGCCTCTCCCCACAGCCTCTCAAATGTTTGTATCCCACAGGATACGTTGCCAGTTTTAGGGTTAAATGATATTACACAAAGAGGACTAGAAAGGACTGTAACATTCTGCACGTGTCAACATGTTCATTCAGGTCATTCATGGTCTTCAGTTGTCTTAAGAGAGCCAATTTAATTATAAAACCACTTGAAATGCCCAGACTTTTGGCCCAACAGAAATTATTGAACTAGCAAACACCTTTTGTCTCTTGAAGTATGTTGATGATTTTGGCTGCTGTAGAAAGAGTGTCTTTTGGAGGCAGAGAGTGTTTTGTAATAATGTATTAAACCAGACAGCAACTACACACTACCAAAAAGCACCATGATACTTCCTTGTCTTTTATAGACATGAATGAATATATTAATCATTCAGTATCATTGTAAATGTACCATGGCATTACTATCTGATGCCATTATAACACTGCCACAAAATGCACAATGTAATGGCAGTTTCAGAAGATGTCACAACAAAATTGTAAATAATATTGTTTCTAATACATTCAAATATGATATAGTGTAAGGATGCAGGTAGAGATAATACATTTTAACAAAATTAATAATTCCACCTCCACTCCACTATAATCCACACACATCCCAGGCCAAAGATATGGTAAAGAAATGATTCCATTAATTACTCAAATAAATGAATAAGTGAAATCCCACACACACAGTAAACAAAAGAATGTCAAAATACCACTCAAAATATTGCCAATTACCACAGAATTCCTGAAGTAATAAATATCTACACAACAATCACTGTGCGATTAAAGTGCATGCGTATAGTATCATATTATTGTTTTTACTTACTTTATGATCCTTACATAATTGAAGTACACAGTCGTAGAATGAGGGAGGACCAATGAAACTAAAACGTTAGCTTCTTAACTTTTAGCTTTAGTTGAAGTTAACTTAATGTCATATTTTTTTTCTATTGCATATTTTTGCATTCTTTAAAAAAAAAATACTTAAAGATCAAAAAATAATTGGCGGGCCCTCTGTAGTACCACCACGGACCCCGTGTCGAAGAGCCTGAATTAGGCCCAGCGTACAATGAATGTGGTTACTGCGGCAGCTACTTAGACAGATCTTCGATCAATGTAGAGTTTCCTGACAGTGTTGCAGATACACTGTATTAAGCTGTCGACCGAGATAGAGAATCTGGCTATGTAAAAGAAATGTCGTCATGTCACCGTTTACCTGTAAATAATGAATAGCTTTATAAAGATGTGCTCAGGCAGACATGCTCTCACTGTGATTTCTACATCTAATGATGGCGAGGATGGAGAAAGGGAAGGCTGATGAATTGTGCCAGCACTGATTTATAAAAACTAAGTCAAGTTAATTGGATCTGTGTTGAGAAGAACCAGAGATTTAGTGACGAGGGAAAGAACATTGAGCGAATTTATGCTGAGTTATGTTGACAGTTCCAGCTGACAGGACATGATTTAGTAGGATTTGAAAATAGACTGATGATATTGCACAAAGTGTTCATTGTTGGAAGTGTGTTTTCATAGTAGGGATTTGTAAGTGGCTAGGCTGAAGCAGTGAGATAACACCAAATCAATGACTACTCCGAAGTAAAAACCTTCATCATTTCCTTCGTGCAGAAAGGGACATCCATAACAGTTATTTCTCTAGAGAGTTTATGAAGGTCTTGAAGAATGAGTAAATATGACAATATAAGAAAATTCATTGCAGTGTCAAAAAAAAAAAGGCCCATGTTTCCTGCAGCTACAGTTTTGGAAGACAATACAATGACTAATTTACAACAACAGTTGTGTCACTACTGCATGTATGGTAGAAAAAAAAATGGTATTCACTAACCACACACAAACCATGAGCTGTATGCATTTTAAGT
Source organism: Sinocyclocheilus anshuiensis (assembly GCF_001515605.1). NCBI lineage: Eukaryota > Metazoa > Chordata > Actinopteri > Cypriniformes > Cyprinidae > Sinocyclocheilus > Sinocyclocheilus anshuiensis. The sequence goes on along the minus strand of NW_015542356.1, from coordinate 1,620,065 downwards.
CAGAATTGGCTGCTATTAAATTTAAAGAAATTGTAGGATGATGTTCTTCCACCCTGGTCTACACAAGTTATTTAGTTAAATATGATAATATTATATATATATATATATATATATCTACACAAAATATATAGTTAAATATGATAATATTATATATATATATATATATATATATATATATAATAAAAATTCTATCACATTTCTAAGGCTATCAATCCATCCATCCATTAATGGGCAATAAAAGAAGGCTGTCAAGTCAACATTCAAATGTTGCATTGTATTTGAATTTCAATTTATTTGAAATTTTTTACATTAAAATTCAAATTCAACATCCTGTTTACTACCTGAATTTAAAATGAATTCTCAGTTCAGTTTTGCATGCTGCACAGATTGAGGTAGTCTGCTGAATTCACCCCAAAGAGCTTTGCATGAGTTATGATACTCTTTTGATTTATATGCATGTCTCTAAAAGTACAAAAGTTTGCAGACAAAGGGTACATGAGGACTATAATGAAGTCAACTGTCAATTCCAAAGATTCCTTTCATTTTTGCTATCTGTTGTCGGTGGAAATAACAGGTAGATCAGATATGACAGGCTGCAGTGATAAGAGGTGGAGAATTATTCTTTATGTCTCCTGAGATAAAGAAGAAAGTAGACCGACTTAGAGGACTCTCATTGTTACTCTATAGAGTTGTTTTGGAAAATCTTGCTCTTTCTATTAGCTCACTCAGTCTTGTTCCCTTGGTACCAGCTACTGCTGGCTAATGTGGTGCCACATGAGTACTAATAAGTTCTCAATTGTAAAGGGCATCTAACTCTATTAAGAAAACACCTTCTGAGGAGGATAATTATTTAATATAAGAAAAAAATTTTTTTTAGAATAACCTACACAATTTGATTTGTAATGTGAGGGAGGCTAATGCTACTGTCATTTAAGGGAGCGCGGGGCACAAACTAATACGGGTTAGTTGTAACACACGTGGTTTAAATATTTCCACACGTTCTAGAATAACAAAATTTACGATATTTCCTAATTGCCATATCAACACTATATAGAGGAAAAAAGTGTGCCAAAATTCTAAAATCTTTTGAAGATATCGCTGAACATTTATTTTAACATAGTAAATATACATTTCTGGCTTAAGTTTTGTATCTCAGTTTTTAGTATTCATTTAAAATGAGAAAAATCTGCTATTATTTTAATTTCCAATCTGTTATTTATCAGTTTAGTTTTTTAATGCTTCGCTAACTAGCAGAAGACACTAACCAGTTTTAAATTCCAGTTGCTCAGATGGGGAACGTTGTAACACTGTGTTACAATGTACCCTGCTATTATTACACTATTCTATTCTATTATTATTATTATGCTATTCTATTACATTAGCTATGTAATTTACACTGTTTGCTTTAATGCATTTTAATGAGAAACTACGAGAAACAGGTGAAAAAAGACTGACAGAACTTCAGGAATCTTATCTATGCACAATCAGCTTGTAACACTCCAAAGATAAAGGAAAACTTAAATCGCATCATATGACCCCTTTCATGTTCAGAAATTATTATTTCAAGAAATGTAAAGCATTTTGGCTCGTTTATGGGCCGTACCAAGCATGGGTGTTCATTGTCAAACTCCAAAATCAGATTATTTGTAATTCTTAAAAAATGCCATTATTTTATTTGAAAAAGTTAATAATTTTATTTTATTGACAAAATATTTTAGTTTGACTTGCATATTATTATTTTTTTCATTAGATCAAGTAACATTTTAAGCTGTTATATGGTCATGTTACAACGTGCCCCTCAGATGTTACAATGTACCCCACCTACGGGGCATGTTGTCACATTTCACTTCCATTTTTGAAGGTAAATAAAGAAAAACGTATACACTGTAATTATGAAAGAAAGCAACATATTTGTACTAGACAAGTGTGAAATTACTGTGGATAAAAAAAATAATCTGAACCCCTTGTGGATTTACACAAACTGAGAAAGTCAAAAAGTGTTAGGTTGTTCCCTACTCTCTCCTACTGCACTAGGTATTAGAATTGAGGAATATGTAGGCAATTTAGCATTATTCTTCATTTTATATTTCTAAGAATAACAACACCTCCAGTAGCTGATTACTCTAGGGACACAAGTCTTTGACTATATTTAAAATAAAATGGAAAGTTCAAAGTGAAAAGCCAAAAATAATGAAAGAAATATGCAATTCACACTGAGTCCGAAAAATACATATACAGTAATTAGTGTATTATCACTTATCATTTTAAGTATACAAACTTCAAATACAGTTAAGTAACTCTTTACTTATTCATACTAAGAGCTTAAGAGCACTACTAAAAGCTTGTTGAATGCACTTGAATGGAAAGGTGGTGGACTTTAAAGCATATATTAAGAGATAAAATTGTACAACCAAAGCTAAGCAACCATAGAATGTGTTTTTCTTTCTTTTTTATTAAAATAACTGAGTGTATGATTGAGAAAATAGCCTTTCATACATTAATAAGGCATGAATATATCTCCCACTTCTCAAATGCTGTTAGCCCTTTTACATTTCTGTGAGCTATCGTTTCATCTCTTGCTTTGCAAAACTGCTAACTTGAATATTTAATAGAAATGCTGCTGTTTGTCGTCACACTGATTTGTGTGTATTAATGGCTTCTCAGCAGTATTGCTAAGGCTCTGTGGGGTGTTATAAATCTCTCCATAAAGAAAGCACATGTAGGTTCTAAATGAAAGGTTTTGTGGAAAACAACTGGATATTCCTTACAAAATATAAAAAAAATTCAACAGTATTTTTCAATCGTGAGTAATTTTATTTGAAAAGCTTTTTAAAATACTGTTGTTTTCATATGATTGAGCCAGATTGAGATATAAAAAGGTTCCTCGATATGCACCACTATTACAGTTTTTCTCGGCTGCTTTGGTGCATTTCTCGAATCATTCTTAATATTTGCAAAGAAGTATGTGCATTTCTCAAAACAATTCATACGAACAGCACCACACAATGAACGTCAATTTATGTCAATGAACATATCAGTGCCATCAGAATGAAAAGTCCTTGTGTCATTGTTCACAAAACCAGATAGTCAAAATGCTTAGTCATGTTGTCAATATATCAGTGCACTATGTTAGTATTACCTGATGTAAACTATGGCAATAGTTTAGATGACAGTTACTGTATTGAAATGCAGAAGGCTGCACTTCTTATGTATGCCATATATCCATTTCAAAAGTACAAATTTACACATTACTATATGTGGGATATTGATTGAAAGAGACTGGATAGGATTCACAGTTACACATTTATAATGTAGTTGTCTGACAAAAATAAATAAATAAATAAAAACACACATACATTACAACGTCATTGTGATATACAAAATAAAAAGTAATATGGGCACAAAGGTGAAAATAAAAAAAATTGGAAAGTACCTTGTCAGAATTCGTAACTCTTGTGTTGTCCTCTGTCTATAACTGGTTTGTCATTGGTTGATGTATATTCTCTTCATTAAGTCAAGATTCACTTGCACAATGCACGGCAAATTTACACAAAGCCTAATAGAAATGTGTAGAAAATATGTTTAAAAGTTTATGACAACTGGATCTACAATTTTGCATTTAATGAATTATAGGATGAACTAATGACTAGGGGCCCTATTTTAACGATCTAAGCGCAAGGTCTAAAGCGCACGGCGCAGGTGCACTTAGGGCGTGTCCACATCCACTTTTGCTGGTTTAACGACAGTAAAAATGGTCTGCGCCCCTGGCTCATGGTCTAAAAGGGTTGTCCCTATTCTCTAAATGAGTAATGGGTGTGTTTTGGGAATAACGTGCAATGAACCAATCAGAGATTCATCTCCCATTCCCTTTAAGAGCCAGTTGCACTTGTGCCATGGTGGATTTGCTATTTACATGGTGGAATTTGCAAGCACAAAGACAGAAGCGTCTCCAGAGAGGAAACGGAGCTGCTCGTGCGCGAGCAAATAGGTAAACATTTTGGTTGACAGTTACTGTACTGAACAGTATGCCATATGCTTATGTATGCCATATATCCATTTCAAAAGTACAAATAAAGACATTACTGTATGTGGGATATTGATTGAAAGAAACTGGATAGAATTCCCAGTTACACTTTTACTAGTGGTCTGACCAAAAAAAATAAAAAACACATTACAATGTCATTGTGATATAGAAAAGGAAAAAGAAATATGGGCACAAAGATGAAAATAAAAAAAAAATTAGAAATTCCATTGTCAGAATTTGTAACTCTTGTGTTGTCCTCTGTCTATA
>NW_015542356.1:1611736-1615137 GCF_001515605.1 Sinocyclocheilus anshuiensis | reverse complement strand
GCTCTTTAAAAAAAAAAAAAAAAAAAAAAAACCTACTGCGCCATTGACTTTAGACCAGGTTTTAGCTGGTCAATGGCGCAGTCTATCTTAGTTGCCTCAAAACAGCAACGTGCCAACAGTGCGCCTGAACACACCTCGTTTTCAGACCAGCACGCCCATGAGCGCACAAATGGGCGCAAATGCATTTGCTATTTAAACAACGTGGCGCAGGACGTGAAATTGATTACTGCGTTGGGCTGAAACTAGCAAAAAAACACTTTTAAAGCCCTATATGTTTTGAGGGGTAAGACTATTGCACAGAGAACTATATAATATATTTTGAGCAACATGACAATAGCAACTGATAATGTAGGAAACCGTAGACAAATGTGCATAAAGTTGCATGAATGTACCAAAGCAATCGCAACTTGTTCAAAAGAATGAGAAACTGCTTTTATGATGTGCACAAGTGACTAGATGACGTGAAGGTTGAACAAGTAGATTTGAGAAGTTAATTTCTGATTCGAGAAATGCACCAAACTGAGAAAAACTGTAGTCTAAAACAATGTAGCTATGCTCATTTTTTTTTCACAGGCAGTATATTACAGACCGACCGACCGACCGACGCATTTCTCAAATCATCCTTAATATTTGCAAAGAAGTATGTGCATTTCTCAAAACAATTCGTACAAACAGCACCACACAATGGATTACCTGCAAAAGCATGTAACTTACTAAAAATCTTACTTTAGCTCATCTCTCAAAAGTAAGCATTTATGTCAATGAACATATCAGTGCCATCAGAATGAAAAGTCCTTGTGTCATTGTTCACAAACAAGATAGTCAAAATGCTTAGTCTTATTGTCAATATAACAGTGCAATTTGTTAGTATTACCTGATGTAAACTATGGCAACAGTTTGGATGACAGTTACTGTATTGAAATGCAGAAGGCTGCACTTCTTATGTATGTCATATATCCATTTCAAAAGTACAAATTTACACATTACTGTATGTGGGATATTGATTGAAAGAGACTGGATAGAATTCCCAGTTACACTTTTATTAGTGGTCTGACCGAAAAAAAAACACACATTACAATGTCATTGTGATATAGAAAAGGAAAATGAAATATGGGCACAAAGATGAAAATAAAAAATAAGAAACTCCATTCTCAGAATTTGTAACTCTTGTGTTGTCCTCTGTCTATATATGCTTTCCAATTGAAGGTTCATGAGATGCACCTTTGAGCAATTTCAGAGAACTGGTTTATCATTAGCTGATCTACATTCTCTTCATTAGTGAAAGTAAAGATTCACCTGCGCAATTCATGGCACATTTACAATAGAAATGTGTAGAAAAAAATGCTTGACAGTTTATGACAACTAGATCAACCATTTTGCATTTAATGACTTATAAGATGACCTAATGCCTAGAGGTTTTGGGGTGTAAGACTGTTGCACAGAGATCTATATAGTACATTTTGAGCAACATGACATTAGTAACTGATAATGTAGGAAACCGCAGACAAATGTACATAATTAACTGCATGAATGTACCATAGCAATCGCAACTTGTTCAAAAGAATGAGAAACTGCTTTTATGATGTGCACAAGTGACTAGATGACGTGAAGGTTGAACAAGTAGATTTGAGAAGTTAATTTCTGATTCGAGAAATGCACCAAACTGAGAAAAACTGTAGTCTAAAACAATGTAGCTATGCTCATTTTTTTTTCACAGGCAGTATATTACAGACCGACCGACCGACCGACCGACCGACCGACCGACCGACCGACAGACAGACAGATAGATAGATATTTGTTAATGCATTAACAAACATTAACGAACAATGAGCAATATATTTTTGTAGCATTTATTAACCTTTGTTAATGTTCGTTAAAAATATGGTCATGATAGTTCACAATGCATGAATGATTATTTTTACCAAATACAACTTTTGATCTTAAAAAATGTATTAGTAAATTTTGAAATTAAAATTAACTAAGAATAAATAAATTCTGTAGAAACATTGTTCATTGCTAGTTTATGCTAACTAATGTAGTTAACCAAGGTTAACAAATGAAATCTTAATATAAAGTGTTACGTTTTTTTATATGATACTTCATTTTCCAGAACTAATTTTGTATTCAGTTTTTATTTTATTTTTTCCAGTGCATGATTTCTATATCCCTCATTATTAATTAATTGGTTTATTTATTTATTTTATCTGCCAGTAAAGTCTTATTGTTGTCCACAGTAAATAACTGAACTTGTCTTTTCAAGTCTGATTGTGTGTTTGTGCATGTGTTGCAGGTGGTGGGGGAGTGGCGTTTCAGTAAAATCCATTGTGATGTGTTCGTCACCCTGGACGTCATGATGTGTACAGCCAGCATTCTTAATCTGTGTGCCATTAGTATTGACAGGTAGGTTCTGCTGTCAGATCAGGAAAAGTGTAATGATTCTTTTAAATGGCAAGAATACCATAGATTAATCACTTATTTGTGTGGGCAGTGGAACGGGGGGATGTTATACCATATGAAATAGGCATCTTGTTGTTTATACAGTTGTGCTAGCATCCAAAAGTCATTTAAAACCATTTGTTAGTGAGTTGTTAGAAACAGTGAGGGAAAATGAAAGACAAAGAAAAGGGATAGTTAACTCAAAATGAAAATTCTGCCTCATGTTGTTCCAAACCTATTTGACTTAATTGATTTTATGGAGCAGAAAGAAAAATGTTTCATCCATATAATAAAAGTCAAAGGTCACCAAAACTGTTTGGTTACCAACATTCTTCAAAATATCATCTTTTGTGTTCTGCAGAAGAAAGTAAGTCACACAGATTTGGAATGTCATGAGGGTGAATAAATGATGAGAGAGTTTGAATTTTTGGGTGAAGGTGCAGAACACTAAAGCGTTTAACTTCAGTAAAGAGTTTTTTAGAGCAAAAAACACGTCTTATTCACTAACCACATTTAATTCAGTTTGATCAGGTGCTAAATTGCCTTCTGCAATTAAAACTGTGCTATTTCCCTCCACAGAAAGCAGGTGGTATACTGAATATTAGTTAAAAAGAGATGTTTGTCTACATTTCTATTGATCATGGTAGCAAAAGTTCATCAATTGATGACCATTTGATGGAGAAGAACGTTATGAACTAGTACTTTTGGCATTCTGAAAAGTCCCAGTAAAGCATGTCAGATTACAGTAATCCGCTGCAAAGAACGTCTCGGTTACGTATGGTAACCCTCGTTCCCTGAAGGAGGGAACGGAGACGTCACGTCGGATGACCGACGAATTGGGATCCTACCAAAAGGCCACAGATGCTGCCCCTTCCAGTGTTCTGTGGAAGGCACCTGCGCCCCTACTTTTTGGCGTAGGCCAGGGCTTGCACAAGAGGACCAGCTACTGCTGCTATGGCACTACC
>NW_015542356.1:1600296-1611695 GCF_001515605.1 Sinocyclocheilus anshuiensis | reverse complement strand
GCCTCAGACCGCCCGCGCTACTGCCTGAAGTAGCGCCCCCTGGCTGCCGCCATGAGGAGAACTAGATCGAGGCAGAGGCAACGGAACTCCGCCCCTTGAGGAAACGGAGCTTGGCCCGCGACTCCGAGATGATCATCTTCCCGCAATGAGAAGATGACTCATCCACAAACGCCACCTCAGCGTCCAGCGCCAGGTAACGACCGCATCCAGAAACGCCCGGGTGATACGTTGTCTATAGCAAGACCCACATCGTCTTTACAAAGACGTAACGTCAAGTTTGCCACGCAGCGTCGTCTTTAAAAAGACGCACCCGAAATTGCTCTTTTAGGGAAAAAGCTCTTTTAGCGTGCTGAGGCGCACAGGGGAGATGATCATCTGCAACACAAACAGGGGGTAGTGCAGCCTGATGTGTGCAACCCACTCGACACGGGAAACCACCACCGCTGAAGCGCCGTACCGCCAACATGAAGAGCTCTCCAAGAGCGTGCTGAACTCGTTCAGTCTTCTTCTCTCAGTAGAGTAGTCAGGAGCAGAACGATGTGATCGCTCGGCTCCGAAGCGAAAAGCTGAATATGCGCTGCATCTGCTGCCTACTTATACTCACGCTGTGATCAGCGGCAGCTGGATGCAATAATCGCATGCCAATGTGCATTGGCTAGTTTAGTTTACACTCGAAGTAGATTGGTCTCTCTAAGCGAGATCCCAATTCGTCGGTCATCCGACGTGACGTCGAGAGTGACCGACTGAAAGGGAACAGATAGTTCTGTCATGAATTCAGTGCTAAAACAATGCAGACATCACTAACAAAAATCACATTCAGTGCAATGCATGCTTAGTAAAGTCCCACAGAATGTAAAAGCTTTTTGTTAGAGTAGGAAGACCCCTGAAAGGTTTGGAAATGATAGTGATGATCATGATGAAGTTTAGGTTTATTACAGTTACAAAAGCAAGAGAGATGATGGCACAATAATGGCAGCTGGTATCAGAGGTAGCTGGTCAGGTGTGACCATCATTGTTTCCTTCTCTGTTTGTCTGCCTGAATGCAAATCCACCCCAACCCATCCACCCCCTCTTCATCTCCTTCCCTCTGGGCTTCTCGTGCAGGTACACGGCTGTTGCCATGCCGATGTTGTACAAAACACGCTACAGCTCCAAGAGACGAGTCACGGTAATGATCTCGGTGGTTTGGGTGCTTTCATTCGCTATTTCCTGCCCCTTGCTGTTTGGATTAAATAACACAGGTAAATGTCTGAGTTTTTTTCCCTAATATTCATAAAGCAACAGTTCACACAAAAATTAACATTAGGTTATTTACTCACCATCATAGCATTCCGAACCAATATGCTATGTTTTTGTATTGTTTTGTTTTGTTTTAAATACATATATTTTTATACATATATTCTTACAGAATAAACAAAAGAGACAAAAACACCACAATGACAAATAATATTTTATGCCATTCATGACATTATCACTATGAACTTCCACAATAAAACAACAGCATAGAGATTCACTGAAAATGGAGCTTTGCCATTACAGAAAAAAATAGTATATTAAATTTAATATTTAAATTAATATTATAAAAATTAAATATAGATTTTTTTGTATGAAAATATATGAAATTAAAATAGACAACGATGGCCGTTTTATTGTTAGCATCATTTTTTTTTAAATAATTGAATGGTCCAAAGTAGTCGAACATGATGCAATACAATTCCAGCAGCAAGCAAATTGTCCATCCACACCAGATGCTACATGGCTATGGGCATGACCGGACTTACCATTGGGCTTGAATGGGCTGCAGCCCAGGGGCCCTGCCTTGTAGGGGGCCCCGCCTTAACTCGTTTACATTTGTTCAGTTATGTGCCAGTCAGAAATTATTAGCCGCATTTCAACTGCGCATACGGGCCAGCCGGGGCTAACCCAGCTAACAAAAAAAGGTCCCCAGGACGTCCCCTAAATGGCCTCTGCGAACGTCCCCCGGACGTCAGCGTGTAGGGTCCCATTTTACGTCGAGCGGACGTTCGCGAAGACGTCCCCCGGACGTTCAAGGGGACGTTCACAGGACGTGCAGCGGCCATTCGGGACGTTTAGGGGACCTTCGCTTTAAGTGCTGATTAATTTGTGATCACATGGCTACTTTAAACGGTTCCATTAAGCCTTTAGCCCAAAAGAGCGCACATTTACAAAGATAATGATAAATTCTCACGTTCACGCCTCACTTCTTTACAGAGGATGATTCTATATTATATTAATGTTCCACTAAATTAATCTGAAGAGTTTTGAGTCCAAAGACTATAGAATACCCTAATACCTTACAGGGACTTTGTCCCGTCTCACTACCTCCACACAAAGTGGAGCAGAAATTTCATCAAAACGATAAAAAAAAAAAAAAATAGCCATTTACAGGGTTCGTACGGTCATGAAAACCCCAGAAAGCTTTGTAAAAGTCGTGGAAATTTATTTTACAAATCTCTATATAATAGAATATATTTTTAATCACGTCCTGAATCTCGGTGCGAGATTGCGCATTTTGGTTTTACTCATTTTCGCAGGTTTTGCACGTTTGAAAAATTCCCGCAAACATTTATTTAATATACAATGTAGGTTATGTTGAATATATATATTTTGGTTTTACTCATTTTCGCAGGTTTCGCACGCTTGGAAAATTCCCGCAAACATGTATTTAATATACAATGTAGGTTAGATGAGTTAAAAAAATTCACACAGAATATCAGATTAAGTCAATCATTTGAAAACAGCGTGTGTGCTTCAGCTGTACCGCGTCTTCTCGCTCTCACTCTCAAAATTGCCTCACATCAGCACATCTCATCTGCACTAAGATAGCTGCTGCACACTGCCATACAAGACTTTTGCCTAATCGGGTCAGTGTTGCATCATCACAAAAGTGTATAATTTGCACATCTTTTTAAGTCTTTTTAAACCATTTGGTACTTGCGCTATCAAAACTACTTTTCTGGGCGCTCACGGTCACATCTAAAGCGCGCGCACATGAAGCCACTCAAACACCTCCAGAAAAAGTTATTGTTTTCATTGTTTCTGACTCAAGTAACCTTGCATTTTAATAAATAATGTTACATAAAGACAATTAAACGGTCAGTATAAATGATCAAGTTACTAGCAATAGCACAAGGATACAATTGAAACAAACTGTGTTTTAACTTTTTCAGGTAGACTAGCCTAAAACTAACAGTAGCTGCTACTATTCAGGAACAAAATATTATGTATAAAGTCATATATATAGATTATATTTATATATTAATCCATATTAAATATGAAAAAGTTATTTAGTCAAGAGCAGATTTAAGCAGAGTGATTTTTTTTCTTTTGTTCTTTAACACAGACTGACAGACAGCAGGTATACTAAAAGCTGCTGTCACTTTCATACCAAATGTTAATGTTAACAATGTTAATTAATTAGGCCTATTGGTTATTGTTAACAACAAAAGGCAAAATCACTCACTGCTCTTGACTGAATAACTTTTGTAAAAGCTGTTTTTAAAACGAAATTCAGGTCCTGAGTTTAATTTATAATACTGGCTAAGCAAATTACAATATACATAACATTCTGGCATTCAGTTATGTGATTATGTAGCCTAACATATGTTCTCTGCATGAAGTAACGTCTGGCACAGTCGCAGCCTGTGCTTATTAGAAAGCAAACAAATAGCATTAATAATCATTAATTTTCCTTAGCATATGCTATGATAAATCTGAACATTTGTGTAAAATAATGGAGCATTAGGTCATGAATATTGCCTTAAAAGTCATTGAAATTTATTGGTTGAACATACCCTGCATTTAATGAGTGAATGCCTACGCTTATAGAGATATTCACACAAACTAGAGTCCTGTTTTTCCGAATATCTGCACGATGGCCAGATTGAATTTATTAAATTTAAGAATCTGACATAAAAAGACAGATAAACAGACAATAGATTTTCATAATAATACATCTCTTTGTTTTTTTCTGCTCAGTGTTATTTCAGGGTTTTGATCTCTCAACTGAGAGATCACATCCTGTTTATTGTATTATAGTGACTATTTAATACTACATCTAAACTTTGACTAGGCTAGAAATGTTGCTTATTAATTGTATACAGTATATAAACCTGAAAGCATATTTTAATTTTTGTATATTTTGTGTTACTCCATAATAATGTTCTAGTTGAGGGCATTTGTAGTATAGGTATGGGGCCCAAACATAACCTCAATCCCAGGGGCCCCCGGCCCCGTAAGTCCTGCCCTGGCTATGGGATGCAAAAAAATCACCGCCAATCAGAAGAACGTTATGGGTGGGCTCTTTCTGCAAGTGGACAAGAACATAATCTAATTCATAAATATTAAACCATTTAAATATGATTAAAATATGTACTGAGTGACTGATATAAATTATATCAGTCACTCAGTATGTATTTTAATCATATTACATCCAAGCAAGTTACTGAACTCTCACTGTATGATATTACAGAACGTTGTCCGGTCCAGTTCATTTCACACAGCAGTGTTGTGTTTCTGTTAATCTGCGTGTTGACAAAGATACTCTCGTGCTGCGGTTATTTACTAGTAAATAATTGTAAATAACGAATGCATTGTACATTAAGCTTACAGTAGCCTATATCGATAGAACACGTGGAACATACCAACTATACAAACTGTGTGGGGGGAACCTAAACTGAGCCATTCACTATATAGGCTACTACAACCAGGGCGTTGCTGAAAATGAGTGTGCGAGTTTGTTTACAGAACGCTGTTGTCACTGCTGCAAACTCCCATATAAATAATTATTCAAAAAATATAATTTCCCTGCAGCCAGTGGGCCCCCTTTCCAGTGTAGGCCCCTGGGCTTCAGCCAGGATATAATCTTTGTCATGAAATACACTTGTTGGTTCACTGTTTTAATGTTTATGTTTATTGTTGCTTTCAGTATGGCTATACATGTCAAGGTAAATTATATTCAAACTCTATTCAAACAGTTGTTCTAGCTGTGATGTCTCAGAAATAGAAACCGTATCTAAAATATAATCCATTGTTGCTAATTTTGTATCACCGTTGTGGCTGGTTAGGACAAAAACATCTTTGTCATGAAATACACTTGTTGGTTCACTGTTTTAATGTTTATGTTTATTGTTGCTTTCAGTATGGCTATACATGTCAAGGTAAATTATATTCAAACTCTATTCAAACAGTTGTTCTAGCTGTGATGTCTCAGAAATAGAAACCGTATCTAAAATATAATCCATTGTTGCTAATTTTGTATCACCGTTGTGGCTGGTTAGGACAAAAACATAATAATAATAATAATAATAATAATAATAATAATAATATAATAGCTAATAATCGTATCCCAAGCCTTCTTTTGCTAATTTCAAAAAGAAAGAAAATGTGCTTTCCATAGATAATAAAATGTAATTTAATGGGCAAATCTATAATTATAATATAATATAATTTTTATCCTGTTGTTTGTTATATTTAGTTGTTTGGTCAATGTCTTTGCAGGTTTTGGTCCTATTTCTGCTGTAGATTGAAAGGACCTTTGAATTAACCAAAATCATTTGGCGAAGTGGAACTGTACTGCTGTCAAGACCTACATTAAACTATTTTAGCTGTGTGTTCCCTAAACAATAATTGCACACCTTAGAACATTCATCAGCCAGTCTGAATCAAGCATTCAAAAGCTCCATAGTATATGCATAATTGCTTGAAATTAAAGACTAAACTTAACCTTAAACCTAAACCTATAGTAAATACGTTTTAGTTAATATTACCCAGTACTTTGTGTAATTACACTGTATCAATGACATAACCAAATATAAAAATCTTGCTATTCAAACTTTTTAAATCTTATATTTGTACATATATTTCTATGTACTAATATATACTTCATTTTCCAGTACAGCATTTGTATTAAGTTTTGAGTTCACTCAACATTGTTGTCATACAGTTATAAATTTTCCAGAATGCTTCTAATCTAATTATAATCTAGAGCTAATTTGCAATTGTTAGGGGAAATTTGCCATACAGGCATTTGCCAGTGCCTCAATGAACTAATTAGTTTTGCAGCCATAATTAATTGTGTAACCATATTTTACTCTCTCTCTCTCTCTCTCTCTCTTAGCTACACGGGACGATGCCGTATGTGAAATCGCCAACCCCGCTTTTGTTGTCTACTCCTCCATCATGTCATTCTACGTGCCCTTCATCATCACCCTTCTCGTGTACGTGCAGATCTATGTGGTTCTTCGTAAGCGTCGAAAACGGGTCAACACTAAACGGAGCTGCCAGAAGACAGACGCTGATGCTCAGCCCCCTCTCAAGGTGATATGCACCATGTGAGACAGTAGCCTCAGGGAAAATACCCAGCATTCCCCACTGGACAAGGCATGGTGTCAGTGTTGTTTTACAAAAAAAGTTGCCCTCTTTCTAGAAAATATGGGGAGCAGCTTTCAGTATTAATTATAGAATTCCTGGGGTAATGCCAGCACCTGCAGGACACCGCCGGAAATATAGTGACCCCAAAATCTTTACTCACCCCTGGAATCAGTATTATGTTACAGTGTTGTTAGATTCATTTAATGCTTGATTGTGGCTACTGGCAGACAGATGTCTTAAGGATACTGATGAAAATTAATGGTGGTTTTATCTTTAGACAGTCTGATTCCACTGTGTATTTGGTATCTGGTTATGGGGGTATTGCCTTAGCCTTTGTTGAATATGCATTACCCACTGGACACTGTGAAAGTAAAGCCGTTAAAGCAAAATAAGCCATTGACATTTTTCCTGAGCTGTAAGGTTTTTAAACATAATTCCCTGTGCAATTTATGTGTCAGAGCAGATTGTGAATATGATATACCGGTTACCCTTTATTCATATTCTATATTCATCGCAATATAGAAGAGCTACAAATTATTTCTTTCTTCTGACCTTTGTGCTCTTTCATCATCGATTTCTTGCACCAGCTGTTTTTAATGGCCACTTTGGATCAATGGGTTCAGCTGTCTAGTTTTAAAGGGTCCCAAGGACTTTTTGTGGTACTTACAAATTACTGAAGCAATCTCTTTTTCATTCGGCTTTTAGTGCTAGAAAGGCTCTTTTGTGTTCGGTGGATTTATTTGCATTGTGTGTCACCAAGAGGCACCAAATATACCTATGAATGATTTTCAAGGTTCCATGCTGTCTTTGGAATTTAATGTCGACCACATGCTGAATCAAATTCTTATTACTTTTGCCACAGGAAAAGTGCACTCATCCTGAAGATGTGAAACTGTGCTCAGTTATCATTAAGACCAACGGGGGTTTACCTGCCAAAAACAAGAAAGCAGTAAGTGCGCTTTACTTATAAAACAAGTCATGAAAATTATGTAAAATATAATGTTATTCTGTAGATTCAGTATATGTATGCAGCTGCCTCTACATTTACACCATTACATCCAATATAGATCAGTGCTTTTTGCCTCATTATGGGGAGAGAAGTGCAGTCATAAAACAAAATCTGTACAGAAAATGGAGTTGGCCGTTTGGAAGTTTACATGAAAGTGAAAGTGACGTGACATGTGGCCAAGTATGGTGACCCATACTTGGAATTAGTGCTCTGCATTTAACCCGTCCAAAGTGCACACACACAGCAGTGAACACACACCCGGAGCAGTGGGCAGCCATTTTTTTTGCTGCGGTGCCCGGGGAGCAGTTGGGGGTTCGGTGCCTTGCTCAAGGGCACCTCAGTTGTGGTATTGAAGGTGGGAGAGAGCGCTGTACATTCACTCCCCCCACCTACAATCCCTGCTCGAGACTCGAACTCACAATCTTTGGGTTACGAGTCCGACTCTCTAACCATTAGGCCACGACTTCCCTAAATATATACATACCACATAGCTTTTGTTTATGAATTCAGTTTACATTAAAAAAATGTATCCCCGCTTAATATACAAAGACAACTAAATAAGCAACCCAGGCTCATGAAAAATACATGCCTATGTCGACCTTTTTGCAAAAATTATATTTAAGATGCTTCTGTAATGTTACTCCAGGTGAGCTACTGAGCAAGCTTACTATGATGGAAAGGCCATATATATGCAGTTGGTTATGTGATGCAAACATTAAAATGCATTAGTTTACAAATTGTGCAGTGTGGTACAATTTTTGTGAGGCGATAACATGGTATTGTGCAAGGAACTGCGTGGAAGTTAATCTCATTAATGGATTATCTGCCCTGTAATCATAATTTGCTTAAAAATTAATAAAAGTTGTTTTACTGCCTCTAGTGTTTATTTCAGCTGAAAACTGCAGGGAATTATATGTAGAGGTAGGTACGTTTTTGGAGTTTTGCAAAAATGTTGGTAATTTTTCCACTGAGCCTGGGTTGTAAGCCAGCCATTTGATTTCCATGAAAAAAAAAAAAAAAGCAATTATTCCACTTTTACACATGGTATATTAATGCAAATACCTGTTGTTCGCTAACTAGCCTGTTATTCACTAAGTTTTGCTATTACTACTAAATGAAAACAGGTGGTTTATAAACGTAGCCTAGACTATATATAAAAAGATATTTGAGTGCATTCCATAGGTCGATTTTATTGCACTTATAAAATAAATTAAATTGTTAACAGTATCGCATTTATTTAACAAACCCATTTACCATTATATAAGTTTTTCTTGTGATTACTAAAAACTGTAACCAGTACTAATTTGCATGCATATGACAGAAAACACATGCATGCAAATTAGTAAATGAGTGAAATACATTAATATGTTACACATCATTATGTTGCACTTATTTCATACTTACTGAATAATTTCATGATTAAAAATGATTAAAATGATTTTACTTTTATTAGTCTTGTCAGTATTTAATGCATTAAAATGCTTTATTTACTTGCTTTACAGTATTTCTCCATCATTTACTCATATATGAGAGTTTTAATTTTACATTACTAGATTTATATTTTAGGTGCTGCTCATCTTGTATTTACAGAGCCCCTAATGGGACGTGGTGATGGGAAAAATATGAGATGGAAGAAAAATTATATTTCAATACATTTGCTCAGAAGTTTTATTTGAATGAACGCAGAGTTTCTCGGGGGAACGTAAAACTTTTTTGAATGAATGAAAAAGCATTCAAATATAATTTTTTCTCCAAACTCATATTTTTTCCACCACTGTGTTCCCTTAGGGACTCCATACTAAAGTACAAAAATGCATGTGGACACTTTATGTTTGAATACTTATAACTAACATCACTCTGTTTGTGCAAAGCACACATATTATTAACCACTAGATACATCCATTCTTAGTGTCAATGAAAGCCTTTAAAATTGCAGTTAAAAAAAGCATTGCTCATTACATTAGGAATGTAATGCAGAATGTAAAAATAGAATAGTAGGAACATGGAGAAACAGGTTTCAGCAGAAGATAACAGTTGAGTCAAGGTAGTATTTATTTCATGTTAATGAAGTTAATGTGACTGATGTTTCTTTTTCATTTATAATTTTATTAAATATATTTTGCTTTTTCTTTCTTTAACTATAATTGTTAAAAAAGGTGAATACATGTAAATGAATAAATATAATAGGAAAACTGCGGATTCTTTTTCACAAACATAATGTTTATTACAGTTGGGTTACTGTGAGTCATATATCACATCAGATGGATTATAGCTGGATTACTGTGAGTCATACATCCATGCTGACAGCCTGCCTGTGTTAAACAAGCATTGATTTAGCAACTACTTTAAATGTGAATAGTTAATGAGAGGGCATAATGTCACCAATTAATGCTGTCAGGAACTGTCAGGTTAGTGCAAATAAGCTTGAATACCCTTTTTATTTTCACACGTAACATC
Source organism: Sinocyclocheilus anshuiensis (assembly GCF_001515605.1). Lineage (NCBI taxonomy): Eukaryota > Metazoa > Chordata > Actinopteri > Cypriniformes > Cyprinidae > Sinocyclocheilus > Sinocyclocheilus anshuiensis. Next base: position 1,601,836 of record NW_015542356.1, on the reverse strand, counting down.
ATTGTCACTATTGCTTTGTGTGTACTGCACTGTGTACTTTTTTCCCATGCTGGTCTACTAGTATTCTAGGCTTTATCTAAAATTACAATTGAGTCTGTTGAGGTTCCTCAAGTGTCAACAACAAAATTCTTGGGAGTTTGTTGACAAAAGTTTGAGTCGGAGAAAACAAACTGATTGGTTTAGCAGTAAAATACATAGATCTACTGGTATAATACAGTAAGAAGCATTAGGCACCTTGTTACCATAGACTGTTTTCTTACTTTTTATTGTCCATATCCATTATCCAGTTTAATTTATCTATAGTATATCTTTCATATTGCAATATAGCTTGGACAAGCATTTTCCCTACTACTCAAAAAATGTCCTTCAGAAACATTTTGTTAGGATTGCAACACAATCAAATTCATATATTTAATCATTTCCTTTATTTCAGAAACTTCTCATTATTATTATTATTATTTATTGTATCAATATCTTTCAAATATGGGTTTTAATTTGTAATATATATTTGAGTAAAAGGAATATTCCAGAGTGATCGGAGAAACGACAAACAACAAGCGCTACTCTACACTGCTCAAACCTCACATTTGATTCATCATTGGCAAATCCTTTGAATATGAAAATGTACTTACAGGCTGTGAGTCAGCATTATTTGTCAGCATCACAGACTGTGGTCAGCATGCGCGCCGAAGGGGAAACAGGGAAACTGAATTCACCAGAACACCGGCATTGTAGGCTACTCTCCCAGGAAACAGTCCTCGTCCTCCGTAAAATGCGTTGAACACATCTGAATATTTGGTTTGAACTGTTCTGGAACAGTGTTGTAAATACAACTTAACCACCGATTTCTAGTTGTGTTCTCTTTTGGAAGGCCAAACAAAGTAGTTTCGCTTTCACAACGAGACACACAGCGTTTCCACAATATGGCGGTGGCAACAATACTACAGCGAAAATCAAAGTTATGCCTTTCTATGCGTATACATTGGGCGGTGTTATGCAAATATTCCCACATCGTGACATAGACATGTGGGGGCGTGTTTGAACGAGGCGTTTTAGGAGGGCGTGGACGAGTCTTAACTTTCATAAAGAATATCTCTTTGGGTTTGAGACTTTAGTCTTTGCAACTTTAGGGATCTTATCTATTCACGAACAGCTTGTAACACTCCAAAGAGAAAGGAAAACTTGAAATCGCATCATATGACCCCTTTAAGACTTATTTTAAAGCAAACTCACAAGTTCATTGTTATATAACTTGTCAATTATCCGATTTTAGGCAAACAGCTAACATACTAGTAAGATCACATTAATAATTACATTCTAAAAAATGCTGGGTTAAAAACAACCCAACTTGGGTTATTTGGCAACCCAGCGAGGGGTAAATATTAGACAGAACACATGCTGGGATATTTTGACCCAGCTGGTTGGATTAAATGTTTTTTTACCAAACTTGCTGGGTTGTTTTAAGTCATCTATTGTTTAAAAACTATTATTTTGCTGGCTTAAAATGGACTGAGAGAAAAAAAAAAAAAAAAATCACACA
>NW_015542356.1:1582426-1600106 GCF_001515605.1 Sinocyclocheilus anshuiensis | reverse complement strand
TTTTTGCAGATTTATTAAAAAAGAAAAACTGAAATATCACATGGTCCTAAGTATTCAGACCCTTTGCTGTGACACTCATATATTTAACTCAGGTGCTGTCCATTTCTTCTGATCATCCTTGAGATGGTTCTACACCTATAACAAAGAGTGAAAAATTGAAGGGGGTCTGAATACTTTCCGTACCCACTGTATTATTAAGCAAGAACACATGGACAAAATACAAGACAAATTGAATTTATTTTGGTGAATACAGCATAGTTTACAATATCACATACATTTAAACTCGTTTAACGAGCATTTTAGACATAAAAATGTAACATTTAAAAGTAGCATTTTAATTTAAGCGTATTCAACCGTTCTATGTAATTGCTTTTCACCGAAATAGTGCTAATTCTCGTGCCAGTGTGTCGCCGAAATCTGATCCGGTGAAGGGCTGCTGTTTGCGGGAGAACTGCAAACTTCAGACCGCAGCCTCGCTTTTCACTCGTAGCTGAAAGATGCCGTGACGGACTCCAAAACCTGCCCATAAACAAACAGTACTGAGATTAGAGAAAACATTTTAACATCACATTAACTTAAACAGTACTATAACGAATAAAATCCATTTATGTTATACAAGGCAAAAGGCGTTTCCATCAAGCGAAGTGACCGCTGCTGACTGACATCTCATCCTTATTTACAGCACAGTAAAGACTTTATAAATGAAATAAAATGTATACAAACCTTCATTTCGTTGAAGAAGTGCACCAAATCGGCGGCACTGAGAACCGCTCTCTCCTGTAGTGGACTCAAAAAGCCTGCACTCTGACTGTAACTCAGCAGCTGGGTTGTTTCATCGGAGACAAGATCAACCCAGTGGTTGGGTAGAAAAAAATAACCCAGCGTAAAAAATGACCCAGCAACTTAGTTACAGAAAAACTACCCAGCACCTGGGTAAAAATATTAAAAACAACCCAATAAAATTACCCAACGGGCTGAACCCAGCATTTAGGTAAAAAAAAATAACCCAGCATTTTTTAGAGTGTATATTGTGCAAATATAAGCTAAAACTAAATATATAAACTAAAAAAAAAAAACTGAACTAGTTCATGACAAAGTGTCCTCATACAACTAATGATAAACACGTCTTCAACAGCAACTAATAAAGGAAGTCCTGCACCAGGGTGGTGATGTGGGGGTGGACATTACGCCTGGCACAAGCCCTCCAGAGAAAAAGAAACTGGCATCCACTCTGGTCGTCGACCTGCTGGCCAACCCAAGCCCCATCCATGGCTCTCCCTCCCATGGTGAATGTCAGTCAAATGGAGATGATAAAAATGGGCATGCCAAGGAGGTCCAGACCCCTAAAGAAGCCAAACCTGTTGAAACTCAGGCACTGCCCAATGGCAAAACCCTAACTACAGTGACCAAAACCATGAGCAAGAGAAAGATGTCCCAGCATAAAGAAAAGAAGGCTACTCAAATGCTGGCTATTGTTCTAGGTGAGGTCACGATACTGTCATTTTATAGAAGTATTCCTCAGCTGTATGCCGAGCACAAGTTACATAAAAGTCCTAGATTGAGTTCTTGTCCTCAGAATACCTCAGCTTTATTTTCTCTGTTGCAGGTGTTTTCATTATTTGCTGGCTGCCCTTTTTTATTACTCACATTTTGAAAACTCACTGCACAAGCTGCGTGGTGCCACTGGAAATGTACAATGCCTTCACTTGGCTGGGATATGTGAACAGTGCCGTCAACCCCATCATATATACCACTTTCAATGTGGAGTTCAGAAAGGCTTTCATAAAGATATTGCACTGCTGAGGACATTATTCACTGCATGCATATAGGAGAGATGGAGGATTTCACAAGAGGTTAGTGCCATCTTTCACTGCCATGTGAAATTAGGGATTTACAAAGCCATGCTTTTAGGGCAGAGTGGAAGAACTCATTACAGAAAATGGAGGTTCAAATGAATGTAAAGTAGAGTTTTATTTGTGTCTCCATTATTTCTGGCAGTGGAGTGCACGTGTGAATATGTGTTTATTCAATTGTAGAATTGAAGCAAATTTGAGATGATAGGTAATTAGATCTTACCACAGAGACTTTATGCAAGCAGGGACCTGAATGACGTAATTACATTGTTATATCAATTTAGTGGCGTGCAACTGGTTACAAAATGCTTACAGCTCCGTTTGTTCAAGTATTTATTTAATCACCAATCTATGTATTTGTTTGAGAACTTGTTAATAAAGAGATAGCTATTGTAAAGACAAATAAATAAGGTGAAACGTCTCTAGGTTACGTATGTAACCATGGTTCCCCGAGGGAACGAGACGCTGCGTCGGGATCGCTTTGCTCGACCTCCCACCTACTCATGGTCTGCTTGGTCGCCGGAGATCCTTTCTTTGGCGGACCAAAACAAACAAATAGCTCATCTGCCTTACGCCACGGGGTAGCTCTGTGTGCGTAAGCGTCCAGTGCTCGAACTGGACAGAGTAAATTAAGCCTTTCTTGGCCTACTTCCTGGAACGGAGGAGGACAGAATGCCTGAAGTACTATGAGCCCTGGTGAAGAAGTGGGCACCTTAGGGACATACCTGGCCCTCGGGTAAAGGAATGCCCTAACCATGCCTGGAGCAAATTCCAGGCACGAAACAGAAAGTGCCTGAAGATCCCCGATCCTTTTTAGTGAGGAAATAGCGAGGATAAAGATGGTCTTGAGCGTGAGCAACTTGACTGAAACTTCTTCTATGGGTTCAAAGGGGGCATTGCATATCTCTACAATCTGCAGGACCCATTTTGAGATATTTGGTAGAAGTTTCCACGCTACCGAAAATCTACTAAGGGAACCAGCCTCTCGAGGTTCTGGTGTTATTAGAGGAGCCAGTTCGGTGCCCTGAAGCGGATGACCGGCAGGGAACGACCGACCTGACTGCTGTAGCACCCTCACTCGAGGGGTAGCACCGATGGTGGCAGGGGTATCAGTGACTCTCCGTGAGGGCACTGAGGAGGATCGGGCAACGTATACTGAGGTGTTATCCTTTCCTCCCCAGGTGGGGCTGCCCTCAGGGGCCTGACGATGTTGGCGTCAGGACTGTTTAGTCGAGGTCCTCTTCGGAGAGCGTCGCCCCGACCCCCGTTCTTTTTGCGGAGGGGTGCGGGATGCAACGCTCTGTTTTTGTGACTGGCGGTATGAGGAGCTTGAGCTTTCAGCAGCCCCATGGGCCTGGGAGCGACGAGGGAGGAACCGTTGAAACGCCGCCGCTTGCTTTCTCGCATTCTGAAACCTCTCGACGACAGTGTTAACTGCGTCGCCGATGCGGTGGCGAGTCCACAGTCTCCTCTGTCTCGACACTCATCACCTCTACCTCCTCGGAGGAAGATAGATGAAATGCCTGGCTCTCTCTCCGGGGGGAAGAAATCGCAGCGCGGGCTCCCTCCGCTAAATCCACTTGCGATCCCCACTCCATTGGGCTGATTTGACACGTGCTTTAGAACGCGGTCACGCAGGGGCGTTCCCAAAGCGATCTCGACACAGCTCGAGTTTCTGAAGGGGAAATGTCATTTACGGTTTTATAAAGCCAGAACACAAAGAAACTAAAGGTGCACTCAGTAATGTTTTGTTTACGTTGCACTGGTCATTTTAAACATAGATTGACACCCCAGAGCCTGGAGCGCAGAATTATGGAATTTAAAAGAACAGTTCACCCAAAAATGAACATTTGCTGAAAATGTACTCACCCTCAGGCCATCCAAGATGTATTGGAATTTGTTTCTTTATTGGAACAGATTTAGAGAAGTTTATTAGCATTACAGCACTAGCTCATCAATGGATGCTCTGCAGTGAATGGGTGCCATCGGAATGAGAGTATAAACAGCTTACAAAAATTCATGATAATCCAAAGCACGACTCCAGTCCATCAATTAATGTCTTGTGAAGTGAAAAAGGCATTTTAACTTTAAACTGCCGCTTCTGGCCAACATACAATAATCTATAATAATGCTTTGTTCAGTTAAAAAGTCTATCACTTGTTGTCCTCTCACATCAAAATCCACTGCCTGTTTTGGACTGTTTTTGCTTGATTTGTGCATATTTGTCTCCTGATTCAGATGAGATAACTTTTTCACTGGAGAAAGCTATATTATGGATAGAGAGCTCATATTTTAGCCGGAAGCAATGGTTTAAAGGGGTCCTATTATGCTTTTTCACTTTTTGAATTTTAGTCACTGTGTAGTGTGTATGTTTGGGCATAAAACAGATCTTCAAACTTACAAATCTCAAAGTCCACTCCAAAGGGCGATATTTCGTTTTGAAAAAATCCTTTTTCAAGAACTACAATGAAGGGCTCGTTTGGACTACAGCGTTTGTTTTCCGGGTTTTGTGATATCACAAAGCGGCCCATTAGAATATCATTAAAATAATTCCCGCCTACGGAAATTCGAATGGTTGGGGGTTGGGGAGGGGCGAGGTCGCTTGGTTGAGTGCATCAGACAAGACGACGAAGAAGAAGTGCTGCTGTAGCCTAAGGGGCGGGGCAGTACTGAAACACTGTCTAAGCTGTTCGCCAATCACAACGCACTGGGATAGCTAACCAATCACATCACATTTCTTTTTTCGGAAGACGGGCGTTCATCAAACCCGGAACTAATCGAGCCGTTTGTGCCAGGATGGGGAGAAAGGTATTGTAATAATGTAAATAATGCGTTTTTCGAACCACCAAGCATGAGAGCATGTTCTAGTACACCCCCAAAACAAATTCAAGACATTGTAAAAGAGCATAATAGGACCCCTTTAAAGTTATAACATCTTAATTATGGTTTTTGTTTTTCACGTCACAAGATATTAACTGATGGACTGGAGTTGTGTGAATTACTTGTTGATTATTTGTGATGTTTTTATCAGTGAGAATGGTCAAGCACCCATTCATGGCAGAGGATCCAATGTTGAGCAAGTGATGTAATGCTAAATTTCTTAACATCTGTTCTGATGCAGTAACTCATCCACCATTTGAATGGCCCGTGTACTGTCCTCCCTTCATGTTTATCCTTTCTGAAGTTTGACAGCAAGTTAAACTCCATCCATTATAAAGTTGAGAAGTGCAAGTTTCAAGTCCAACATTTATTGCAGCTTGGATGAACTCTACAATGGACCAGAGTTAAACTAAAGGAAAAATTACAATCTCCAATAAGTCTCATAACCAAAACATGTTCAAACAACAAACAAATTACAATTCACAGATTACAAGAACGCTGTCAATCCCACACACATTTGCATATCAAACTAGATTTCTATACATTTCCAAGAATATATAAGATCTGCACCGAAAAAGCTCCAGACAACATGCCATGTATACAAATGACAACATCTTATCTATTTTACACATTAATATAAAAAAATATATATATCGACCAAAAAATATAGAAGAAACTTTTAGCTATTGCTCTTCAAAAACTCTTCAAAGCAAGGATTAAATGAGGATTACCCAAAAAAGCACCCCATCTAATGACATGCATCAGCCATGCGTTCAGCTGCTCACTTCCTGATTTATACGTCATCTGCAGTTTCTTAAAGAGTCCACTAGATTGCAGTTCCACAACAAAATGAACTAAAGTACTATTAAACGGGGCACAGAACACTCCCCGCCTGATGATATTAGACATCACTGTAAATAATTACATTTTAGTTCTTTTTGAAAGAAGCAAAATGACCTGTGAGATTGGTCTGTAGAACCATTTGGTTGTACCTTGAGAGGTCATCTTAACCTCTACTTTCCTTACACGTCCATCTGTGCTTGGGAAGGTATTGGTGATCATGGCCATAGGCCAATCATTGCGAGAAAGGGTACTGTCTTTCAAGAGAACAATTTCTCCAACCTGAAGGTTAGCACGTGATTCAGTCCATTTGCACCTTTTTTGCAAGATGGGAAGGTACTCTTGTTTCCAGCGGGCCCAAAACTGATTTGCTAGGGCCTGTACTTTTCTTCATTGACTTCCGTAAAGGTCTTTCTCTGAGAAATCGCATGTAGGAACTCTAAGGGGAAATCCAGTCTTTTGGGTGAGCAGAATGTTAGGGGGTTTTAACAGTGGTATCTCTGGATCAGAGGAGACTGGATCTACTGGTCTGGCATTGATTACTGCGGACACTTCAGCCATCAAAGTACACAGAACTTTGTGCGTAAGTTGGACTGATTTGTTTTGCAGCAACAGGGTCAAGGATTCTGCGTGTGATCCTTATCATTCTTTCCCATGTGCGATGCGTGAGGGGGATTAAATTGCCAAGAACAGCCTTGATCACTTAGATACTTCTGGACTGTATGGTCTGTCATGAAACCGAATTCTTTGCATGCGCCGACGAAATTTGTTACACAATCGGATCTCAGTTGTTTGGCTGGTCCCCTTATAGCAAAGAAGCAACGTAGTGCATTGATACAGCTGGATGTATCCATGGACTCGATCACTTCCATATGTATTGCTCTAGTGCTCATGCACGTAAAAAGGATTGCCCAACATTTACTGTTTGCAGCACCTCCTCTTGTGTGTCGAGTCACAACGGTCCATGGGCAGAATACGTCCAAACCCACATAAGAAAAAGGAGGAGACATGTCGAGACGCTCTGGTGGAAGATCTGCCATTCTCTGTTGTGCAAATCTACCCCTTAGTTTTCGACAGGTAACATAGTGATACAAGATGGAGCTGATGAGCCTTTTGCCATTTACAATCCACAAGCCTGCAGTCCTTATTGCTCACTTTGTGTTTGTATTGTGTTTCACTTCTTGATGGTAGTGTTTCACCAACAGGGTTGTGACATGGTTGTTCTTGGGAATGATTATCGGATTCTTCTCATGCTGATCTAGAGAAGCCTTTCCAGACGTTCACCTATTCTCAGTAAGTCATTGTGAATCTGAGGATTGAGTTTCTTAAGTACACTGCTTCTTGGGATGTTCTTCTGTTCCACTAAGGCACTGATTTCATCTCTGTATGTTTCTTTCTGCACAGATTTGAGAATAACATGCTTGGCTGACAAAAGCTCTTCAGGAGTTCTGGCCCTTTTGTATAGGTGCCAGCCTTTGCATTTGTTTGAGTGAGTATTTGAGTTTGACTTGAATGAACGAACTATGTGGATAAGCAGTGCAATAGATCTCAGGAGTGCTTTCCAAGAAGAGAAACGTTTAAAGCGTTCTGCAGTAAGATGCCTTTCTTTCATGAGAGTTGCAAAGCTTGTGACATGGGGCCGGATTTCTTCATCCATTTCTGGCGTTACTAACTCAAATGTCTTTTGTGTCTCTTGATGAGTTGAGAGGGGTCTGCAGAAAGTCTGGACCAGTATACCATTGCGTGTCAGCAAGCTGAGATGTAGACACTGGCCTGGTGGCAATATCAGCTGGGTTTTGGTTTGTTGGTACAAAGTTCTGGAATTGTACTTTGACGGATTCACTGCACTCTGTTGTCTACGTACACAAAGAAATGTGTGGTCTAATTGAATGTGTAGCCCAGAACTACCTTACTGTCGCAGTAGAACTTGACTGCATCTAGTTTGAAATCAATTTCCTCGAGTATTGTTTCTGCCATTTCTACAGCCAATACTGCTGCGCACAAACAAGGCGAAGAATTTTGGGCTGTAGACGAGGGGCCAGTTTAGCCTTGCCGAAAACGAATTCCACATGACTTAGTCCCTCTTCAGTGATAACTCGAAGATAGGCCACCGCAGCTATAGCCATGTTGGATGCGTCTGAGAATAGGCATAACTCTGTGTATTTCGAACTGGAAAGTGAGAATGGGACATAAGTACGTGGTATATGGAGATTCTCCAGACCTTGTAAGGAATTTTTCCATACTTCCCATTCCTTTTCTTTGGCTTCAGGGAGTGGTATGTCTCAGTCGCTAATATCATGAGATATTTCTCGCAGGAAAGCTCTTCCTCTTATGGTCACTGGTGTCATTAAACCGAGTGGGTCATACAGGCTGTTGACGACAGACAACACTCCACTACGAGTGAAAGGTTTCTCAGAGTTTGTGACTTGAAAAGTGAACATATCAGACTCCATCTCCCAGCATATTCCAAGACTCCTTTGGTTTGGGAGAGTTTCTTTGGTAAGATCTAGGTATTTTATGCCTTTGGTTAGATCCTCTGGAGGAAAGGCCTTTATCACTGTGGTTGAATTTGAAGCGATTTTGTGCAGCGCACCCATGCAGCGCGTCTCAGACCATAAATTGCAATGGCTGGGGATGGGCTGTTTCCAAAGACATGAACACGCATCTTATACTCTGTAATCTCCTTCGACATGTCATTGTCTCTGTGCCACAAGAACCTCAGGCACTTCCTGTGATTCTCCTGTACCACAAAGCAATAGAACATTTGCTGAATTTCAGCAATCATGGCTATTGGTTCTTTTCGGAAGAGTAACAACACTCCAAGGAGGGAATTTTTCATGTCAGGTCCTGTGAGAAGGACGCTGTTCAAAGAGATACCATGATACCGTGCACTGGAATCAAAGACTACTCTTATTTGGTCTGGTTTTCGTGGATGATAGACTCTAAAGGTTGGCAGATGCAATGATTCCTCATTCTCTTTGAGTGGAGGAGCTAGTTTGGCATGCTTGTTCTTTAATATCTTCCCCATGAACTCTAGAAAGTTTTCTCTCATCTCTGATCTTTTGTTTAGAGTGCACTTCAAGGAGAGAAGCCGTGAGAGTGCTTGATCTCGATTGTTAGGGAGAAGTGGCCGGGGTGATTTAAAAGATAGAGGAGCGACCCAGAAGTTTGCCTCATCTTTGTGAAAGTCCTTCTCCATGGTCTTTAAGAAGGCTTGGTCTTCAAAGGAGAGAGCACACTTGTTGTCATCTTTAGTTCTTTCGAACACTGTTTGACCAGTGTCATTAGATGACTTATGGACCTTTGTGGCTGTATTTTGTCGAAAATGTTGGTTGGACTCCCCGCCATGCTTTGCCTTCTCTCTCAAAGAAATGTGACTTGCACAAGGAGTAAGGAAGGAAGGTCTGCCATTTTCTAGCACATTTGTCCTAAAGCTGTTAACGTTCGGCTTATGTACATTACCGAGGCAGACATCGCCGATCAGGACCCAGCCTAGATCAAGTCTTTTGGCGAATGGGGAATTGTGAGGACCGTTGATTTGCTGCCTGACCTTGTGCACCTTGATGAGATCTCTCCCCAACAGAAGCAGGATTTGGGCATTCAAATCTAATTTTGGAATAAATATTGCAATAGGTTTTAAGTGGGGATGACAAAGTGCTACCTCTGGAGTTGGTATTTCCGACCTGTTGTTGAGGATTTCATTGCATTCAATGAGTGGAGGAAGATCCATGCTCACGCCTACGCTAGATGCTTTTATCTGGAATCCATGCGCTTTCCTCCCTATCATCTCCATGATGCCTGCACAGGTTCTGAGTGAGTAAGGACGTGGGCTGCTTTCAATGTCGAACAAGTCAAAGAATTCTGAACGAGCCAAGGAGCGATTACTTTGGTCGTCAAGGATTGCATACATGCTGACTGCGTGTTCTGGTTGTCCTTTCTTGTACACTTTCACTAAGCAAATTTTTGAACAAGAACGAGCTGAATGGTTCATGCCACATACCTCTGTGCACTGGGAATTTATAGCAACTGAGTCACTGAGTTTCTCTTCCTTTTCACTTTCTTGTTCTGTACGCTCTTGTCCTACAGACTTTGAGGTCCAAGGGGTCGGTCCTGGATGCATAGCTGTGGAGTGGCGTTCACTTTCACATTCTCTGCATTTCAGTGGCGTTTTGCAGTCTCTGGCTAAGTGGGACATTGATGCACAACATCTAAAACATACATTATTTTCTTTGAGATAGGTTCTGCGTACCTCAATGGACTTCGCTCTGAATCCTCTGCACTTTGCTAGGGGGTGGGGTTTGTAACGGATAGGACAGATTTTGGTTAGATCATCTCTTTTCTCTTTTTTATCAGTTTGAGATTCCAGCGAGGTGGTTATGTCTGTCTTGTGTGCAGATATGAAACCTTTTGATGCTGTGTTCTTAAGTGAGGGCTTCTCATTCCTGGGAGTGGTGGTGCTGCTGGTAGATAGTTTGAAGCTGGGGTCATTTCGTATCCAATCTTCGCAACATACAAACTGTGCAAAAAAGGAAAAAGGAGGAAAGGACACGTAGTGTTCATCTTTGTACCTTGATCCAATGGAAACCCTCTTCTCCTGCAGATTATGTGGCAATTTATCTACAATTAGGTTAATAGCATGGGCAATGTCTAGGTAGGTTAACCCTGGTAAGTAGCCATCCTCTTTGGCAGACTGGAGCTCCAGGAGCAGATCTCCAAGTTCTCTTAACTTGGAATTGTCTTTGTTGGATATGCGTGGAAAGTTGTTAAGCTTACTAAAAAATGTACTTTCTACAATCTCAGGGGCAGCATAGCACTGGTTGAGTCTGTCCCAGACCATTTGTAAAGCTAATTTTTGGGTTGTTTATGTGCACAGACCTGAATATTTTCACATACTCTGACGACTCTTTACCAAGCCACTTTGCTAAGACGTTCAGTTCCTCACCTGCTGTCAGATTAAGTCCTTCAATGACATTGATGAAGGAAGCTTGCCATGCTCTATAATTTTCGGGTTGGTCATCAAACTTTGTGAGCCCAGAGGTAACGAGTTCTCTTGGTGCTTGATATTTTGCAAAGTCCATTATGCTGACTGCTTTGGTAGGATATACCTGCGGTGTACTGTATGGTGGCGCATATACGAAGGAATGCTGATGAGGAGCATTGTTTGAATGAGGTGAAGGTGGCTCACTCTTGAATGGAGATCGTTTAATGATGTGGGTGTTCAGCAACTGGAAACTCTGAGCTTGAGGAATTTGGGATTCAGCTGGTTTTGTGACCTCATCCGTCTTTGTCTGTTCAGCGGTTACAACGTATGGAGTGGTGTCATCGTTGCGTGAATGATTCACCTGAGTGACATCATGTGTTGCTGACAACAGATTTGTGTTGCTTTGCGATGGACTTCTAGGGATGCTGTCTATGGTAATCCATTTGCTTTGATCCTCAACATACTTATTTGTTCGCTCGTAGACAGTTAGAGGTGTGTCAGAACTGCTTTTGGACTCACTGTGATATTCAGCCACCTCTGCTGCAGCCTCTAGAATTTCAGCCTCAGCCTGCACAGCTGCCGCCTTCTTTTCTGCTTGTAATGCTTCCAATGTAGCCTCCAATGTGGCTTTCTCTGCTTCCAACCTTGCTTTTTTTTTTTTCATGGCCAGCTCTCTCTCTGCGAATGAAGCACATGCTCGTGCCGCTTCAGCCACAGCTCTTGCCCTAGCTGTTGCATTACTGGTTGAAGATCTTGAAGAGGTGCTCCTAGAACTAACTGACGAAGCTTTCCCAGATTTGTTGGGTTTATCCTCCATAACTTATCTTGATGCTTGCTTTTCAATAGCTTCCTAATAGCTTTTCACTGTACTGTCCTCCCTTCATGTTTAACCTTTCTGAAGTTTCACAGCAAGTTAAACTCCATCCATTATAAAGTCGAGAAGTGCAAGTTTCAAGTCCAAAATTTATTGCAGATTGGATGAACTCTCCAATTAGTCTCATAAACAAACAACACAAATTACAATACACAGGTTACAAGAATGCTGTAAATCCCACACACATTTGCATATCAAACTAGATTTCTATACATTTCCAAGAAAATTTAAGATCTGCACCGAAACAGTGAACCAAACATCAGCGCGCCCGCCTCTGTGTCACCATTGGAATGCGACTGAAGTACAAAGCCTATAATAAATTTACATCATAAATAATATTTTAACATTCAGATACGTTACATCGCAAATATGGAAATATTATGGAATATTTGAATTTGTGCCGAATGAGAGAGGTAGAATACACGAGAAGAAAGCTCCATTTCGCAAACAGTTGAGTGCACAAGCCTTTAAAGTATACTCATTTGTCAGTCTGTGAGAGACGCATTCAGAATCAGCACATGGTCACTGTCTAGTGGGTTTTGTTTTCAAGTGCGCAACTCATGGCATTCGCTGTTCTTCTGCTGGTGGCCAGTTATCAAACAGCGTTGCATTACTGCGGGCGCCTCCTTCTGGATTGGGGGTGAATTGCCTGTATTCGTTGTAAGGCCTCATGCACCGAACTGAGATGTCCGTACCATGACGGTTCAGTACGAATACATGTATCGTTCCACCCCTAATATATATATATATATATATTGCCCAAAACAAATAGAAGAAGAAACGTACAGCTATTACTCTTCAAAAACTCTTCAAAGCAAGGATTAAATGAGGATTACCCATAAAAGCACCCCATCTAAAGACATACATCAGCCATGTGTTCAACTGCTCACTTCCTGATTTATCTGCAGTTTCTTAAAGATTTCACTAGAGTTCCACAACAAAATGAACTAAAGTACTATTATACGGGGCACAGAACAGCCCGAGGGTGAGTAAATTTTAAGTAAATTTTCATAAATTTTTGTGTGAACTATTCCTTTAATTTATTTAGGAATTATGTTAATGATATGATGATAACAGCCAAAATATATTGGTTAGTATTGGTCTGGTCATGTGATTTCAACATGTCTGGCCCATTAGGCGTCCCACTCCACTCTGTAAAATAAAACAGCTTTTATGAGAGCATATAATACATTATTTATCAATTATTACTTTATGTGTAAAGAAATGTAAAAAATGTATTAAAAAAAAAAGTGCACCTTTAAGCAAATAGAATTGAATGCCTTTGACTTACCGACTATGAAGGACAATGTAAATATGAATTAAATAATAAATTGTATTGAAGCCCATGACAAAAATGATCATGCATGTTACATTGGTACTTCACATAACATTGCAGCCAATGTATGTCTATAGTATGTTTTATGTACATCATTGTGTCTATGTTTTTCTGTCTAGTATGTTCACTGAAGTAGGTGTTTGATTTGACATGTGACAGTTCATTTTTGTGGTTGGAAAAAAATGAAGCACAATTCATTTGTGAAAAAAAGAAAAATATCCAGTAATAAAGCAGTGTTACGTTTTAAACTTGGCCATAGATATCGACTGCTGGATCATCTCTGAATAATCAAATTTTTGTACATTTTTAAATCATGCTTTGTGGAAGAAAAATCTTATTTTTCACACATAGTTTCGGTACAGAGTGCTTTATTGCATGATATGACCATTATCTATGTTGCAGGTGAAGGTTATAATTGCACTCTAATTGAGTTTCCTTTTTTTCTTTCTGTTGAGAAAGATGTCATTACTGGTGTGATTTATAATATTTTATCCAGCTTAACCCCATTTTCTTTCTCAGTGATCATTTGAGAAGCAGTCAGCAAAAAGAAAAGGATATGGTTCAAAAAGTAGCCATGGACGTAAATCAATCAAAAAAAAATACATGTCAGGCATTGTGAACAGTGATCTTTTTGTTCAAAAACGTCTGTTACATAGCCACTACATTGATATTTAAGTCAAAGGAAATTAGTGTTATTTGTAGGAGTGGGTATTAATAGGCTTCTAATAAAGTTTGAAGGGGCAATCTGTTGTACATTGATCATATGCTGGCTCTTAAATGGTGTGGCATTACTTTAAAATAAGGCTAATGCAAGAAAAGGTCAATGTCTGACAAGAGAGTGGGGATGAAAAGCAACTGGCATTCTGGGTAATCTGCAAACACAGTGGCAGAAAGCCCTTTTATTAATCCAGTGAATTCAGGGCATCTTTGAAAAATGAACATTGGATCGTGTAAGCTGCTTCAAGGTTTTTTTTTTTTTTTTAAATCACCATAATTACAATCAGAACCTTATTGATAAAAAAAAAGATTTTAAGGATAAGGGGTTATAATTATAAATGAATGTGCAGTACAGTATAAATGTGAGTGTGGTCACAGAGTCTTGTATGAGGGCAGGTGGGGGTTTTGGAAGCTCAGCTATGATTAGATTGTGAGATGCGACAAGTCACTGAGACAGCTCGTAATTACGGCCCACCATCTAAAAGTACACACTCGCTTCCATGATGGATTGAAGCTAATTACAGTGAGGCCTTGAAACTAAAATTGCTTTCAGTCACTGATTATTCTCACTGATTATTGACAACTTTGGGACATTGGGATCAACAATGTGTATTTGCAGATCTTTGATAAATTTAATCATTGAATCAAAAGAGTCAAAGCTAAGACAGAAGGGTTTAATTAGCATATAAAGAGTCCATTTTCTAATCAAATATTTTTCAAAGTTCTTTTGAAGGAGTAAGGCTTTCTTTTATTTGTTGCTTACTAGTGGTGTTTGCAAGTATCACATTATTATTATTAGGAACAAAACCCGATAACCCTACATATTAAGTTTACTCACTCTCATGTCATCCAAATGTGTTTTTTTTAAGAAGAAGAAGAATGAGTGAAAAAAATGTGCAAAAATTGTACCTTTAGGGGTACAACAGCTTGCCACTGGTACAGTACCCTCAAATTGACACCTTTGTACCCGTTTTTACCCCTAAGGGTTTATAATAGTACCATAAGTGAACATATTAATTCCTTTACTAACCATATTACTATTCTAAGGTTCTAATATGCACCCTTTAGGGGTAAAGAAAGTGTCCCTAGGAGGGTACTACCCCAGTGAAAAGCTGTTACAACCCTAAAGGTAATTTTTATTTTGTTATTTTTGAGAGTGTGAAGGCATACAATCAATTTAAATGACTGTAACGAAGGAGGCGTGACAACGGAGTGGGGATCCATTTGCAGGCTTTATTAAAAGAGAGTGTGGTCAAAACAGGCAGGGTCCAGAAACAGCAAACAGTAACAGCAGAGACAAGGCAAAATAGTGATCCAGATAAACAGATCTGCTATGCTGCTGCTGCTGCTGCTGCTGCTGCTGCTGTGGCAGAACAAGTACCGAGACTTGCTACTGCCAATACATCCACATACATGCTGCTGAGAGCATGTAAGAAATACTGCTGCTGCACATATAACATATATGAAATAACCCCCATAGCATACATGAATCACCCCATAGCAGATCTATACTGATGGAACTGGGGAAGGTGAAGGGTTTCTGAAGTGTGCTGCAACTGCTACAGCAAGCACTAGCCAATAATTTAAATGTTGAGCAGCGAGCTCATTGGCTGCTGATACAAAAAGAGCCAATCAGCTGCGCCATGTGATAATGATGTCATTATGTCAGATTGAGTTTGACCTATCAGACTGCACCATCTAGAATTTCATGCCAGAACTTTGGATTTGTAAAAAAAACAAAAAAAAAAACAATACATTTGTCTGTAACAAATTTAAAAGTATAAAGTTTTAAGTTTTTTTTATTTTAAGTGCAGTAAGTGGTTTTTCCATCTCAAATTAAACCAAATCGTTGATCAACTGTATTTATAGAGCACATATCAAATATGGCTACTTATCAATAACATAAAACAACATTGATTCTTGAGTGTCATTTGACTTGACATCATGGCACAAGCACTTAGACCTAAGCCATATATAGAGATCAGAATATCAATCACACAATTTATTTATTTATTTAAAGGGTTAGTTCACCAAAAAAATGAAAATTAGCCTGTGTTATACTCACCCTCAAAGCATTCCTAGGTGTATGTGACTTTCTTCTTTCAGACAAATCCAATCGGAGTTATATTAAAAATTGTCCTGGCCCCTCCAATCCTTTCAATGGGGGTAAGTGGGTGTAAGGACCTTTGCTGTCTATGGGAGGGTCAGAGAGCTGTCAGATTCCATCAAAAATATCTTAATTTGTGTTCCGAAGATGAACGGAGGACTTACGGGTTTGGAACAACATGAGGGTGAATAATTGACAAAATTTTCATTTTTGGGTGAACTATCCCTTTAAGTAAACAGAACACAAAAAAGGTTAAGTAAACAAAACACAGACTATAAGAGTATGCACTGTCACAAACAACGCTAGCTAGCGTTAGCTTGTTAGCTTGAGAATATGTACCTTCAAAGTTGTCGATATAACTCGAAATATACAATTTGAAGCCCTTCTCCTTTTTACTTGAAGGAGTGACCGATGCTAATCTTACAATTCGATTGACATCGTTCACTGTAATCCGCGTAAGTTCTTGCAAGCAGTGAGTGTAAAATGCCATGCTGAGAGCGATCATTGAAACGGTAGGTAAAAACCGCTTCCGGCGCAGCACTGGAAGTTGCGGAGCAACTGAGACGAAACGCAGAAGTAGTCATGCATAGAGTCTATTGAGGCTTGACTGGAAGATACGCTTCTGCACCATTAAAAGATGATGTCAAGTTCAACTAATTTTCTCCAGTCAATAGTTCAGGGTACTAACCCTTGGAGGCCACATGCTCTGATCTAATCCTTTAGTAATTCAGCCAAACCTTCTCAAACAGCACACAAGTCAATAATACACTGCCCCCAGATACATTTTTCAAATGACATGTCAACAGCAGACCGTAATCTTTATAAGCCTCTTGGCAAAGAGAGACATGAGACTCTCCAGCTCCAGGCAGGGGCGGATCTAGAAAATAATTTTTAGTGTGGCAAAGGGGTGGCATGGGGTCTATGAGGGGTAGTTTCTGGGGATTTATGGTCTGACATACACAGTTGTGTTCACAAATATTGTATTACCATTAAGTAATCATCTATACTGTTTCAAATGAAAAATAAATAACAACATTGCAATTTCCATCATGGCACCAAGTCAATACACAATATAAAAAACTTCAACAGGTTATAAATGTTTCTGAGCTTGTATCACTAAAGAATACATGCGGTTCTATTAAAATTACATAGGCTATTTAGATGGTATAAATCACGTTTTAGTGCAAGTTTAAGAGCAACAAAAACTTTTGAATTTCCTAACATTAGAAAGAAATACAATAATATCAATGCATTGAAACTGGATCAGTTTTATAAAACAATGTTTGATTTTCTGTTATTAACAGAGGTGGGAATGTCTGTAATCACCCAGAACAAACTCTATTAAGTCAACCATATACTCTAGCAACACCCCAGCAACTGCATAGCAAGAGCCTAGCAACCACCCAGAATATCCTAGCAACCAACTAGTAACACTTTAGCAAACATCTAGAACATCTAACTGACCAGACCATTTAACTTGTAAGTGCTTAGGTGTGGAGTGTTATTTGAGTGTTCCCTGTGAGTCTAATATTAATTTTGATGTGAGCTAGTTAATAATTTCAACTGAAAAAAAAATGCAATGTTTATATGTTAGGTTACATTATATTTTGATGGTCCCCCTGGTCTATTGACTATAAGCAACTTTGCAACTACATGTAAACTAACTCTCATTAGAGTATTAGTAGGCTTAGGTTAAGGTTAGGGTTGGTAGAATGTTGACGTACTTGCAAAGTTACTTATAGTCAGTTTGTCTGTTGGGGAACAGTCAAAATAATCAAACTCATATTACATTAAAAATAGTTCAAAGCAAATATGTCTTATTACACATTCATCTGATCTGATATCTGATCTTATGGCTGTTTGAGAAAAAAATATTATTATTATTACTATACTTATAAGTGGTATTTGATGGCTTTAAGTAAAGTAGCATAAGAAAGATGGCAAGGTATGAGACTTATAATACATTATAACTATGAGAAATATAATCCATTGTAACTTAAGTGGATGCAACATGTTCACTGTGTGTTATAAATCATCATACTCTTAAAAGCTATAACCACAAATAAGTAAATATTATAAAACATTAAAACTG
>NW_015542356.1:1581666-1581909 GCF_001515605.1 Sinocyclocheilus anshuiensis | reverse complement strand
TTATGCATTCATTATAATGCCTTAAGAATACCCTTATAATGTATTATAAATATGGGCTTCATAGAAAGTGTTACCCAGTTTTTCTTACAGGTTCTTTTCAACTGCATACACACATTTTCAAAACTTTGCACACAAATCCACAAATTGCACACACAACATGCAAAATGCCTCGCATCTCTTGCAAAATGAAGCACTGCATTCAAAATATCACAAACACATCTCAAAAGCAAACATTTGTCTTAT
>NW_015542356.1:1581264-1581459 GCF_001515605.1 Sinocyclocheilus anshuiensis | reverse complement strand
GAGAATTAGTGTATGGTTTTGCAGATTTGGTGTGTGGTTCTGGTGTTTGAGTGTCAGGCTTCAGAAATTGTGTGACAAGTAAATATTTTGTGTGTAAGCAATTGAAAATAAAACTGTAAATGCTTACAATTCAAATACACAGATGACTTTCCTGCCCAGTGAACACTGAGATCAATAACACTGTAACAAAAAAAA
>NW_015542356.1:1580573-1580781 GCF_001515605.1 Sinocyclocheilus anshuiensis | reverse complement strand
GTTGGTGTTTTTTCAATGTATGCTTCAGACACGGGTCACGACGAGGCGTCCCCCATAGCGACCCCTAGAGGACGCAGTTCGAAGTTCCCATGAAAGGGAAGTTGCGATACCGAACAGGACCACATGGAGATGCCAGAAAAAAAACTAAACCAATCGCCTGCTGACTGCATATATCTACTACAGTACACGGATACATTCAGAATAACTT
>NW_015542356.1:1567100-1580385 GCF_001515605.1 Sinocyclocheilus anshuiensis | reverse complement strand
TGACAGAGCTCGTGTTTTAAAGCGAAACACACTGGAATGAATAATTCACTTAAAACGCAACACGAGTCTCTGTTCTTTCTGCAATCTCTGATTTAATAAGCCTGGTTTCCTTTATATTAGCGCTGTTTTGGACGGATTGTTTGAATGCATTCGCTTACTGGATCATTGGACTGAAAACATTCCCGGAGTTTAGCGGCTTAAAATGATCTAATTTTAAGCTAAATTGAGTTAAAGAGTTAGAATAGAAATTGTGCTTCAGTCATTTTGCGTTATATATATATATATATATATATATATGTATATATACAGTATATATACACACTTCATTTCTTGCAGTTGCGACAACAGTTGTTGACACAACACCATTTTCAACATGCATTTTGGCCGTTCTCTTACACGACGACAATGTTTTGGAGGCCTGAAAACAAACTTTTGAAAAGTTTTTGCAAATGATACTGTTATCATCTCCATGTAAACTCTGAAAACACAAATTCGTGAAAATGTTGAAATCGGCAACTATTTGACGGGCTTGCAAAATACAGCGTTTTTAGTTGTTTTCACGGATCTGTATGAACCGAGATTGTTTTAACAACACTGTTGTCTGTATGCAAAAACTTCAAAAGTGCAAAGGAAAAACTTTTCCATTTCTAGTACATTGTTGTTGTGTAAACATACCCTAAACTCACAACTGCACCTTTTTTCCTGATAATTACAACATTACCTCTCACAATAATAACCTTATTTTTGACAAGCACAACTTATTTTCCACAGTTTTAACTTTAAATATCAGGATGTGATTTTATTTCTTATTTTATTTGATTTCACAATGATGTATTTTATTTTTCGCTCAGAAACGGTGGAAATGTGAACAGAACTTCAGAGGCGGAAATGGGACTTCCATACAAAAACATGCTAAATTAACTGACAACCCTAGTCTTTTTCCTGTTGTCGTCATGGTGCATGGCATTTTGTAGAAGTCAAGTCAAGTCAAGTCACCTTTATTTATATAGCGCTTTTAACAATACAGATTGTGTCAAAGCAACTGAACAGCATTAATTAGGAAAATAGTGTCAATAATGCAAAATGACAATAGTAAACACTAATTTTTCAGTTAAAGACAGTTCATCATTGAATTCAGTGATGTCAACATCCAGCTCAGTTTAAATAGTATCTTTGCAATCAAGTCAACGGTATCGCTGGAAATGAAGTGTCCCCAACTAAGCAAGCCAGAGGCGACAGCGGCAAGGAACCAAAACTCCATCGGTGACAGAATGGAGAAAAAACCTTGGGAGAAACCAGGCTCAGTCGGGGGGCCAGTTCTCCTCTGACCAGACGAACCAGCAGTACGGAAAAATCAATTTAAGACGTAATAAAACAGACGATGAACACTATTAACAGCAATTATTATATGATGCAATCAAACTTATAGCAAAATGTGGTAGTTCTGTATGTTGTTTCAGGGTTGGCATCATCTGAGGTCCTCTGAGGGGTTGGCATCATCTCTTCTCAGGTGTTCTGGATCCAGACTGAAGCTTGTGTAAATCCTAGTTACCACAGGATGTCAATCCCGTTGCAAAAACAGAGAAACCAATAGAAACATAATTAGAAGCCACCGGTACCCCTCTCAGCACGCGTTCATACATCAGCAGGATCTCATTTGTTCCCTACATGCTTCATTGTGGGGATGCCAAGACGCTCAATAAAACAAAGCATCCTTACAGCACTTTCTTCAGAAATAATTAAACACTGCTCTCCTGGCTAAAAATATCAGTGTGCATTCTCCTGCTTGGCTGAGAAGCCATTCTTTCAGTCCTGTTATAATTATCAGCCTTCAAGTAATGTGGAGCATATTGTGCTGGTTACAGAGAGACTACCAAGACATGTCATGCACTGTTTTATGAGGAACATTAATCATTTATTACTTGTGCTTAATTATTTACAGATCACTGTAAACTAGTATTCAAATTCTCCTCTGTTTTCTGTTTTTTATTATTAAGTATTCATTGGCCATGACATAAAGGGGTTTCACTGTGGATATACTGTAATCCCACTGGAGCATATTAACATCAACATCATGTTAAAGGGCAATGTTACTTGCTGAAATATATGTATATTATTTTTAATCCTTTAGAAAAGGATTTCCCTGTTCCCTGTAAAAAAAAAAAAAGATTTACACTTTAGCACACTTTTAAATAAGCAAAAATAATATACTTAAGTGTGAACTGAGTGTAATGTTTACATTTATATTCAAATGTAATGTAATGTTTATGTTTATGTAAATGTAAAGTTTAATGTCATTACTACTACAATTTGTGTTAAAAATAGTTCTAAGAACACATTTGTAATGATGAAGCTACAATTTAGTACATTTAAAATATAATAACTTTAAATGTAATATCAAATAAATAAACAATAAACTTAAAATTATAATCAAGTACTCTACATATGCTTATTAATGTTATTCAACACATCACAATAATTGTAAATGCATACAAAAACACAACAAAAGATTATTGAAACAATTAATTAAAATGTATTTACAGTAAAACTTTTAGTTTGACATTATTGCAAAGTGTATTTTGTTAATGTACTTATACATTTATGAAAGAGTATAATATTCTTTAGATTAATTTATGTAATAAAATAATTACTAAAATATTACTAAAAGTTATGGCGTGTGTGTGTGCTAAAGGCTAAAGCATTAAGCATTTCTCATAACCTTTACCAATTATTTAAGCATGAGAATGTAGTTCTTAGCTGACCATTTAGAGCATATTAATGTCAAGTGATATCATGTAATAAGGGCAATGCTGTTTGACAAAACCCATGTCGTCACTTCAGTTTCTATTACCATAATATAAAACGTTTGTTCAGATTAGGTTGTTAATCATGTCATTTCTTCCTCTGTGCTCTCCAGTGGAGTGGCCCTCTACCAACAAAATAACAGTTAAATATCATGCACGCAGAAGATTGCTTTCCCCGCATACATCCTGTTTAAAATGTCAGCTCCAGCTTTCACTAAACTCTAATCAGAGCTTTAGAGGAACACAAATGCAATAAAGCTACAGCATTTAGCTTCAATTAACATCCATGCTCTTTGAACATGGCGATAGAAAATGGCATTTAAATTGGATAATGAATGATTAAATCATCTCACCATGCAAGTGGTTATTTGTATTGAGCGATATGCCAAAGTTTGTGCCTTGGAGATATAAAAATTAACTTTGTTTGAGAGCTAGTAATGCAACTGAGGGAAGCACAACACTCAGATTAAGAGAGTGATGACCTTTAAAACCTGCAATGCAATTTGCTACATTTCTTTTTTTAACCAAAGGGTTTGGCAGGCAACAAAACTGGACATTCACATTTGGAAGCTGGACACAGAATAGATAACAGTCTTGCTGTGCAATAATTCTGATATATGTTCAATGATCTGATATGTATATGATCAATTGAAGTCAAATGTCTGTCTGGTATGTATTTTTATGCATAAATACCAGGCTGTTAGCATAAATAAAGTTCTGTCATGAGCGTCTAGATGGCACACTCTGATAGGTTCTTAACTCAATCCGCTAGTAATCACATTATCTACATATGCCATCAAATCAATTTTTCCAGAATTTAAATTTACATGTGATGAGCTTGAATTGTTAATGTGGGTTTTACGAGTAAGTTTTCCATAAACTGAGGTAAATAACAGGTAAAAAACAGAAGGTGCACAGTGTCATGCACACAAAGAAACACCATCATGGTAACACACAACACTAAAATCATTAAGTAAACATCAATTTAACAATGTTAGAGTTGAAATTTAACATATGTAACATAAAACTACATACATAAATGTTAAGAAAAAACTGTGAAGAAATGAAAAAACATAAAATTTTAGAGGTCACAGAGAATTCTGGGATTCTCAATCTGTTTTTTGTTTTTTGTTTTTTGTTTACTTCAAAAATGTTACAGTATATTACTGAAAAATTATATGAAATGTCCCATTAGATCTATCACAGTTTTTCACCATATGACAACTGACTGACAGGTGTTTACTGTAGAATTTTTACAATTTTTACAGTGTAAGATCAAATAAAGATCTTTTGTTTACATCTCAAAGTAATTTCATTTTTAGTCAATTAAATTTCTGCTGGTTGCTGTATTGGTCAAAGTGGGCATTACTATATTGCTGGTTTCCATAGTGTTATTGGTGGACTGAAAATTTGAATATTTGAAAATATGATCACAAATGCAATGTACTTCTGAAGAAGGATTCAGTAAAAAAAAAAAATATATATATATAAAAAAAAAGAAAATGCACAAAACGGAAGTCTGTAATTGAAAATGAAAGGCTGCTTTGTTGCTGCAAACCATTGTGAGAACGCCCCTTGAGGCAACTGTTGGTAATGCAACAAATGTTGAGTGTTGAGAGTTTTATGCAAATGGTTTTCCTTTCTGACATCCATACATGCAGCACAGAGGCCATGTTATGTGCTGATTCCCATGCACAATCAAAAGAAATAAAATGCTGAGTGTCATGACAACAGCAGAGTAGCACTGATAAGAAATAACAAGTGTAATAATAAATCCAAAATTAACTACAGCTATATAATTGAATGTGTATTATGTGCACACCTTTTATGGGTACTTATTTATTGCATTGCGGAGTAAGTTGCACTACAGAACTGGAGAACTGTTCTATTATGTACTTGTATATGACTGGAAAGCAACTGAATAAAGATCTTGGATGCTGTCCTGAAGAGAGGGAGCTGTGGACGGCTTGACTGAAAATTTATTCCTCACCAGTCCGCTACGCGGTTTGATTTATTACCCCTGGTCTCCCTTCCTCTTTATCACCCACCTTCCCCATGCAATCTTATCCCAGTGGCTTAACCGTATTTGTTTGGAGCCCATCTGTACAGCCGCTCGACGCACTCCCTTTGCCTCTTGTCCATATGAATCTAGCGAGCTGACAGCGCACTTGCAGGCGAGGTATCAAGGATGCCATAATTAGGTACTCTCTATTGTTTTCCTCGCCTGCTCTTAGCCAACAGATCCCCGCAAAAGGATGTTTGGGCTGTTCTGATTAAAAAAGGTTGAGAGGAAGGGACAAGAGAGGTACAGCAAAATGCACTTCAGAAAAGGGCACTACTAAATTTGAGAGCGTGAGAGGGTGGCATCACATGGAGATACTGAACCTCTCAATTATTCACTAAAACACTGCTTTGTCAATAATAATGCTATTTCCATTATTATTGAGAAAGTTGTCTTCTAGTAAAATACAATTACATGAAACTCAGCAGCAAATTCCAGCCACGTATAATGCATATATGAACAAGATTCTGAAGAAAATGTGCTAGGGTACTAAAGTGATGTTTGGTTGTTAATATGTAATGCCGAGTGGTTGCTAGGAGGTAGCTCAAGTCAAAAGAGCCCACCCACAAGTCCCCGTAATAGTTGTATCATAATTTAATGGAAGGTATCATATGTATCACTATGTATCATAATAGACATTGCTACAAAAGAAGTTGAAAACAGCTTTCACATTACTTCTATTTACTGTACAAATTTAGAGCCTTTATATTGGATCAGTAAAGGTAACCTTATGCCTACACATTACTACAGATAGCTAGGTCTAGCCCTAAAGGGACAGCTCACACAAAAATGAAAACATTTACACACACTCATGTTGTTTCAAACCTGTATGACTTATTTGCTTCTGCAGAACACGAAAGAAGATATTTTGAAAAAAAAAATTAACTGCTTTTAGTCCACTCAATAAAAGTCAAAAATCGAAAGATTCTTCAAATGTTCCTCTTCAAAAAAAAAAACAACACACAGAGACCTTATTCAAAATATCTTTGTGTTTCCTACCTCTATACAAACAATAGCAAATCCCTATTAAGACTGAAGAATGCCAGAACCTAGCAAGTCATTTAGCTTTCCTTTGTTTGCCTGAAAACTTTGTCTAAATGGAGACTGCCGCTGTATTATTATATGCATGATATAATTGGGGTGAAAAAAAGCTAATTTATGGAATGGATAATGCAGAATAACAGAAATACACTCATAAAGCCTGGACGCTACACTATTTTGCTCAGTATGGAACATGCAAATGAGGTCAATGTATAAATAGCAGTGGTATCCCTGCTGTCCCCTTTCCACATAATTACGGGGACAAACTCAAAGCTCATTTAGTGGCAACAGTCCTAATGAACTGCAAAGCTTCTTAAACAAGAATTAAGAGTCCAGACACTTTTGAACCTTGATCTGTCAATTGAGACATTGAGCATGAATTCACAACTTTACATTTTCCCACTCAATATGAAGCATAATTTGAAGATATGGGTGGGTAAATGTATTTCAGGTTGCACATAATCTGCAGAAGGATTAATTGGTACATCTCCTGTGTTTTATTTAAAGAAGGCTTTTAACTCTCATTCGCAACTTAGGCTCATTGGAAAAAACGTGCCTGTGGTTATTAACATAACCATGGATCTGTGAGACCTAAGGATAACACTATCAACACTCTTAAAAATAAAGGTGCTTGGAGCCCAAGCACGATGCCATAGAAGAACCTTTTTTGTCTAAATAGTTCCATTAAGAACCTTTAATATCTGAAGAAGCTTCCTGTTTCACAAAAGGATCTTTGTGGAAAAATAATGTTCTTCAGATTATAAAAAAGTAAGAAAGAGATGGTTCTTTAAGGAACCTTTGACTGAATGTTTCTTTGTGGAACCAAAAATTGTTCTTCTATGGCATTGCTGTGAAGAACCTTTTAAGCACCTTTATTTTTAAGAGTGAATGCAGTCTTTAAAAAAGGATAATCTTCGTTCCCCCTTCTCCTGAGACTTCGTGTCAGGGTTGTCAAATTCAGTTCCTGGAGAGCCACTGTCCTGCAGAGTTTGGCTCCAACCCTAATTAAACACTCCTAAACCAGCTAATCAAGGTCTTCAGGATTACTAGAGACTACCAGGCAGGTGTTTTGGGGCTGGTTGGAGCTACACTGCAGGACAGTGGTCCTCCAGGACCAGAGTTTGGCACATGTCCCTTATGTAAACAAAGTCATGCCCATGACCCTCTAAGGTGAAGCTTCCAGTGATATAAAATGGGATGAACCTCCGGTTGATCCTCTTACATCCCAGTATTCTGAGCACCAAGAATAGGTCTAAATAGGATGACTTGTTCCAAAAGGGTCGAGAGGAACAGAAGAATCTGCATTATCTACACCTAACTGGGCAACTGACATCAGAACGGCAGTGCTCACAGGTGTTGCACAGGTCACATAAAATCTTGCAAATGTTCATGTAGACCCTGATGCTGCAGCACTATCTCTCACAGGAACTCCCATCAGTGCAGCCTCTGAAGTAGCTACACTTCTTGTAGAGTGGGCTTGTATTCCTGTAGGTACCGGAAACGTCTCAGGTTACGCATGTAACCATGGTTCCCTGAGAATAGGGAACGAGACGCTGCGTCCTCTAGAGGGCGCTAGGGGAACGCTTTCGGCATGATCGGTGTCTGAAGCATGAGTCTAAACACGACAATGAACTTGACATTGGCAGGCGGCAGCCCACGACGTCATAACTGATGCGGCCGTAAGTATAAAAGGGCACCTGTGAATTACATCATCCACTTCTTGTCTGAAGGAGACGTATGCATGGATGCCTGAAGCATGGCCAAGGGATGCAGCGTCTCGTTCCCTATTCTCAGGGAACCATGGATACATGCGTAACCTGAGACGTTCCCTTTCGAAAGGGAACTCTACGCTGCGTCCTCTAGAGGGCGCTAGGGGAATGGTATACCAACGCCGCCATGCTGAAGGGATGAGTGCCTTATTGGCTGAGCAAAGACAAGACTCAAGGAGTCCTCACCCCTGCACCAGCAACGCAACCATAGACCAGAACTTCTAAGGCCAAAGAGGCTCACAGAGAGCCTAACGCTTAGATTAGATAAATGGCCCACGAAGCTCTGCAGAGTGGAGGCCTAAATATAACACTTCTCAAAGTGAGAGGTGGCCTAGCACACTCCATATAAGGTCAGTAGCCAAGGGGGCTCCAAGAGAGCCTAACAACCTAGCATACTACCCTACCGCCTAGCCGAGCTCTAGGAGCGGAGACCTCAACATGAGGAGGTCTAACTAACACCCCACGCTCAGGACATCTTGTAAGGAGGCTCACATAGAGCCTAAATCTCACAGATCCTGTCCTAGCGGAGCTCTCGCGAGTGGAGGCCTCAATAAATAACCCTCTGTAGCGAGAGGAGGCCTGACGACGCTCACAGTAAATGGCCGAGCTCTAGGAGCAGAGGCCTCAACATGACAACTCTCTAAGCGAGAGGAGGCCTAACTACACCCCACGCTCAGGACATCTTGTAAGGAGGCTCACATAGAGCCTACAACTCACCGACACTGTCCTAG
This sequence comes from Sinocyclocheilus anshuiensis, assembly GCF_001515605.1. Taxonomy (NCBI): domain Eukaryota; kingdom Metazoa; phylum Chordata; class Actinopteri; order Cypriniformes; family Cyprinidae; genus Sinocyclocheilus; species Sinocyclocheilus anshuiensis. The sequence goes on along the minus strand of NW_015542356.1, from coordinate 1,571,978 downwards.
CGGAGCTCTGGCGAGCGGAAGTCTCAATAGATAACTCTCTGTAGCGAGAGGAGGCCTGACGACGCTCACAGTAAATGGCCGAACTCTAGGAGCGGAGGCCTCAACATGACGACTCTCTAAACGAGAGGAGGCCTAACTACACTCCATGCTCAGGACATTTTGTAAGGAGGCTCACAGAGAGCCTACAACTCACAGATCTTGTCCTAGCAAAGCTCTCGTGAGCGGAGGCCTCAGTAAATATCCCTCTGTAGCGAGAGGAGACTTGACAAAGCTCACAGTAAATAGCCGAGCTCTAGGAGCAGAGGCCTAGAGGAAGCCTCCGCATGACGACTCTCTAAACGAGAGGAGGCCTAACTACACTGCATGCTCAGGACATTTTGTAAGGAGGCTCACAGAGAGCCTACAACTCACAGATCTTGTCCTAGCAAAGCTCTCGTGAGCGGAGGCCTCAGTAAATATCCCTCTGTAGCGAGAGGAGACTTGACAAAGCTCACAGTAAATAGCCGAGCTCTAGGAGCAGAGGCCTCAGCATGGAGACTCTCTAAACGAGAGGAGGCCTAACTACACTCCATGCTCAGGACATCTTGTAAGGAGACTTACAGAGAGCCTACAACTCACAGATCCTGTCCTAGCGGAGCTCTCACAAGCGGAGGCCTCAATAAATAACTCACTATAGCGAGAGGAGGCCTAACTACACTCCATGCTCAGGACATCTTGTAAGGAGACTTACAGAGAGCCTACAACTCACAGATCCCGTCCTAGCGGAGCTCTCGTGAGCAGAGGCGTCAATAAATAATTCTCTGTTGCGAGAGGAGGCCTGACGACGCTCGCAGTAATTGGCCGAGCTCTAGGAGGGGAGGCCTCAACATGATGACTCTCTAAATGAGAGGAGGCCTAACTACACTCCATGCTCAGGACATCTTGTAAGGAGGCTCACATAGAGCCTACAACTCACAGATACTGTCCTAATGGAGCTCTCGCGAGCGGAGGCCACAATAAATAACCCTCTGTAGCGAGAGGAGACCTGACGACGCTCGCAGAAATGACCGAGCTGACGGAGCGGAGGCCTCAGCATAACGACTCTCTAAAATGAGAGGAGGCCTAACTACACCCCACGCCCAGGACATCTTGTAAGGACGCTCACGTAGAGCCTACAATACACAGACGTTGCCCTAGCGGAGCTCTGGCGAGCGGAGGCCTCAATAAGTTACTCTCTGTAGCGAGAGGAGGCCTGAGAACACTCGCAGTAATTGGCTGAGCTCTAGGAGCGGAGGCCTCAGCATGACGACTCTCTAAAATGAGAGGAGGCCTAATCACACTCCAAGCTCAGGACATCTTGTAAGGAGGCTCACATAGAGCCAACAATACACAGACGCTGTCCTAGCGGAGCTCTGGCGAGCGGAGGCCTCAATAGAAAACTCTCTGCAGCGAGAGGAGACCTGACTATGCTCGCAGTAAATGGCCACGCTCTAGGGGCGGAGCTCCAATCCTTCTGCTCGACTAATTTATTTATTTATGATTTAACGGCATGACAAGAGGAAACATTTCAATTTCACAATTCAGTCATATATATCATTTCAAAACAATTATATAACAGTTTTGTTTGAAAATTATAAATAAATAAATATGTTAGCTTCTCAAAGCCAGATGACTACAGATCATTTAATTCCTCAGAATTAAATGCAGCCAAACAAGTGAAACACGGTCTGGATGTTAAGCTGAAAATCATCAAAATATATGCAATATAAAAGAATCGTGAATAACAGCTTGCAACGCATTAATTTTGTTGCAGACCCATAACGCACGCGTTGCCGCGGCAATGCGAGATTCAAGCCGCTCGATTCTATATTGCATAAGAACTTCTACTAGCAAGAAGAAAAACGCATCGCATTTTATGAATGAACACAGCTCCCATGAGAGCTGACTGCGTGCTCCGCTGCCAAACAAACCACTCATAAATCGCGTGTATCCCCACACATGATATAGCGAGAGAAAAACAAGCGATCTAAAAAGCAGTAATAATGCTAACAATATCAACCTCCTCGGAGGAAGATAGCAGCAGCAAGCTCTCACTCGGAGCGGGAAGAAACCACAGCGCGGGTTTCCGAACCCCGAGAGAGAGTGCTAGATCATTTAGAGCGAATCACGAAAAATTCACTCTAAACATTCCACCCAAAAGCACATCCCACATCCCTCGAGAATAGGGACATCGCAAACGGAACTTCATTGAGAAAATTTCCCTTTCAATGCGTGCATTCTGCTCCCTCAGGAGCTAAAACGCGCTTGCTCCTAACTCATAAACAAACAGACGATCTCCTGAAGACAAGATAGAGGATGACATAATTCACAGGTGCCCTTTTATACTTTCGGCCGCACCAGTTATGACGTCATGGCCTGCCGCCTGCCAATGTCAAGTTCATTGTCGTATTTAAACTCATGCTTCAGACACCGGTCATGCCGAAGGCGTTCCCCTAGCGCCCTCTAGAGGACGCAGCGTAGAGTTCCCTTTCGAAAGGGAACCCTTTTTCACTTAGGCATGGTAGATGACATTAAAGGTGACAACATAAAAATTTGATTTTTCCATGTTTAAGTGCTATAAGTGGGTCCCTGACACATCTACCAATCCAGAAAACATAAAAAAAATAAAATTTTTATTATTTTTTATTTTTTTGTAAGCCTTTCTCTGCAAGAACTTTCCCTCCATGGCGAAAGTTTGAGCAAAGCATGCTAACTGTTCTGACTTTGGCTGCACTGACAAGCACAGAGGAGACAAGAGAGAAGTGGATTTATTGATTTATTTACTGTATATTATGCTGCTGCCACACAGATCTAATATAAACATGCAATTTCTTTCCCAGTTGTTTACCTTCACAGACATTACCGACTGTTTTTGTAACTCATGTGTTTTTAACATAAACTTGTGTATTTGACAGTTTAAGCACAATAAGATATGAAATATAACTTAGTTTAGTACTCACATGCCGTATGACAACAGCTGTGTGTGTTTACAAAACTGTATATCAGAAGTTTAAACTAATATGGTTTAAAACGCTTGATTTCAGTGCGATAGACATGATAATCAAAACCAAACAGGTGTTTTTAGCAGAGTATCTGAGGAACAAGCTGTTAAGGCACAGCCGTATTCTGGAAAAGGGGATGGAGAGCAGCAGCTCATTTGCATTTAAAGAGACATGTATAAAAACAGCGTGTTTCCGCTTCCACTCAAAATAGGAATTTTCAAAATGATATAATAAATTATCTGTGGGGTACTTTGAGCTGAAACTTCACAGACACATTCTGGGGACACCTGAGACATATTACATATTGTAAAAAGGGGCATAATAGGTTTCCTTTAACCAACCAATATGACAACCGCTGAAATAGAGTTGAGATCAAACTACCTCCAGTAGCCCACTTGATTCGCAAACTGGGGATTAAACACCTTTGGTAAAAAAGCAGGGTTAGGCCAAAGTGACACCCCATGACATCTACCTTCCACCGTAAACAGTCTTCATAAGCACGGTTTCCATCCAACGAGTCAATGAGAACAAAATCTGGCACTTAATATCACTAAGAAAAGTAGGAAAAGCCACTGAATATAATAATTTTCATATATAATAAATTGCTTGCACCTCAGAGCGAGCAGACAAAACACAATAAATGCAGTCATTGCTTTAGGAGGTGGATGACTATTTGGTAACACAGTTGTGCAAGACAAAGATACTTTGATGACAGACTATGCTCGGCATTTAAAAATGACAATAATAATATTTCAGATGCTGTGTAAACGATCGGTCCACTGGTTTGTCAGGTTATGCCATTCCATAGTGCAAATTCACATGTAGGGGAGCTAGAGGAAAGGGAGAGCAATGTGTGGGTGTATCGAGAGAGTAAATAAAAGAACTATGTTCACCCAGTGTGCATTTGCAAATGTGTATGATAAGATAAACATTACATCTGGCGATGAGGATTAAAGCTCTTGGATGAAGGCACTTTAAAGGGGTCATCGGATGCCCATTTTCCACAAGTTGACAAGTTATGATTTTTTAGGGTCTTAATGAAAAGTCTAACATACTTTGGTTAAAATTTCTCAATGGTAGTGTAAAAAAAACACCCTTTTTACTAGGGATGCACCGATTCTGTCACAGAATGCCAGGAGAACACAAGGTAGATCCAAATGCAGTAGTTTATTAAAGTAACAAAGAATCAGAACAGAACAAAAACTAGACAAAAGGTAATCCAAAACACAGGGAACAGAAAACACGATGTAACCTCAAACAATACTGCAGCAAAGACAGACAGTGAGAGCATGGTATAAGTAGTGATGAATTGATGAGTAAATTACTAACAGGTGATCATGATCAGAACAGAACGACAAGGCAAAGGACTATGGGAAACAGAGTTCAAAACATGTAACAAAGAAACAGGAAGAGCGCCCTCAAGTGGCCAGTCCAGGGCACCACAACCAGACACTGTGACATCACCCCCCTCTACGGAGCAGATACCAGACGCTCCACCAGAACACACAAAAGTTCAGGAGGGAGGTGGAACTGAGGCGGACCAGGGGGAGGGACAGCGGGCCAGGACCATACAATGGAAGGGGGCCAGGTGACAGAGATAGACCAGGGCATGAGCACAGAACTGGCAGGGTGAAAGGCCAAGGCAGGGCCGGCAGGATGAACCAGCAAGGCCCCAACCACACAGAAGGTCCTTAAGTGCAGCCTCATTATAATTCAGCCCCACCGCCAACGGCCAAAAGGTCTCGGCAAAACCACCAATCTCCATTCCCTGGTGCCTCAGAGCCATCAGAGCCCGGTGTCGAGCCACTCGCTCCTTCCCTGTGGCAGGAGGGGGAATCCAAATGTCCATTGTCCAACC
>NW_015542356.1:1546621-1567084 GCF_001515605.1 Sinocyclocheilus anshuiensis | reverse complement strand
TTAATTATGCCCATTAAAATGTATTTTACAAGTTTTAGTTACTTTCACTGTTCATTTTTTTTGCTCTATGGTACACCATTGCAGTGGCTTAGTACTGTAATCATGTGCTTTACTGTAATAATGCAGGGAACCACTCGTTATAAATCTCCTAACTGTGATATTTTCAGAAATAGAAGTCACGTTTTTTTTTCATCTGAAACGTGCTGCGATTTATATTACACAGGCTGCTAGATTCCAAATGATGCGTGTGCTAAGTGAGTGAACATCAAAGATCACACAACAGAACTGCGCGCGCTCTCTCTCTCTCTTGCTCTCTCTCTCTCCCTACTGTTAAGTAACTTGTGCATTGTTTTACTTACTTGTTTTTGACATATCCGACCGAACTACAAACTTTCCAGTGATGTCTGTGAGAAAGATATATTCACTCAACAAACTCGCGCAGCTGTGCCGCCGCGCGCTCAATCCACTCAGCGTGCTTTGTTTATCAGCTCGCGCACACCAGCTATACAGGCGTTAATACTGAATGTTTAACATTATATTCAATGCATACATATACTTCGTAGTAGACATCCTTAACTCCTTTCTGCTGTCTGTTGTTCTGTTGTCGGTGTTTCTTTGTTTGAATATGGTGCTTATCACATGCTGTGTGGTATCGGCGTTTGGTATCGGGGCATTTTAACGAGTACGAGTACGAGTACAGGAGACCAGTATCGGGCCCAATACCGATACCAGTATCGATATCGGTGCATCCCTACTTTTTACCCTGTCAAAATCAGCGTTGTTTTCAGCAAGCTGTTTTAGTCCATTTCGCTTTAAATGCTAATGAGCTCTGCTGACCCCTCCCCTCTCTACTGTGGGGTGACTAGCAGTCTGTAAACTTCAACTGCGAAACTGGCTAACTAGCACATTACAGTTTTTCTCAATCGATTTGACACGTTTCTCCAATGCAATGTACTTGTTCTCAAAACATTTAACAGAGCCATCCAAACACAAAATTATCTTAACCAAACAGTGTGTGTGCGTTTGCTGTATACATGAATTGTGAATTATTGATATTGCCTTTCATTTACATCTGGAAGAGAATTTCATTGCATTGTATCTACACTACATATTTGTTGGGCTTACATCCTAGGAGAACAAATGTAAGAAGGTTGAATCCATGCTTGAAAAGCTCCTGTCTCAACATCTCCACAGGCCTGTTCCTTTGAGGCTGGTGATGTTGTTCTGGACCACCATGTCAACAATGCTTCTGTTCCGTTCAAAACAATCTTGATTTTCCACCTGAATGATCTCAAACTTAAATTCTGAAAAAATGTTTGGATGTTTACAGTAAATAACAGAAGTTGTCCCAGGAGGACTAAAAATCTGTACTATCAACAATCATAGTACAACACTTTATAAGTGTTTTGACATAGTATTACTCTAAAGCAATTATGATAAAAGTGTAAACGATTAGGAAAACTGCATTTCCTGTGTTGAGTGTATGATTAACCGAATAGTAATCAGTTTAGGGCCAATCAATAATATACTGTTAATTTGATTGAATGACAAATTTCAGAGTTTTGTTTGTTGTGTTTGGACAAATAGCACATAAATGTTTGTGATTTGTGTAAAACATTTTTTCAGATATTTTAAAGTATTGGTTGGTTGTAATAACTATTGTAAAAACATTTGAGAATTTTGAGCACATTGTTTTGAGAAAATTATTTGCATGATTTGTAATTTGTATAAAATGAATGAAAACGTACAATCTGTTTAGGACAATTACAAAGTATTCAGATCACTGTGTTAACTGTTTTGAGAACAGTGACATGAGTTTGGAGACGTGTCAAATCGATTGAGAAAAACTATTAGGAAAGGCGATTTGCAAAGATTCATAAAAAAAAAAAAACCCTTATACTCACTTCTTCTGTAGATGAAGCTGGATCACGAATGATTCGCGTGAACATAAACGCATTTAGGCAGATCGGGGATCGGCGCATTCCCTTCAAAAATGAAAGTACTGTACTGTAAGTGTGTACTGTAGCTAGTGCATAAGAAAGGTGGAGTCATCAGGATTTGTGTGGATATGCGTAGAGTCAATGAAGCTGTTGTGCGTGAGCGATACCCCATCTCCACCATCGATGAAATTCTGGAGGACAGGACAGGTGCCGAGTGGTTCTCTAAGTTGGACTTGAAATGGGGATATCACCAAATTGAGTTGGAACCTGAATCACGAGTATTGACTACATTTGTCACACACACTGGCCTATGGAGATACAGAAGACTCATGTTTGGCATCTCTTCCGCTCCTGAAATATACCAACACATAATTCGCCAAGTTTTGCAGATGACATTGTGGTATTTGGAAAGACTGTCCTGGAGCATGATGCACGCTTGCATCGAGTGCTGAAACGCTTGCAAGAGAAACAGCTGACACTAAACAAGGATAAATGTGTATTCAGGATGACGGAGATAGAATTCATGGGACATATGTGCTTTCAAAGAACGGAGTTGGGGAATACAATCTAAAGTGGAGGCAGTGCAAAACACTCGACAGCCAAAGAACGCTACTGAGGTGAGGAGCTTTCTTAGCTTGGTAAATTATTGTGGTCGATTCATTCCCAACCTGGCTACCATTGCAGAACCTTTGAGGCGTCTCACTAGGTCAACGTGTACATGGTCATGGGGAAAGGAAAAAGAGGCTGCATTCAAGGCATTGAAGGTGGCACTGGCAAGTTCACAAACGATGGCTTATTACAGCCAGGAGGTGGACACACAGGTGATCGTAGATACCAGTCCAGTAGGGCTCTGAGTGATCTTGACCCAAGCACAAGCTGATGGTGCGTACAAGCCAGTCTACTATGCCAACCGTGCTTTGACAGATGTGGAAAGGCGGTATTCTCAGACCAAAAGAGAAGTGCTGGCCATAGTGTGGGCCTGTGAGAAGTTCCATGTGTTCGTGTACGGTAGAGAATTTTCAATGATAACTGACCACAAACCGTTGGAGGCGATTTATTCACCAAAATCAAAACCGCCTGCCAGGATTAAGCGTTGGGCTTTAAACCTACAGCCTTACAAATTCAAAGTGATTTACAAACCTGGCCCACAGAATGCAGCCCACTCACAGTTCTCATAGGCGGAATTCAAAGAATTCTTGGCGCTCAATGCAATTCAGCACAGACACATCACACCATACTGGCCTCAAGCAAATGGCGCGGTCGAGAGACAGAACAGAACAGTGTACCAAGCCATACGAGCAGCTCATTCTGAAGGTAAAGACTGGCATAAAAAATGTACACATTCTTACTGGCCTATCACTCCACTCCACACTCTGTTACTGGTTGCAGCCCTGCTGAGTTATTGTTCAGTCGGTAACTACGTACTAAGTTGCCAGAGGTGAGCGGTATCATTTCATCTGCAGTGGGAGATGCTGCAGTGAGACAGAGAGATTTTGTTCAAAAGGAAAAGGGTAGACAGGCGGCTGATAAAAGACGAGCAGCAGTGGACAGCATGATCCAAGCAGGCGATTATGTTCTGCTCAAACAACTGAAACAGAACAAGTTGACCACAGCATTCTAGCCTCAACCGTACTGTGCTGTGGAGAGGACATGACCATCTGTCATTCTGGGAAAAAATGGTGTGAAGTGCATGAGACATGTTTCTTTGGTTAAGAGATGGGTTTCACCACAAATTCAGAGTGCTGACATGGGTGATGCCTGAATGTGACCAGACCATGTGTCTAAAGAACCGTCTGGACATGTGCCTGTGAGAGAACAATCTGTACATAGGCCTGAGAGGATCAGGAGGGAACCTCTTGCACTGAAGGATTATGGTAGATAGGCAGTTGCCATTAAAGTGCAGAAGAAGCCCTGGCACTGTCTGGGTGGCAGGGTAGTCTACCCCTAGCCATCAAGGGAATTGATTGTGTTTGTGTTATTGGACTGAGTTTTTGGATAAGTTTTTTCAAGGCCATTTATGACGGGGAAAAATAATAATGGAAATGACAGTATGCTGTATTGGAAAGTATGCATACTTACATATTGCTCTGTTTTATGTTGAGAGTTTTGAGATGTGGTTCATTTTGATGAATAAGCATATATTTATAAGAAAAGGAGGGATTTAGGGTAGTGACCAGTAGGGGGAGCTAGAGGAAAGGGAGAGCAATGTGTGGGTGCATCGAGAGAGTAAATAAAATAAGTATGTTCACGTGAGCTGGGTCCCAATTCAAAGACCGCATCCTTCGGAGGACGGGTCCTTCGAAGGATGAGGCCAATGCGGTCCTCGAAGGACGCTCTGAGTCTAGCCTTCGCAGGATTTCCTGATTGCGCCAGCAGGTGTTCCCGATTGCCGCTCCTGTAGCGTAGCAACGTGCGAGAAGAGAGCTGCCATAGATGTTATTAGTTAATGAAAATGAAAATAGCTGGAGCTTGAATTATTAGTTTTTGACTTTTAATTACTGAATTATTGGGTTTCGACTTACTTGAATATTGTAATGACATGAAAAAATGCAAAATATAAAGCGATTAAATGTCGACTTATATCTTACCAAAATGTGATTTTATGTTGTTTATTCTATTTATTATTATGTACATAAATGGACCATGGTGAACACATTTAAACAGGTTTTCAACCCTGTTTAGTTTTATGCAGCTGAATATAAAAAGTCCACTTACAAACGTTACTGCCACTCGTCAACGGCAGCTGACAAAGTTGCTAGGCAACAAGAACAGTCCTCCGTAGTAGTGTTGTTTTTGGCGGCCTGTTTTAATTTTAGTTTTAGTCTAGTCTTTGTGTGAAACTGTCATTTTAGTTTTTATTAGTTTTAGTCACGTTCATACTCTTTTTAGTCTAGTCAAGTTTTAGTCAACTAAAAGTCTGAGCATTTTAGTCTAGTTTTAGTCGACGAAAACTGATGACATTTAGTCTAATTTGAGTGGACTTTGCTGTTCCGATGAGCATGAACGGTATATGGGTGGAGCACTCACATGGGCCGTGAGCGACTGAGCAGAGCATACACACGTATAGAGCGGGATAACACGCAGAGCGTCACACCACGTGAAAGTGAATCCTGAGCGGTGAACTCATTTTCGGCAGCCGGAATTTCGGTGCATCTCTAATTATTGGCGACATTAGAAATGGATATTATATAATAGCTGCTTTTTTGAACATTTTAGCAATTTAAAAATATTTTTAAAAAATTTACACGGCACCCCGGTTGGGAAACACTGATCTAAATAATGCCGAGAGTGGGGCTTGAGGAAGTGACGTCGCCTGCGTCTGCGCAGTGTGACCTGATGCAGCCCCTGAAGCGAGACACAGGAAACAGAAATACTGCAAAATAATAATAATAACGCGATTAAACGAGACGAAACAAAATGTTATAACGTTATTTCGTCTCGTTTAATCACGTTATTATTATTATTTTGCAGTATTTCTGTTTCCTGTGTCTCGCTTCAGGGTCAACGAAAATGAAGAGACATTTTAGCATAGTTTTTATTTTGTAAACCACATTTAGTCTCGTTTTTATTCGTCAACGATATTGCATTATACATTTAATTATAGTCATCGTCACATGACCAGCATTTTCGTTGTGTCTCGTCTCGTTTTCGTCACGTAATAAAGGTTTGTTGACGACGATATTTAGTCATAATTTTCGTTGACGAAAGCAACACTACTCCTAGACCGGTCCAAGCGCTTCGGAAGCAGCCTTGATATGGTTCACAGTTGTAGCAACTGTTTGTTAATATTCTAGCAATAAACTTTGTTTGTTTCATCTGCAAAATAATAGTGGTGGAGTGTAACGAAATACATTCCTTAAGTATTCACATAAAAATGAGAAGTACTGAGTTTTGTTTGTTTTTTTCTCACAGGACAGCTACAATACAAAAACATGGTCCTTTACAATATCATGCACTGTTGTACATTAAACTGCCCAACCGTAGGCCTATATATTTTAAATGTAACTAACTTGAACATATTCAAAAGTAAAATGCAACATACAGTACACTGTAGTGCAGCAGTAATATTAATGCAAGACCATCATTTATAAAGTTTTTTTTTCTGCAGAATACATAGGCTATTTTTACTTTTACTCTTCATACCTTAAGTACATTACAGTATTAAGGATAAAACTTTTACTTAAGGTTTTAAATGCATGCATTTTTTCCTAAATGCACTATTAGTAGTTACTGAAAGCACTTTACTAAAGTAACTCATATTTCTTCCACCAATTACTTTGTAAGAGATCTACACAATTAGTCCTTTCCTCATTTCCTTAAATCAGACCAGACCCCTGTACTGCAGGATAAACCTGAACGTCCCAGTGCTGGACAGTGGAAATATGCACTCAAACACTCCCAGATGATGTCCCACTGGCAGAGGCCGTACCAAGCTCTCTATGGCAGCCCGTCCAGGTCCAGCAGCTCCACCAGGGTCTCACTGTTCAGCTGAATGAAAGCGTGCATAATTTTTTTTCTTCCAATCTGTTTTGTATTGTTAATTAAATTTTTATATTGTTTTTCTGATGTTGAATTGAAGTTATTTTGTAATTAGTTGTAAAAAGCACTTTTAGTATAGAACAATTTATTTCCATTTGCAAATGTTATTCAGAGGCAAAAAAAATTGTATAGAAGAATTTCTGTCATTTACAAATTATAACTTGCTTTGCAAAAATGAACAATTTCAAGAACTACTTCTTGTCTTTTATTTACAAGTTTCAACTAAAACAATGCACAGAAATTACTTTGCTTCATTTATGAAACACTAGAGTGTCCGTACTGTAGGCCCTGTCGAGCTCCTCCATCCCCTCGGCAGCCAGACGTGGCGGAACGTCCGGCGCCAGGCCCTCTCCATGAGGGTTTCAATCACCTCCAATTTTCCATACGCACCTAAACGGATGTTCATATGTGTATTTGCTTCCGAAACCTCCTTCGGGAAGGATGGGGCTTCCGCAGCGTCCCTGTTCCAAGTGAAACGGTTACGTTTTCCAATTGTGTTATCCAATCTCACTGAGTGGGTAGTGCTACGACAACGGTGAATGGTCTTCTTGTTGCGAGCCCCAGCCTACACCAAAGGGGCGCAGGTGGCTCACACAAGGCACTGGAAAGGGCAGCATCCATGGCGCTTTGGTAGGGAATCTTGCACCTGCTGCCTTATTATACTCACGCTGTGATCAGCGGTAGCTGGATGCAATAATTGCATGCCAATGTGCATTGGCTCGTTTAGTTACACTCGAAGTAGATTGGTCTATTGAAGCGAGATCCCAATTCGTCTTCAGGGAACGAGGGTTACATACGTAACCGAGACGTTATGTGACTGACTCAAGAACAAGTTCAGATGGGAACTTCATCCCCAAGAAGCCGCCGCAGTGCCCTGCTCATTTGATACCGCCGCTGCAGTGCCCCGCTTAATTTGATACTGCCGCCGCAGTGCCCTGCTCATTTGATACCGCCGCTGCAGTGCCCCGCTTAATTTGATACTGCCGCCGCAGTGCCCTGCTCATTTGATACCGCCGCTGCAGTGCCCCGCTTAATTTGATACTGCCGCCGATTGCCCTGCTTAATTTGATACCGCCGCTGCAGTGCCCTGCTCATTTGATACTGCCGCTGCAGTGCCCTGCTCATCTGATACTGCCGCCGCAGTGCCCCACTTAATTCGATGCCGCCGCCGCAGAGCCCCGGTTAAATTGATACCACCACTAGCATTGGACCGGGCTCTCCTTTCCGGTGCAGCAGAGCCGCGGCTCCCTTCGGTCGCAGCAGGAGCCCTCCATCCATCATTTCGAGCCCCATTTGCTTTTTCCGCATCGAACAGGGCTCTCCCTTCCGGTGCAGCAGAGCCGCAGCTCCCTTCGGTCATAGTGAGAGCCCTCCATGCGACGCTTTAAACCACGCCACGTATTCAGCTGCAAGAGGGACTCTCCCTTCCGGTGCAGCAGAGCCGCAGCTCCCTTCGGATGCAGCGAGAGTCCCTCACCTGGCCTTCCATCGTGCTCCTCATTCAGCGACAGGTAGGGCTTGCCATCTGACGTGGAGAGTCGCAGCTCACGTTCAAGCACCGCACGACCCCTCCCAGTCGCCCTGCCGCCTCCTCGCACACCCTACTTTTCTTCATGGCACGCATATTTTTGGGGGCTATTTAGTTTTCTCTCCGGATGCTGTCTCATGCCATTAGCTTCTTTTGGGGAGTTCTCTGGGTTCGGGCTTTAAAATCAAACCATAAACACATAAAACAGAAATAACAAAACATATGAAATTAAAACCAAAAGGTATGACAGATAAACATTCTGAAGACAGAGTAATAATCAAAACCATAATACATTGTAATAAGAATGGGATATTAGTAGGCCAGATCAAACAAGTGTGTTTTTAAAAGTGACTTCAAATTGGATAGGGAAGGTGCCACTCTAATCTCAAGCGGCAGATTATTCCATAACCGAGGCCCAACCACAGAAAAAGCTCAATCCCCTCTACGTTTAAGTCTGGACTGAGGAACTAAAAGGAGATTCTGATCACTGGATCTTAGACTTCTAGTGGGAGTATAAAAATGTAACAGCTCTGAGAGGGGCTTGGTTATATAAAGATTTATACACCAGTAAGAGAACTTTAAAATCGATTCTAAATTGAATAGGCAGCCAATGGAGGGCCCTCAGTATAGGGGCGATGTGGTCACATTTGCGACTATTTTGAAGAAATCTAGCAGCTGCGTTTTGGACCAATTGTAGGCGAGTAATTTGTGACTTTGAAATACCGCAATATAGTGAGTTGCAGTAATCTAAGCATGAAGTAATAAAAGCATGGACAGCCATCTCTAACATCGTTGCATATAAAAAGTGTTTGATTTTAGACAGCAAGCGGAGTTGGTAAAAACTGGAACCAATTACAGAAGAGATATGTTTGTCCAATTTTAATGACTCATCAAGATGGACACCCAGATTTCGCACACAAGAAGATCTGAAGGCCAATAAGCTGACCAGATCTAGGCTGGTAGCCCGAGAATGATCAGTAGGATTGAAAACAATCAACTCTGTTTTATCTTCATTTAACGTAAAAAAAAATTTGAGCTAGCCAGATTTTGACCTCATCTAAGCATCTTAGTAAAGTACTAAGTGCTGAAGGATAATTTCTCTTAATACGTAAAAAAATCTGGGTATCGTCATCATAGAAATGAAAAGACACCCCATGCCTTCTTAGAATGGAACCCAGAGGAAGCATTTACAGGGAAAAGAGGGAGGGCGCCAATATCGAGCCTTGAGGGAGACCACAGGTGAGATGAGCAACAGAGGAAGATAAGTTACCTAGTTTGACAAAAAAAATTCTGTCGGATAAAATTGACTGAAACCACTTAAAGACCGTACCTTTTAGGTCCACGTCTGACTCTAATCTAGATATCAAAATAGAGTGGTCCACATTATCAAATGCTGCTGATAAATCTAAAAGAACCGGTAGCTAAAAGGATATTGTTTAACACTCTGAGAAGGGCCGTTTCATTACTATGAGCAGATTTAAAACCAGATTGAAAAATTTCAGTAATACAGTTAAGATTTCGAAAGAACTGCAGTTGGTCAAACATTTTTTTCTAAAACCTTTGAAATAAATGGTAAAACAGAAATGGGACGGAAGTTATTCAGAATAGAAGGATCTAGTGAAGGCTTCTTAAGAAGCGGAGTGACAGAAGCCACTTTAAGAGTAGCAGAGCCAGTTAAAAGGCACTTTTTGAAAAAAAAAGACACCAAACCTGGCCCGACAGTGTCAGCAATTAATTAAAAAGATTTAGGATGTATAATGTCATAAGGACAAAAAGATGGTTTAAAGGGGTCCTATTATGCTCTTTTACAAAGTCTTGATTTTGTTTTGGGGGTGTACTAGAACATGCTCTCATGCTTGGTGGTTCGAAAAACGCATTATTTTTCACATAATTTACATTAGGACTTTGAGATTTGTAACTTTCTAGATCTTTTTAATGCCCAAACATACACACTACACACTGACTAAAATTAAAAAAGTGAAAACGCATAATAGGACCCCTTTAAGATTAGCAATGATGTCTTTGAGTGATTGTAAGGAAATGGGTTCAAAAACATACCAAGAAACAGGATGCAGAGAAAAAGGAGGGGGTTAAATGTGGAGAGAACAGACTTTGGATCTCAAGAGATTTTATCAATGAAGTGTCTCAAGAAGCTTTCACATAGAGCATCGGAGGCAACAGGCACTGTGTTAACAGAAGGATTAACAACAGAATTAATAACTGAAAACAGAAATTTCAAAGTATCATTTTTTTTTTATTATTAAATCAGAAAAAATAAGTAGCCTTAGCAGATTTAGCAGCAGACTGATAAGCTGATAAATTGAAGAAGTCTTTAAACAACTGAAATGAAATATGTAATTTATCCTTTTTCCATCTGCGCTCGGCCTTTCTACAAGCTTGTCATAAGAGTCGAGTATCAGAATTTTGCCACAGAACCGACTTAGATTTGTGCTTATAAGGCTTGAGCGGAGAAGTGACATCTAAAACATCCAGCCAGGCAGAATTTAGAAGACTTAGATGTTGGTCAGCATCCAGGTCAGGTAACTGTAAATCCAGAGATAGATGAGAACAAGACTCCATAAAACACTGATTAAAATTTGACCCAAACTTAGAAGAATAGGACCGAGACAGCGTTACAGCTTTATTAGTAAAATTAGAAAGATTAGGAAGAGACATAGAAAATAAAATCGGCTTATGGTCAGAGAGCAGGAAATCAGATATCTCAATATCAGAAACGGCAAACCCATGAGAGAGTACAAGATCTAAAATATGTCCCTGAACATGAGTGGAGTCTTTTATCCATTGAACCAAACTAAAAGAGTCAATAAGATTGAGAAACACCTTCGATAACAGGTTTGACTGACAGCATACATGGATGTTAAAATATCCCACTAATAAAAAGCGGTCGTACTTTATGGCAGTATTGCCGATAAATTCAGTAAATTGCTGTATGAAGTCCTTTGCTGAGTGAGGGGGATGGTAAATCACCCCCAATAAAACAGGACCATTCCAGTCGAGATGGAGAAGCTGAACTTCAAAACTGGTAAACACATCCACTGAAACAGACTGACAGCGCTCAAGAAAAGAATCTTTTAAAATAGTTACTAGTCCACCAACTTTCCTATTCGGGCGGGGAGAATTAAAAAAGGTGAAGTCAGCCGGAACCAATTCGGAAAAAGGAGTTAAATCACCAACCTTGGTCCAGGATTCAGTGATGAACATAAAATCCAGACTATGAGTAGTGAAGAAATCATTTAGCTATTTTGTCTTTTTTTTAATAAGAAAAGTCTTATTCACCAAAGATCGATCATTGATTAGAGCCATTTTTGGTGGGGGAATCACCTCTGGAGAAAAAAATACTCTGCTCAGTGAGCGCAGGTTACTGGGAGTCACTCCGTTGTGCCAGCGACAGAGGCCAATCCGAGGAAGGCCATCCAAAGAGACAGGGGACAGAGACAGGGGAGAACAGGTCGAAGCCACCTATAAGGCAAATACAGCGGCCACCAGGCAACAACAGTGCCGCGACAGAATGACTCACGGGAAAGGCCAGACCAGAAGCCAGCCCGAAGGTGTGCCTTCAGTTTGATGGTAAGTCCTCCAAGACACCCGTGTTTTCTCCTACACTTTCTATGTGAAGTGCTGAGAGGCCACCAGTGGATACACGCCGGAATATCCATTAAAAGGTTCCTGTGCATTTGATTAAAAATGAGCTCCACGTCCGGCTTAAAACTGTCCATAAATGAGGCACGAATATCCAGTAGAGATTGTCGGTCATAAATCAAAAGTGCGCCGCATTTCGAAAACCAAACAATCCATACACACAAACAAGGAGCAGCAGATGGCATGCCAAAGACACAGGCGCCATCTTGGAAAACTAAAGATCTAGAGATTAATGACACAGTTGGGTTTGGATGCCATGATGCCAGATGGGCAACCCTTTTGTAACAAAGTTCGTAATTATGGTAAGAAAGAGGCAGGAACCAGTAGATGTTTAACAAATATAATAATAAAATAAACAACAAAACTAAAGCGGCAGCCCCTCATAGACGACTGCTGCATCAACATAAAACAACAACATAAATAGTCCAGGCTGGGTCCTCTCTTGATCTTCACTGTCATCACTCCTACGTTTATCCTTCCGGAGCACCTCCATGGGACTCGAGACTGTTGGGTGGCACAGGTGTCGATTATTATGATTTACACCACTGGCCATGCTGTGTTCCTATGGCTCTCAGTCCCGCCCTACTCATCACACCTGTTCACGTAAATCAGCTAAATCAGGTCTGGAAACCATGGCCTCCCGCCCAGCGTGGAGCTACAAGCAGAACTGTGTAATGACCCTCCCTGACCCTCTGGAGGACTTGAGGAATAAGAGGAAAAGGAGAGACGCATACAACAAGCCTGTCGGTCACTCTTCTGACAGAGCATCTAGGCCAAAGCTGCCCTCCTGTACCATGAGAAAGTACCATTCCCGGCAATGGGATGTTTCCCTGGATGAAAACTTGACCTTGTAGAGCAAAGCTGAGAAAGGGTCTGTGTTCTGGACAAATCAGGTTTGTGGAAATATGAATCCTTCAAATTGAGAAATGTAAACCAGCATTTATCTACTGCATTACTATTTTTGTGTGAACCCGTGGTACCCGTTAGTTACTGTGCACAAAACCCATGGGTCCGACACCACTTCCTCCCAAATGACCTCAGAAAGTTGGGAAGAACAATCGATTGGTAGCCCCTGACCCCTAAGCAGGACCTTCTGCTGATCTCTCCCTCAGTGTAATGGAGCACTCAACTCTGTCCAGCGCATCTTGCGAACCTAGATAAGAGACTTGACAAGACATTACTGGCAAATTCATTAATTCAATCCTTAGGGCATCCGGCAAAGAAATCTATGCCAGCCTTATTTGCCTGCAACTTAAGACACTTGATGACATGATCCCACCTTCATCACTTGTCAGTTGTGAGTGAGCTTTCAAAGCTGAATCAATAAGAGTTTTGGAATCCTGATCTTCTGCACTTGTTTTTCGCAAGGCCACCAGGAGGATAGCCAAAGTATTGCTTATATGAGCCTCACATACAGCAGCATTAAAATAGCATATTCTACTGGTGGCATGTCCCCTAGTCCAGTTTCTACCAGGTAACCATCTACAGCCTGCGTTACATTGAGGCTTTTGAAATTTTTCTACCATACTGTCCTCAGCATTGAAATGTAATCATCTGCTACTAGGATGGAATGTTGGGAATTAGATATGCCTTCCCAGACACCTTCCACAGGAAACGGGGCACAGGGGCTACAAACTGCACTAAATAATCTATCAAGAAGAGTATTTGCAGAAAACTCCCTAACTACTGCTGATTCTTCATCCACCTCTGCTATATCTGAAAGATAATCACCCCATTGGCTCTCCCATTGGGATTGCTGTGCACAAATATATTTACTAGGGATGGAAAGATTCCCCGATTCGCTCGGTGCATCGGCATAAAAAGTTAACGATGATTATACGTTTTTTTATAATGCATTATGCATTCATTATAATGCCTTAAGAATACCTTTATAATGTATTATAAATACGGGCTTCATAGAAAGTGTTACCAAATTGTTTTTAAACATTAAATGTGTCTTTTGTAGAATTTTACACCTACATATAAAGTGTATTTTTATGATAGCAGTAACTGTAAGTGGACTAATAATGTAATTATTAGTTTGTACCTATTAATTGTAATAGGTAAATCAAATGTAAGCTAGTACAGTACTAATTACTAAGCTCAAATGAGTTAATGTGTGGTTCTAATAGCAGTTAAAATGTAGTAATTTTCTTTATTTTCATTTTTAATTCAGTGATTTAACTTTTAATTTAGTTATTTTAATGCTTTAAAGAGACATTTTAGATTGTAATGTTCTAATGTTCTGCTATATGTTCTGCAAACTTAGGTACAGCTGTCATAAAACCAGAGAGAAAGGCTGCATGGCTAGAAACTGTAAAAAAAAATTTTTTTTTAAGTAAAATAATAGTATGTGAGACAGTGGTAAGATCATTATGTTCCTATTGGTCAGTAGAGGAGCTTAACTTAGCCTAACAGTTAGCCTGCTTTAGACCAGGTTAGTTTTCCCCATTGCGTCAAGCGAGCAGTACCCATTCCCATCTCCCAGGAAACCGAGGTTACGTTAGAAACCGAGTACACTTTCTTTATTGACAAATCTAGTTTCTGGCATACTAGTTATACAGTGTTGTTGGTAATTTCTGTTTTCTTTCAGATTATCCATCAGTGGAATCATAGTAAATATTAGGGATGTGCATCTCATGACTTAGGCCGATACGATACGCATCTCGATGCATAGCCAACGATACAATACATTAAAGATACATATGAAGCAACTACCGATGCGATGCGATATGATTCACCCCTGTTACGATGCAGTGCGATCCGATTTCAATTCGATTTGATTCAACACAATGCGATTCGATGCAATATGATGCAATGGACAAAATATGATCACTTTTAATGCCTCGAGGCCTGTTTCATAAAACAAGTTAACCAAATAAGCCAGGCTTATTTCAGTTTGTCTGACTCATTGTCAAATGATTTGGTTCCATAAAGCAAATTTAACATAGGCCTAGATCAAGCTTAGTCACTGTGGCAACTTATGCTGGGAAACTTCTTTTTCTACGATTGCTGAAGCCTTTTTTATAATGCAGTGAAACTGCATGGCCATTGGTTTGTGCAGTTCAGATAAAAACGAACCTATGACAAGGCAGCGGAGCTGCACGAGCCAATGGCGATGAAGCCCGCCAGAGCCCACCGAAATGGGCGGGTTCATCTGGCTATATATGCGGGCATTCTGGCATAGGATCCTCAGGTTAATTCGACTGAAGCAATGTCACTGAATTGTGCAGCGACATAGCAAGGTTGGCAACACAGTACTCGTTCCCTATTTCAGGGAACCAAGGTTATGTTAGTAAACGAGTACATTCCCTTTCGATATTTCACTCATACTGAGTCGATAGACGTGATGGGGAACCAGTACAATCACGCTGTGATATGATAGAGGGAAGACTGATATGTGATTTGCCCAGAGGGACCAAGTATAACAGGGTAAGCCGTTAATTCAGAACTCAGAATTCAGAACATACAGAACTACCACATTTTGCTATAAGTTTGATTGCACTGAGCCTGGTTTCTCCCAAGGTTTTTTCTCCATTCTGTCACCGATGGAGTTTTGGTTCCTTGCCGCTGTCGCCTCTGGCTTGCTTAGTTGGGGACACTTCATTTCCAGCGATATCATTGACTTGATTGCAAATGATTGCAAAGACACTATTTAAACTGAACTGAGCTGGATGATGACATCACTGAATTCAATGATGAACTGTCTTTAACTGAAAAATGAGTGTTTACTATTGTCATTTTGCATTATTGACACACTATTTTCCTAATTAATGCTGTTCAGTTGCTTTGACACAATCTGTATTGTTAAAAGCGCTATATAAATAAAGGTGACTTGACTTGACTTGACTTAATTCGGGATTACGACCTAAGTCGGGGCCCTAGAGGAGGCAAAGTGGGCTAAACTCAGAGGTCAAGCTCGGCCCTGGATAATCGTTCCAAGAAAAACTCTGTACAGCCTAGGAACTTAGGCAGGGCCAAGAGCATAAAAAAAGTAAGGCAGATGCCTGAGCCCATGACCTGGATCTAATTGCAGGGAATTTTTGTGAGTTTGAACGTGTTAAGGTCAAGCCCTGCTCAGAACTGGTCCTGCCTCGTGGCAGGTGCATGCCAACTTACTATGCAGAAAGGAACCAAGCCTGCAAGGCAGGGAAGTCCAGGTTATAGAACCTGGCAAAGGTGGATGGTGAGACCCAGCCGGCTGCCGCACAGATTTCTGCAATGGACACACTGCTAGAGCATGCCCAGGATGAGGCTACGTCTCTATTGGAGTGGACTCATACTCCGATTGGGCATTGCAGGCCCAAGGAGGAGTATGCTAGCACAATTGCTTCAACTATCCCTGTTTAATACTGTAAAGCTGCTTTGACACAATCTGCATTGTAAAAAGCGTTATATAAATAATGGTGACTTGACTTGACTTGACTTGACTATCCATTGGGAAAGTCTCTGCATCCTGCTAGATGCCTTTTGGAGTAGCCTACAAAGCATACAAAGAGTTGTTCTGACTGCCTGAACAGGGCGGAACGCTCAATGTAAATTCTCAGGGCCCTGGCAGGGCGGAGTAAATTGAACTCCTGGTCATCCTCTGAGGCAAGAAACGTGGAGAGTGTGATAACCTGTGCTCTGAACGGGGTGGAGAGCACTGTAGGTACATAACCATGCCTTGGCTTTAGGACGACCTTGGAGTCATTAGGCCTGAACCCAAGGCAGGTAGGGCTCACAGAGAGCGCCTGCAAGTCTCCTACTCACTTGACCAATGCTAAAGCTAGTAGCAACGTGGCCTTTAACAACAGGGGCCGAAGTGGGGGGGTTCCTAAGAGCCCTCAGAACCATAGACAGGTCCCATGTAGGTACACTAAGGGGGCAAGGAGGATTCAACCTCCGAGACCCCTTCAAAAAGTGAACAACTAAGTTGTTCCTGCCCACTGACTGACCGGCTACAGGAGCATGAGAAGCTACTACATATATAGCTGCTACATAGACCTTGAGAGTGGATGGGGTATGACCCTTATCCAACTCTTGGAGGAAGAACAATATCACTGATATGTCACAGGAGGTTGGGTCACTGTGCACCAAGTGGAGAAGACTGACCATTTAAGGGCATAGAGGCATCTCATAGACGGGGCTCTAGCCTGTGAAATAGTTTTTAAGACGTTCTCGTGGAGGTCTGTAGGCTCCCATTGAGAGGCCATAGGTACAGTGCCCACAGCTCAGGCTGGGGGTGCCAGATCGTTCTGTTCACCTGAGGAAGGAGGTCCCGTCTCAGGGGAATGGGCCATGAGGCTGTTATGGGCAGCTGCGACAGCTCCGAGAACCATGTTGGTTCCTCCAGAGCAGGGCCACTAGAAGAACCTTGTGTTTGTGCTCCCTGATTTGCCTGATTACCTGAGCAATCAGGGCGATCAGGGAAAAGTGTAAAGGAGAAGGTTGGGCCAGTCGTGGGTCAACACATCCCTGTCCTTCAAATAATAAGTTGGGCAATGAGAGTTGTGTTTCGAGGCGAGGAGGTCGACCTCTGCCCTTCCGAATAGCTCCCAAATTCTGTGAACCGTTTGAGGATGGAGTATCCACTCCTCTGAGGGGACATTGTTCCAGGACAGCATGTCTGCTCCATGGTTCAATATGCCCGGCATATGTGTTGCCCTCAGTGAATGCAAGTTGAGGTGTGCCTTTTCCAAGAGGCTTTTCATCAAACCGAAGAGGCGCTCCGAGTTGAACCTGCCCTGGCAATTTTTATATAGGACACCACTGTCATGCTGTCCGAGAGGACCAGAACGTGGTGTCCCTTTAGGTCTAGTAGGAAGGTCTGAAGGACTCAACAAACTGCCAGCATTTCCAGGCAGTTGATGTGTAGCTGACTTTCTTTGTCTGACCATGAGCTGAAAGTTGGTCTGTCTTTGCACAGAGCTTCCCAACCTGTGTTGGACGCATCTGTCGAGACAACTTTCATTCTGCAGACCATTCCCAGAGCCACATCCTGTTGTAACCAATGAGGGCTCTTCCAATGGGCCAGGGCTGCCACGCAGACCTGGTCCACTTTGATACGTAAGCGCCCGTGACGCCAAGCATGGGACGGAACCTGGGGTTTCAGCCAATACTGTAGGGATTGCATGCGAAGCAGGCCCAGCTGTAGTACCGGAGATGCAGAGGCCATGAGGCCTAGCATTCTCTGAAATGTTCTGAGAGGGAGAGAGGCTCCAACTTTGAAGGAGGCTGCAGGCTGCTGTATGGTCAGGGCGTGCTCTGGTGTGACTACAGCCCTCATTTGGGTTGAGTCGGAAACCGCTCCGAGGAATGGAATCCGTTGGCTGGGAGACAGTGAGCTCTTGGTAAAATTGACCCTGAGCCCCAGGCACTCCAAGTGGCTGAGGAGAAGGAACCTGTGGAATACTAGTTTGGTCTCTGACTGGGCTAAGACTTGCTAGTCGTCGAGGTAGTTTAGCGAATTGAAGTAAGTAACCTCGTATATTATCCCCAAAACCCATTTTGACACTCCGGGGATGGCCTCGGCCCACGTGGCAAGCGATTGGATTGGTTTGGGCGGCAGGTCACTGTGAGGGGCCTGATACATACTTTTTGAGTATGTTTGTGTTTTATTTTGTCCACTATTGCAGCAGTTAGTTGCATGGGCACACGAACATGCCCAGTACTCACATTGTCTCCAGCACCCGGAACTAGCAGGGTGTTTGGAGGCATAAACAAGGCTGTTTGGGGGGTGAAATGGCTGCAGCGAGACTTAGCCCCTTCCTCTTCCTGTCTGCTAGATAGTGCTTTGCAGAGCACGAGCACTGCCGAGGCTCAGGCTTTGGAGAAGGCTGGGTAGTCAAAGGCGCAGGCTTCACGGGCTGCTGAGTTGGCGCAGGCCTGGGGCGATTAGACGCAGCTGCAGAGTTAGTACACTTGGGCAGGAAGTGTAACAGCTCTTAAAATGCAGCTGGGTCGGTTCCAGACTCATCCATGGAAAGGAGGAGTTTGGCCTGAAAGACCTGGACAACGGCCATGGAGTGCAATGCAGTGAGGGCTTACGTTGTCCTACAGGGCTTAGAAGGATGGGCGACTTTCGCTTATCATCCAATGGCAGTGGGCGTGCAGAGGTGCGTGGCCACCAACTCATCCAGCGGAGGCAGCTTCTCGTAGCCCTTTTCTTCAGTG
This sequence comes from Sinocyclocheilus anshuiensis, assembly GCF_001515605.1. Classification (NCBI taxonomy): domain Eukaryota; kingdom Metazoa; phylum Chordata; class Actinopteri; order Cypriniformes; family Cyprinidae; genus Sinocyclocheilus; species Sinocyclocheilus anshuiensis. The sequence goes on along the minus strand of NW_015542356.1, from coordinate 1,548,262 downwards.
CCATCGACTGTGGCGAGGGAGGATGAAGCAGACATGCGTAGGCGGGCCCAATAGGGGGCGTGCCATGACTAAGTAAGCTCGTTGTGTACTTCTGGAAAGAATGGGGAAGCGCGCTGACGAGGGGCCTGGCAGCACCCCGGCAAAAACCATTCATCCGGGTGACTGTGAGTGGGCTCCTCCGGAGTAGACCACTCTAAACCCAGCCACTCAACTGCTTTAACGAGGACATGGAAAACGGGGCAGGGTCGTTCATCGAGACTGTCTAATCCTCCGCGTCTGAGGCCGCCAATGACATGCTGTCATCTAGGGGATCATCTTCAGACCCCCCGAACAAGACCAAGTCACTCGCGATGGCAGAGGGATGTTGGTCTGGGTGGGTGAAAAGAACGGGAGAAGCCTCTCTGTGTGGAGAGAGTGAGCTCACTCGTATCCGAGCGCTGACATCCTCTGCCCTGCTGAAAATGGGAGGGTGCAAGGGGCGGGGTCACTCTCTGAAAAGAAAGCGATTAGTGAGCGCAGAAAGGCGAGACTCATGTTCTTGCAATGAGAATAATCCATCTCCGTGACCACGGCTTCCGCATGGGATTTCCCCACTCACTGTGGCCATCATCAGCATGCACGGGCACCCTGCACGAGCCACAACAGCGGTGCAGCATTTTGCAGCAAAATTTGCAAATTTGACAATAACATACTACCTATATCACACCCTACCCTAAACCTAACTTGTTAACTAAAGAAAGCATGAATTGAAAACGCATTTGTTGAAGCAACCTTTTTTTTTTTCTACGAGTTTTTATATTGTCTTGTGCTTCACAGGACTTCTGCCTAAGTGCTCTTCATTAGAAGAACAGTGTTGTACGAGGTGAGCTATCAAGCAAGTTTATTTTGTCAGAAAAGCCATACATATGGAGCTGATTAAGTGATACAAATGTCAAAATGTATTAGTTTACAAATCATGCATAACAAGAGTTATTCAATGGCATCAGACTGTACAAATACCTAAACAAGAACATAAGCATTTAAGTTACATCAATCAATTAGAATATAAATTCCATATTCACAAATAAAGAATTTTAATCATAAGCAAATTCTGAGCGTTTATTAAAGTCAGGAGACCTGACAGAAATTGTCTTGAGTTATAGGGGTTTTACAGGGGAATCAGTATAATTTATTTGGTAGAGAAAAGGCAGCTCACATACAAGATAAAGATGTCCAAGTACTGTACCTTTTTTGTAAAATATTCACTTTCTTCCATATTATGACGTACAGTACATCCAAGTGTAACAGATTATCAAAAAATAAAAATAGGGCAGGTTCTATCCATGGGTTGTTGATTTTGAGATCTGGCCGTTGCACTTAAAAATGAATGTGAGCTTTTAGTCGATTGTGAGGGGGCAGGGTTTAAATGAAGTAAATGATCGGAGAATATATCTTATTGGTCACCAGAAAGAAGTAGTTTTCAACAGAAGATCCAGTTATGACATTTTTATAAAAAATTACGAGCTCAAAAAAACCCCATCAGAATCAGAATCAGAATGTGCTTTATTGCCAGGTATGTTTACATATACGAGGAATTTGTTTTTGTGACAGAAGCTTCCACAGTGTAACAGAATGACAGTGACAGAACAAAAAAAACCACAG
>NW_015542356.1:1543006-1546297 GCF_001515605.1 Sinocyclocheilus anshuiensis | reverse complement strand
GAGGTGTGAATGGTTGTGTGGAGAGGTGTTCAGGGCGGGGGTGGGGTGTTTTTTCAAACCTGCAGTAGAACTCGTTCAGATCGTCTGCCAGTTGTTGATTCACCGCAGTGCTGGGGGATGGTGTCTTGTAGTTGGTGATTTCTTTCAGACTTTTCCACACTGATGCTGAGTCACTGGAAGAGAATTGAATCCTTATTTTTTCAGAATAATTCCTCTTTGCCACTCTGATCTCCTTTTCCAGTGTGTATTTAGCCTGTTTATACAAGACATTGTCCCCCTTCCTGTAAGCATCTTCTTTGGCCTGACGGAGCTGTCTGAGTTTTGCAGTGAACCATGGTTTGTCGTTGTTGTAGGTTAAATGAGTCCTGGTAGGAATGCACATATCATCACAGAAACTGATATAAGATGTTACAGTCTCTGTGAGCTCATCCAGATCGGTGGCAGCAGCTTCAAAAACACTCCAATCAGTGAGGTCAAAACAAGCTTTTAAATCCTGCTCCGTTTTATTAGTCCATCTTTTTACAGTCCTTAATACAGGTTTAGCTGATTTCAGTTTCTGCCTGTAGGTCGGTATAAGATGAACCAAACAGTGATCAGAGAGCCCCAAAGCTGCCCATGGGACGGAGCGATATGCATCCTTTATTGTGGTGTAACAGTGATCCAATATATTACCGTCTCTGGTGGGACATGTAACATGCTGTCAGTCACAATAAAATCTATAACATGCACTTAAAAAATAGAAGAGTTTAGTGTGAATTCTCATTTCATGTCAAAAAACAAACAAAAAGATCCTGTATTTGGTTGTCTCTGACCATCTTTCAGAGGGTGAACATTTCAGCTCTGCTGATGAATGATGAATGTTTCAGGTCATGGAAAGTCCACTGACAATGAATCATTTTGCAGGCTTTGGAGGCTTACATGAGCGAGATAATTCAGCACTTCAGAAGAACCATTTGACCTCTGTAACCTTCAAGTGTGCACACTGAAGTCAAATGTAAAGACCAAATGATTCAATTTAATGGGGCACTGAAAAAGGTTCGATGACCTGTATGGTGCATGGTAACAGCAAAAACACTTTGACATTTACTAAATGGCATTTCAATGACTTTAAAACATTTCATGACACCAAGGTGTGAGAAAATGTGATTCTTATTTTTTCAATGGCCTGCAGTTGTCAATGTGTTAAATATAAATAGGCATATGGTGCGAAACAAGATTAATTCTAAAATCTTACACTAGGATTTCCTGCTGTGTAGTTTCTCTTACCATTGAGCGGGGAAAACGAGGAGTTCAATGATAGCTGGATAAAGCAATCCGTTATCATTCCTGTTCACCTCTATGGCAGTTTGTACGTCCCCAAGGGTGGCTTGACTAGTTTTATATTAGAAAACAGTAATAATGAAAATAATGACCACATTATAAATGGTAGTGTAGAGAGGAGGAAATTATGCTATTATACCTTAGTGCTGTTATTTTTTTTTTTTCAACATGAATTACGTAAATATAGGCAATGTGAATACTTTTCCTTTCTTCAGCTGCATATAAAGTAATTGCCAAGATTGATGTCCAGAGCAGATATTTGCAGATTATTTGCCTTTAATGACCTTGCAAGTTTGATTAAACCACCAAAATATGAGTAGTATGTTACTATGGAAAAAAGAAAATGCTAAACTTGGTAAGCTTTACATGTGTGTCATGCATAATTTCTTGCAAAGCCTCATTAAATATTTCCCAAAGCTATTAATCATTCATCAGCTTACTGTATATTTAAGTTTCCAAAGATTTTCAATTGTATTATAAATCACCTTCGTTGCATACATGGTGTGTTTGGGATCATTATTGTGTTAGAAATGACAAGTTCAATATCCAAACAAGCTCCTCCATACTTTCCTTGCAGAGAGATTTTTTTTTTTTTTTTACAATTACACATCTTATTTAAGACTTTGGTTCACACATTGAGGTGATTTTCAGCCTCCTGACAGGCCAGGACATCACTTTTGGCCATTACTTGAAAGTTTTGTCTTTAAACTGAAAAAAAAAAAAAAAAATTGCTAAGATATCCAAACAAGCTCCTCCATACTTTCCTTGCAGAGAGATTTTTTTTTTTTTTTTACAATTACACATCTTATTTAAGACTTTGGTTCACACATTGAGGTGATTTTCAGCCTCCTGACAGGCCAGGACATCACTTTTGGCCATTACTTGAAAGTTTTGTCTTTAAAGAAAAAAAAAAAAAAAAAAATTGCTAAGACATTCAAATGATTATTACTTGTGATGGTGTATATAATATATTTAGTCATCTGAATGTGTTTGATTTTTTATTTTTTTTTTAAATCAAAGGGCATTATTTAAAGCAGCTGGAGTGTGGCACATGTACATTTAAAATCCTTCAAGGTATGTAGCCTGTCTCAGGCATCAGTCATGCATGCAGCACTGCTTTGGTGTGGGGGGGTTGCAATCCACCACATATAGCTGAACTTGGAGCCGATGCAGGCAGAGAAAGCTCTAATTTACAATTAGCAACTTGGAAGCTGAAATGCACCCCTCTTCACGACAGGAACTACCTGCAGTTATGCTATTTTTTGAGCATGTTTAAAATTGGGGTGGAATTTTAAAAGGATGTGCGGTCACTATTAATGTCAGAACTGGGCTGGTAAAACATCTGAGACGAGATCCTCCCCCACTGAGGAAGAGACATGTGGAAAAATATTTCACTTCGAGATTTTTAATTTACCTTGAATGCACTACTGCATTGTACAAGGTCAGCTCACTTATAGTTAAAGGGGTCATATGATGCAATTTCATATTTTCCTTTCTCTTTGGAGTGTTACAAGCTGTTCGTGCATAGATAAGATCCCTAAAGTTGCAAAGACTAAAGTCTCAAACCCAAAGAGATATTCTTTATAAAAGTTAAGACTTGTCCACGCCCTCCTAAAACGCCTCGTTTAAACACGCCCCCACATATCTAAGTCACTGTGTGGGAAGATTTGCATGACACCACCCAAATGTTGCAGCCGCCGCCATGTCGTGGAGATACTGTGTGTTTCATTGTGAAAGTGAAACTGCTTTGTTTGGCCTTCCAAAATAGGACGATATCTGCTTCGTCATGCCTAGAGCTGATCCGTGCTGGTCGCTAAGGAAGTACATCAACTTCGCACTTGGATCGCTGGATCGGCTTTCACCGTTGTGTGTTTAGTTGTGAAAGCGAAACTACTTTGTTTGGTCTTCCCAAAGAGGACACGACTACAAATCAGTGGTATTTACAACACTGTTCCAGAACAGTTTAACCCA
>NW_015542356.1:1540257-1542784 GCF_001515605.1 Sinocyclocheilus anshuiensis | reverse complement strand
CATGAGCTTTGTAAAAATTGACGCGTTTCAGAAAGGCGGGGCATAGAGGAGAAACAATAATGTACATTATGTGGATAATAATGTGTTTTTTGAACCTTAAACCGCATAAACACATTGCATTACATCAAATACACAACATAATGTTCTTTTTAGCAACGTCATATGACCCCTTCAAGATTCAACAAAGGCAGAATGGATAATTCTCTTCAACACTTCTGTTTAACATCCTATCTATCTAGGATTTATATTCGATGGTAGGGTTAAATATTATTTTTTTATAACATGAATCATTAAGCATTGTTTTTACTTTACAGATATATTTATCTGTATTTTGTATTACTATAGCTCCTCCTTTATCTGCTTTTTGGATTATAATTGTTCTATCAGTTTTTAAATCCTGCTTTTTGAACTTTGTTTAGATTCTTCAACTCAAACTTAGGTTTTTCCATCAACATTTTATCTATATCACTCTCTACCAGTCGACAAAATGTGTTTACAGAGGGATTGGAGATATGGGGTGTAAAGGTACTTTTAGGCTTAAATCGATTAGTGACTGTTATACCAGTACTGTTACAACCAAAAAACATTTTAATTTCACATTTCTCATGAACTTAAACAGTTCAATCTTAACTAAAAAAGGATCAGTTCTTGGAGTTGGAACAAAAGATAAACCTTTACTGAGAATTTGGACATGTTCATTTGAAAGTTCTTTGTCAGATAAATTTAATATTGTATCAACATCTTCTCTGTCTTTGTTTTCAATAGGGTTTACCTCACACGTCTTTTTTCCCCTTGAACCGCTTCTAGTTGGACGCCTCTTCTGGTGTGTGTTCTTTGGGAGCGAAGTGGAGTTGCCAAAAAAGGCCTCATAGTAATAGAAGATGTTGTAGAAGAAGAAAGGTTGGATTCATTGGAGTCTGAGGGTTCATCCCGTGAGCGCAATGCATGATGTTTTCCCAGGTTTCCAGACATCCATCTGTAGATCTTGTCCTTATAATCCATTGTATCATGTCTAAATTTGCGGAGTTTGAAAGTGGTCAGATCATCTCGGAATTTCTTCAGAATGTGAAATTAAAATGTTTTTTTGGTTGTAACAGTACTGGTATAACAGTCACTAATCAATTTAAGCCTAAAGGTACCTTTACACCCCATATCTCCAATCCCTCTGTGAACACATTTTGTCGACTTGTAGAGAATGATATAGATAAAATGTTGATGGAAAACCTAAGTTTGAGTTGAAGAATCTAAACAAAGTTCAAAAAGCAGCTTTAGAGGATTTAAAAAATGATAGAACAATTATAATCCAAAAAGCAGATAAAGGAGGAGCTATAGTAATACAAAATACAGATAAATATATCGCTAAAGTAAAAACAATGCTTAGTGATTCTTCATGTTATAAAAAACTAATATTTAACCCTACCATCGAATATAAATCCCAGATAGATAGGATGTTAAAAAGAGGATAACAGAGAAATGGATAACAGAACAAAAATCCAAATGGTTAACAAATCATCATCCAGTTGTCCCAGTGCTTTATGCTTTACCTAAAATACATAAATCTATCGTATATCCTCCTTATCGACCTATAGTATCTGGCATTGGCTCCCTCACTGAAAAATTGTCTATATTTATAGATTATTATTTACAACCATTAGTGAAACAATTGACTTCTTATTTGAGAGATACAACAGATTTTTGTAACTAAATTACAACCTTATTCCAATTTAGATTGGTTAGTAACATTAGATGTAACATCTTTGTACACTTCAATTCCACACAAAGAATGTTTAGAATCTTAAGATTATTTTCTCAAAACCCTACAGAATCCAAGATTACCTTCAAAGTTGATGTTGGATTTGACCAAATTAATTTTAACCAACAAATATTTTTTGTTTGACAAAGAGTATTGCCTCCAGACACAAGGTACCTGTAATGTGGGGTTTGGGTTTTGGGCCTTCTCACGTCACGTCTGCCAAGCCACAGCCTTCTCCCGTCACGTCTGCCAAGCCACAGCCTTCTCACGTCACGTCTGCCAAGCCACAGCCTGCTCACGTCACGTCTGCCAAGCCACAGCCTGCTCATGTCATGCCAGTTAAGTCAAAGTTTACTCATGTCATATCTACCAAGGAGGCCGTTCACGAACTCGCTGTCTGTCCTGCCACGGCCAAGGAGACCGTTCATGAACTCGCTGTCTGTCCTGTCACGGCCATGGAGGCCGTTCTTGAACTCACTGTCTGTCCTGTCACAGCCATGGAGGCCGCTCACGAACTCACGGTCTGCCCGGTCACGTCCACTGAGGTCGCTCACGAACTCGCTGCCTGTCCTGCTACGGCCATGGAGGCCGTTCATGAACTCACTGTCTGTTCTGTTACGGCCATGGAGGCCATTCATGAACTCACTGTCTGTTCTGCCACGCCCAAGGAGGCCGTTCATGAACTCGCAGTCTGCCCTGTCACGGCCATGGAGGCCGTTCATGAACTCACTGTCTGTCCTTTCACGGCCAAGGAGGCCATTCAAGAACTCTCTG
>NW_015542356.1:1512842-1539862 GCF_001515605.1 Sinocyclocheilus anshuiensis | reverse complement strand
TCCACCACCCTCCTGGACTTTTTGGGTTTTGTTTGGGCGTCTGGAGCCGCCCTTAGAGGGGGGGATATGTAATGTGGGTTTTGGGTTTTGTTTCATGTTCATGATTTCATGTCTTTTATTTTGTAATTGGTTCACCCTGTTAGTGTCATGCTTCCCTTGCCCTCTTGTCTTCATGCTATTGGTTCCTCTGTTCATTGTGTCATGTTCTGGTTGGTAGTCTTAGTCATGTGTCTTGTTCCCCATTGGTTTGTTCATGTCATGTGACCCTCTTGTCTGCTATAAGTAACCATCATGTTCCCATTGTGCCTTGTCGTGTATTGAAGTTGTAACCCGCTGTCGGTGAGTCTAGTCTGTTTATGCCTCGTCAAGTCTGTTTATGCCTAGTTAAGTCTGTTCAAGTCAAGTCTAGTCAAGTCTTCGTTTATTGTTTGGAAGTTTGGATCACTTGTAAATAAAACTGCACATGGGTTCTCACTACGCTCGCCTTCAGTGGACTGACTCGTTACAGTACCGCTATGGGCACACCTCTAGCACCAAGTTATGCTAACCTGTTCATGGGTAAATTTGAAGTTTCATTAAGCACTGGGCAAGATACATCGATGATTGTTTTCTCATTTGGAAAGGAAGTGAAGAGGATTTGTTTGAATTTGTACTTTTTTTTTTTTTATTAAAGATTAGGTTCTATTACATTTTCAGTTGAAAACAATTTATCATCAATTCATTTTTTAGATGTGTTTATTTTTATTTATATATATGTGTATATATGTGTATATATATAAAAAACAAGATCTCCACCATGGTGTTCCGTAAACCAACAGACAAAAATACATTATTGTCTGCTGATAGTCATCACCCACTCCCTCTGGAAAAAAATGGTTACCATTAAAGGGATAGTTCACCCAAAAATGAAAATTTGATGTTTATCTGCTTACCCCCAGGGCATTCAAGATGTAGGTGACTTTGTTTCTTCAGTAGAACACAAACAAAGATTTTGAATTCAAACTGTTGCAGTCTGTCAGTCTTCTAATGGAAGTGAATGGGAATCACCACCTATCTCTCAAATGGACCATTGACACTCTATCTACAATCTCAATTAGGAGTGTCAATGGTCCATTTGAGAGATACGTGGCGGTAATGCACTTATAAGTCTGCGATCCACTGTAAAGCAAGAAGAAGACGTGTCACGCGCTGGCTGTCGAGGACGCGCTCAGGAGAGTTCAGACATTGCAGTGCATCAGAGGTAAACAACGATATAAATACTGTTCAGTTTCTTGCACAGACCTATCGTTTCGTGTCTTTACACATCAATGTATCGTCACGAGCCGCAGGGTTTAATTTGGTTTGGGTATGTTTTTGTTTACTCTCAAAGCCGTGATTCCCATTCACTTCCATTATAAGACTGATAGACTTATGCCGAGTTCACACTGCACGATTTTCAAAGTCATCGGGTAACCGTGGTTTTCACACTGCACGACTATCTGAGGTAGCAGTCAGTTGCTGCTGTGTCCACATTGCACGATGGATCGGCGACAGGAGGTTACACACTGCATGACTTTACAATAGGAAGAATCGCCGACAACTCTGTCTGGTCCGCAAACTACGTTTCACAACAAAACACATGCGAGAAGTGATAAGGAAATAACGCAAGAACTCGCGTGCGTCAGTTCTCGAGCAAGACTGGAATTTTAATATATATATATATATATAGAATCGCCGACAGCTCCAGATATTTAGCATGCCAAATATTTTGCCGGTGTCGGCGATTCCCTCAGATCGCAGCTTTGATAATTCACACTGCGTGATTGTCACTCGCGTGAACAAGCACCAATTTGCCTCCAATTTTGGGCATTTGTCAGCGATTTAACAAAACCTGTCGGCGAGTGAAAAATCGGGCTAAAATCGTGCAGTGTGAACTCGGCATTAGACGTATTTGTGATTCAGAAGAGGAATTTGAGAAAGTCAATAATTTTGAAGAATCGTTTTTGATCAAGAGGTTATCTACAAACTTGGTTTCATTCAGCTGTTGAAAAAGTAAAAAAAATCTGAGAGATTTCAGTTATTGAACTATCAAAAAAAAAAAAAAAAAAAAAAAAAAAAAAAAAAAAAATTAAAAGGATAAAGAGAGAGAGAGAAAAAAAACTGTAACAGTTTAAGACTTACATGACATCAGGGCTATTAGCAGTGGTCACTAAAACATAAAGATCGAAAACAATATCCAAATAGTCAGTGAAATATGGAGAACCATCAATGGTAAGAAGGCCCCTAAGATAAAAGTAAAAGATAATAATAAACTTTTTTTCAATGGACACAACTCATTTGACTGGAAAAGTCCAGAGGTATAAATGGTTGATACTGTATTTCGGATTACCTTTTCCCAAACAATTTAAGAGCCACGAGAGAAAAGACCAACACGCTGAACATGAATAAGAGAAAAACATAGGAGATCTGAGGCAGCGCATTCCGAATACTCCTGAACGCCCTGCGCAGCTACAAAAAAAAGAGAAAAGAATGGGACTGGAGGAGAGACATTTGTGCCCGAAGGACATACACTACCAAGTTTAGGATCTGTAAAATTTTGTAATTTATAAAAAAAAAAAAAAAAAAAAAAAAAAAAAAAAAAAAAAACAGAAGAAACAATTTTCAGTAATTTATATTTCAACCGACACAAAAAATAGCCATCAGATTAAATCTATTGTAAATAAATATTGGTTCATTTTAACTTCAGATCCTTATTTAAAAGATGTTTTCAAACAACCTCCGATGTTTACTTACAAAAGATCTTCAAATTTGGCAAATATGCTAGTTAGATCAGATGTAGTGCGCGATGACAAGAAAACATATATACAAGGTTGTTTTTCCATGTCGAAATTGTACATCATGTTCTTCAATATTACAATGCAAAAAGTTTACATGTTTACTGACGAATAAAACATACCACATCAAATCTTGTATCACATGTTCTACTAATAATATAATATACTTACTTCAATGTCCATGTCCATTGATGTATGTTGGAAAAACTTTGAGGCCATTGAGAATCATAATAAGTGAACATAAATCAGCAATTCGTAGACGTGATGTTACTTCTCCAGTGGCCAGACACTTTATTGAATATAATCATAGAATTGAACAACTGAAATGTATAGGAATTGAGAAAATAATGAATCCTCGCAAGGGTGGAGATATTGATAAACGACTCTTACAAAGAGAGGCGTCTTGGATGTTTTATTTAAAGACCATGTCACCTTTGGGTTTAAATGGGGATTTTGATCTTTCATGTTTCTTGTAATTTTTTTTTATTTTATTTTTATTTTTTTGGGGAGCAATGTGTATGAACGGCCTGATTGTTTTGCCTGATGTGTTATTGTCGCCATTGAATTTGTTGAAGTTTTTGTTGAAATTTGTTGCTGTTATAGATGGAACTGATCTGGGGTGTATTCCAGAAAGGAGGTTCAACAAACTCGGAGTTAAAACTTTAACTCTGAGTTGACTTACCCTGAGATGGGTGAGTTTTCAGGTTCAGAACAGCTGAATTGAGTTAGTTCAATCGACTCCGAGTAGGTTGACTGAGTTTAGCGCGTGCACCAAGACTATGAAAAGCCATGATCAATGGAGCTCCGAAATTACGATTCACCATGGCAACAGCTCCCGCCAAAAAGACTTCCGCATACTACGGAATACGTAACTTTAATTCTAAATCAATGTTATCAGAGGTTAAAACTGGCAGAAAGGTAATTTATTGAACTAATATTCATTTTCATGGTATCCCACGGGCAAAAAAAAAATAAGAAAAAAAAATGTGGCAGCAGAAAAAAATTAAACATAAAAACAATTCAATCAGGTAAAGCTTCAAGCGTGAAATGGGTGTAGGTAGGCTAACGTTACATGACTTTACAAATATTTGACATTCAATAAATATCATTCAGTGTATATCTATTTCAATATGCAGCAGCTTTTCCCACATAGTCTAATGTTTTCTCACATAATTAAATGTTCTCTAATCCAACATGCTATATTTCTTAATTAGGGTAATGAAAAACATTTGACTTCTATTCAGAAGCCAACAGCAAGAAGGCAGAGACTCTTAAAATGGGAGGAGAACCTGCACCAGCACCACTGACAGATGAAGAGGAGATGGCCACAATACCAATATTAAAATCCAACAGGGAAAAGAAGAATCTGTTGTATTTTTTTTTTGTATTTGTAGAACATAAAGTTGACCAAATAAATTGTGAATAATTTGTGTTTATTTAACAGCTGTGTTACGGCATATATCTTGCACTACCCTTCCATCTAGCATCCTTCCATTCCATACAGTAATCAGCTTCATTTTCGGAAGGTGCGACGGTGAGCAGGGGCACCGCTAGCAATTGTGGGCCCTACGAAAGAATATGAGGTTGGGCCCACCGCACCAAACATACACTATATTGCCCAAAGTATTGGGACCCCTTCTTCTAATGAACAGGTTTGACTACTTTAGTAATTTCCACGAGTACAAATCTTACTGTTTAAGCATATAATGCTATTCTAAGGAATTGTGTGCTTCTAATTTTATACCAATAGTTTGAATTGGACCCTTTCTATTCTAACACAACAATGCATCTGTGTATAAGGCAAGGTTAAAAAAAAAAAAGACTGATTTAGTCAGTGTGGAAGAACTTGACTGGTCTGCATAAAGCAAAGTCCTAATCCCAGCTGAACACCTCTGGTGTGACTTTAAATGCAGACCTTGAGTCAAAAACTCATCACCAAACACCAGACCAGTCCAGTTCTTCCACACTGACTCTTAATCAGTTATATTAATAGAAATGCTTCACTGGGGCAAACAAAAAAATCCTAAAATAATAAAAAGGATACCCCATAGCAGCATTTCCAGCAGTATCCAACTTTCTCAATCATGATCTTACTCAGCTTTGTGTATTATTTTCAACGTGTTTATTGCTAAGTTTAGTGTGGCAAAATAGAAGTGCAGCTGTAATTCGCATGCAGTGTATCAGGTTGCCATGATAACCTCATCCGCTTCCTGCTGCTGCTCTATGTAATCAGAGTGTGAATTTGTAGATTTTCTATAGCAAAACTAAAATGTGTTTAAAAGTGCGACTGACCAAATCATCCGGCTCGGTTTGCCGCCCCTTGAACTCGAAGACATGACAACTCTAATTTGACAGTTTACCATCAGATCTCACTCAGTGACTCTAGGCTACTTAGGACGGGACGAAACCATGTAGTGAATGGGGGGAGATAATTTTGCCGGAAATGCAGAAATAAGCCATAATTTTGTTTTATTTGTAACTTTTTGGTAGATACATTTATAATTTCTACTACATTATTACTACTACTACTACTGTTACTACTAATAAACCAGATCTCTGGGGGCCCCAGAAGTGCGTGGGCCCTTAGAATCGTCCTAACTTTCCCCACTGATGGTGAGAATATGTGTGTAATCAATGCATCCAACCACACTTGAAATCCTAAAGGAAATTCTAATTATTAGGTTACTTATAGAGGTCGCAATGAAGATGTTATCAAGTGAACGCCATTTAAAAACGGTACCGTTCAAATAAATATGCATGGCAAAATAAATAAATTAAATCAAATTAAATTAAATCCTCTCCTGATGTAAATGTAACTCCCCGCAAATTAATGCAGCCTCCTCATCTACAGGATCCCTTATAAAAAGACATGCCCTTTTTGTCACATTTACCATGTCTGCAGGATGAAAATGAAAGTGTTGAGAAAAATAACCTTGTATCGATTTTCACTAAGATTACTTTTCTTTCTCGGCTGGCAATTAATTTTACTTGTTTACCCCAGGAAACAAGATAAATATCGTATATATTTTTTCTTATATAGAAAAAAATAAAATATATCTTTCTTTCAAACAGTTTTATACACTATTCAAAATTCGGGGGCAGTATGATTTTTTTTTTTTTTTTTTTTAAGGAGTCTCTAATGCTCATAATGATTGCATTTATTTGATCAAAAATACAGTAAAATATTGTGGAATACTGTGAAATATTTTTACAATTTTAAATAAAAGTTTTCTATTTTATATATTTTAAAATGTAATTTATTCCTATGATGGCAAAGCTTAATTTTCAGCAGCCATTAGTCCAGTCTTACATAATCTTTCAGAAATCATTCTATGCTAATGTGGTGCTTAAAAACATTTCTTATTATTATTATTGTTAATGTTGAAAAAGTTTGTGTTGCCTATTTTTTTGTCATACATTATTTTCAGGATTCTTTGATTAGCAGAAAGTTTTAAATTTTTGTTTTTGTTTTTGTAACAATGTAAAAGTCTCTTCTGAATAAAATAATACTGAATAAAAGTAATAATTTATTTTAAAAAAATACTATGTTTCAGTGATCAAAATGTACATCTATAAATCTAAAAAGAATTATTTTTTATTTTTTTAATGAGAATGAAAAGGCTATCATTTCTTTAATTTAGTGGAATTAACATTTAAACAACAACAAAATAAAAATGAGCACTATGCAAGTGGATATACAAAATGAGTTGAAAAACATTTGCTTGTATTTGGTTTTGTGATTTAACTATAACGGTTAGTGAGCAATGCTGGAACGTGTCTGAGAAATGCGAGTGGGAAAGAACATTGCTGCTCTCGCATTTTTAGTCTGATGTCAAACACAGCAAAAAATAAATAAATAAATTCTAATTAGTAATTCCAGCTCGGGATTGGCTCTTAATATAACACAGAAACTTAAAACACACACGCACACACACACACACACACACACAACACACACACACACACACACACACACACACACACACACACACACACACACACACCAGACACATAAAACACACACACACACACACACACACACACACACACACACACACACACACACACACACCTTGTTGACCATTACTGATGTGGTGGGGACAAAATTGGCCCAAAAATTCGAACCTACCATTAATAACTTTAAAACAATGAAAGTGACGTGAGGCCAAGTATGGTGACCCATACTCGGAATTAGTGCTCTGCATTTATCCCATCCAAAGTGCACACACACAGCAGTGAACACACACACCCGGAGCAGTGGGCAGCCATTTTTGCTGTGGCACCCGGGGAGCAGTTGGGGGTTCGGTGCCTTGCTCAAGGGCACCTCAGTCATGGTATTGAAGGTGAGAGAGAGTGCTGTACATTCACTCCCCCCACCTACAATCCCTGCTGGTACAAGACTCGAACCCGCAACCTTGGGTTACAAGTCCGACTCTCTGACCATTAGGCCAAACACATCATACACATCGACAACACTTTATTTCTGTAAAGCTGAGGTGTCACCAAATGAAAATCCAAAAATGAATGTTTACAACTCTGCAATTTGTTGAGTTTGTTGGGATGTGCAAATCAAGGTTACATTGATTATTAGGAAGTCATGCACCAGCTGAGCAACTGCCATTGAGATGAATGGCTAACAGAGTTGTCTCATATGTTGTAATAGCATCAAAGTGTTTATACATTGTAGGGAAATCAAACTACAAAATACTTTAGTTGCTTGGATAAGAG
This sequence comes from Sinocyclocheilus anshuiensis, assembly GCF_001515605.1. Lineage (NCBI taxonomy): Eukaryota > Metazoa > Chordata > Actinopteri > Cypriniformes > Cyprinidae > Sinocyclocheilus > Sinocyclocheilus anshuiensis. The sequence continues at coordinate 1,532,321 of NW_015542356.1, read as the reverse complement.
AAAGTAAAAAAAAAAATTTTAAAAAAGTAATTTTGTTTTTTTTGGAAATTCACTTGTTAAAAGAACACGTAGGAAGCTGCACATCATCCAGAATGAGTCATATTTGACCTACATGCTCTCTCTCTCACACAAACACAAACACACATTTGTCTAATATTAGCAAGATATCAGCGTTATAATAGAGCAAAGCAGGAAATTATTTACAGTGCTGCTACAGCTCATAAAACACATTCAAAATGTCCCTGTGCTAATGAGCAGCTGCATGCGACTTGATTGTTGATAAAAAGCCTTCACAATAATCAGATGATGCCTTTGTATACAACAACAATGGGGACTGATTTATATTTACACACAATTTGATCTTACTTTGTTTACAACCATACTCTCATCTTTCAAAAGATGACATTTCACTAATTAACTTCTTAAAACAGGAAATAAGAAGTGGGAATCACATAGGTTCCATCTTAAAGAGTAAATTTTCATCACTTTTAGCAAAATATTCAATATTTTACAATTATGATGAGCTAATCATACATTTATCTGTAGGAACAATAATAAAACTTTTTTTTTTACTATTTTTAGCAATGTATTGTACAAATACACTGTTAGCCTGCCTCAAAGTAGGTCTTAGAATCTATCAAATTCATTTTTTTACATTTGTATCAAATTTTGGTATCTTGGCAAATATGAGCACAGTTTGTGAGACTGTTAAAATCTCTTTTAAATGTAGAGGTGAAACATACAGTAAGATTACTGTGGACTTTTCCCCCCCAAGAGAAAAATTTGAGAAGCACGAGACTGTTTAATTATTATGATTAACAATTACTCACAGAAAATTGTTCCCATCGCCACAGACCTCAAATTCCATTCAAAAAGATTGACAGTCACTAATCACACGCAAGACCCAATTATATTGCTTAACCTGTCATAAAGCTAACTGAGGCAGAGGGAAGGACTTTTCATGGAAAAACGATTTAACTTTCCATCTGTTCCTCACACAGAAAGCTATCAAATGTCTTCAGAAGAATTGTAATATAGCATAGACTAATGTTAGAGTTTGTTTGTCATTTTTTGGAGCATGACAGTAAAAATGTGTGCATTTTTATTGTATGAAAATAAACAGCTTGGACATTATGCAAGCATAAATGACCACAGAATTCTTATTTCAACACTAAATGTTTATGCAAGCATAAATGACCACAGAATTCTTATTTCAACACTAAATGTTTATGCAAGCATAAATGACCACAGAATTCTTATTTCAACACTAAATGTTTAACTTAGGTAAAGTAATGCCCTTCAAAGCAAGCTTTTTGAATGTGATAAAAGACTGACATGTGCAGGATAAAAGTGACCAAAATGGCATTTGCTTATGGCCATTGTGAGATTTATGAACTGAATGATTTGCATCCTTAGCAGCATGTTCATGCAATTGTCACATCAAAAATGCTTTGTTGCACATCTTCGAGATTAATTTTATATATATATTCTTTAAACCATAAAAACAGCATAACAATCTCATTTTTGATTGCTTTTATTTTGAAATTCTAGTCACTGGAAGGCAGTTAGTTACTGTGACAGCTGCTGCCGCAACACTTAATTATTATTTATGATGGCATGTGATTTGTGAAGTTTTAATTAGTTAATAAAAACTTTAGAGATTTAAATTACTTTATGAAATTGCTCTGAAAGACTGTCAGACATAGAATTATACAAATTTACATGAACAATAGTTTCAGAGTAAACACCAAAATGTGTAATCAAATTTGTAACTGTCACACTTACTCAGGGAGCACGGAACGAGGAGACACGGCGATAGCTTCAAATAAGTCTTTAATGACTCAAAAGGCAAGGAACGTCTGGAGACACACAAGGATGACATCCAGGAACTGACAAACACTAACTGAATGGACTGGGGCTTTTAAACACAGGATAATCAGGGTGGAACGAGACACACCTGGAATCAAATAAACTAATTAATAAAACACAGCTGGACACAAATGATAACCAATGAGGACAGGACACAGGAAGAACCAAATAAGGGCAAACAGGAACATACACTTGACAGATCGCCCCCCCTCCCAGACGGTACGTCCCGTGCCATAACAGTACCATCGGGGAGGGGGAGGGGTGCCCTGGAGGCTGGTGCAGGACTGGAACAGGGCCGGAGACAAGGGAACCCTCCAGGGCGGGTCAGGAGGCCATGGCGGAGCAGGCAGTTCAGGTTGCCATGGCGGAGCTGGACTCAGGAGACCATGGCGGATCAGGAGACTCCGGAGGCCATGGCGGATCCTCCGTGGCCTTAGCTGGCTCGGCCACGGGTAAATTACCCCCCCCAAAAAAATTTCTTGGGGAAATCTAGGAATCCTGGGGGGAGCTCTGGAGGAGCGGGCACTTGAGGGCACTAGGGAGGGGATTCAGGGACTGGAGCCCTCCTTGGGCTAAGCACGGGGACAGGAGCCCTCACTGGGCTATACTCGGGAACTGGAGCCCTCCCTGGGCTATACTCGGGAACTGGAGCCCTCCGTGGGCTAAACGAGGAATCAGGAGCTCTCCTTGGGCTTAACTGGGGATCCAGAGCCCTCCCTGGGCTTAACTGGGGATCAGGAGCCCTTCCTGGGCTAAACGAGGAATCAGGGAAGCGCTTTCAAGGATCGGGCACTGGAGCGAGCTCTGGGGCTGGAGCCGACACTGGAGCGAGCTCTGGGGCTGGAGCCAACCGCCTTCTCCTCCTTAGGTTCCTCTTCCGGGTCGGGGTGAAAGGCGTGGTTGGTGGGCTAGAGTGCTGAACGGTCGGCGGGCTTGCCATAGGAGCGGCCAGCTGGCTTGCCTCGGGAACAGCCGGCAGACTTGACTCGGGTACGGCCGGCGGAAGGGTTCCGGATCGGAGGCTCTCCAGACACCGGATGACTGCCTCCTTCCAGTCGAGGTTGGTGGTGTCTGGGAGCTCCGTGGGGCGATGATATGTTATCCCGAGCCGGAACAGAGTCATTAGGGTTTCCCCCTCGAGGGGGCTGGCGAGGGCGAGTGGCACGAACGCCCTCGCGTAACTGACTGGGTCGGGGTTCGCCTGAGCTATGGCGATGAAAAAAAGCTTGTTCCTCCATGTTAGCGGAGAGGATCGAACAGAAAGAAAAAAAAAAAAAAAAAAAAAAAAAAAAAAAAAAACACTTTTCAAAAAACGTCAAACAAACACGGGTAGGAGTGCCGCTTACAGTCATGGTCGGTTCTTCTGTCACACTTACTCAGGGAGCACGGAATGAGGAGACACGGCGATAGCTTCAAATAACAGTCTTTAATGACTCAAAAGGCAAGGAACGTCTGGAGACACACAAGGATGACATTCAAGAACCGACAAACACTACCTGAATGGACTGGGGCTTTTAAACACAGGATAATCGGGAGGAATGAGACACACCTGGAATCAAATAAACTAATTAATGAAACACGGCTGGACACAAATGATAACCAATGAGGACAGGACACAGGAAGAACCAAATAAAGGCAAACAGGAACATACACGTGACAGTAACCATTTCTGAAGATGCACCTTATTTCTCACATATCCATCATGCTAACTCATTCTATTAACATATACAGGTGGGTAACAAATTAAAGAACAAGCCAGGGGATCTGGTGGCTCTGGCAATTTGCTGGCATGGATTGGGTCCACTTGTCCCTTTAGAGAAAAGTGTCACTGCAAATTAATACAAAGTTGTTCTAAGTTATCACCTTTATCTAATGATGAAACATTTCTATCCTGATGGGAGTGGTCTCTTCTAACACAATCTTATAGCTATTTATGGCAACTATTTTACATTTTCTATTTCACATTCACAGAGCACAAGTGAATTAGGGTGACCATATGCCCTCTTTGTCCCCGAACATGTCCTGGCCAGAGTTTCTAAATTGCCAAAAATGTCCAAGTTTTGGCTTTGTTTTCCTATAGACATACTCTTTACAGTTATCATACAATACATCTGATTATATTCTTTGATTGTTAGTAGATTCCACCTTCCTGCACACCACGATTGTTAGATTATGTGCAATGCCGGGCAAGCTATTGGCCAAGCTACTTTTCAGTCATTACCTTCAGTAAGTATGAAAACAATAGGAAAATAAAGTCAAAACCCTGACATTTTAGGCAATTTAGGATTCCCAGCCAGGACATGTCAAGGAAAAAGAGGGTGTATGGTCACCCAAACTGGTTTGATGAGTATGAAAATTAATCATATGCTATGGCCTTTGCAGTTACCAGATATTTTACCTTTTACCAGGAAAAAAAATACCTTTTTGCCCATGACATTTGGCTAATGTGACTGCACCTTTAAACAGCATTCTCCAACACTATAATCAAAACACCAAAGAGGGAATATCTTTTGGAAGAATGGAGTTGCATCCCTCTATTTGAGTTCCAGAGACTTGTAGTGTCAATGCCAAGGTGTACTGAAGCTGTACTGGTGGCACATGTTGGCCCAGTGTTATGAATAATAACACTTCTGTCAGGACCACTATCGTCAAAGATGATTGACAGTTAGCATACAGTTTGGATTGGCGGTATGGTTCTGTTCTGGGCAAGAACCATGCTCTCAGCCTAGCATGGATGAGAGCAGGGAGAGCAGCGATAACCCCCCCCAGGGTCAACAGAACAGAACCAACATAAATGTATTGCAGATATCGTTAAAGTTCAATAATTTTATGTACACATTTTAGAATTAGTCTGATTCAAAGGATAATCAGAAGGCTGAATCCTGACTGACAGAGGAGGAGCTGGGGATGGAGGAGCGTAATTAGCTATTGAGCAATGGGAAAACTGCTGATAATACTGAGGGACCTTATATATGAATGCTTAGATAGGTGTCGTATTCCCATAGGTTGATGGGGATCAGCTGAGAGTCAGCTGATGCGAGCTTGACTAACGTGACCTTCCAGAACTAACGCTACGTTTGATTGTTTGCCCACAGATTGTGTAGTTATGGCATCTACCAGCAGGGGCTAATGGGGCCATAATAACCAGCCCAACCTTGATTCCACTCATTTATCCATGCATGGACACCTGCATAGCATTTTATGTCTTTTTATTGAAATTAAATGATATAGCATTTATTCAAATGTGGTAGATAATACTGCTTTGAAAAAATAGCTCTATCACCTAATTATGTTCCTGAAATACCTTGTATAGCAATACATTTTTCTGAACAAATCAGAATCAAGAACAATGATGTGGTATAAATAAAAATAATAATGCTTATGAGAAGTCATTAACAATATTCACTGAGCCAGGAGATTGTGAAAATAGCAGCAGTGTGTATGATAAGTGCAAATGAAAAATGAGAAAATGAGAGTAGCAGCAAAGTGCTATTGCCTGAAGCACGAAGGTGGTAAAAAAAAAGAAAAAAAGCAAATAGGTATTATTTGGATATATTAAACCAGCAGCCCTCCAGACTATTTCAGCCCTTCAGGCAGCTCTCACTCACAATAAGGTTTATAAATCTCTTGTCGAGTGTTTAGGTCTTCCTCCGGAAAAATATACTAGATTTTATGGCTGTCGCATGCTAAACAGTTAGTTACACGCCAGACAAAAGTACAAAATCCCCCCATTGCATCCCTTTGAGTCACATATAAATATAATATAATTTTTATTCCCACAACCAGAGCGGCATTTGTTTCCACAAGATTCTGCACAGTGCATTTTTCCCTTTTGGAAGTTGTTGTGTGAGACGGCCAGTAACATAATCTCACATCACATAGAATCTTGCTCTCAGTATAAACAAAACGCTATGAACACCACCGTAACAACAACAATAACACATTTCCTGTCCACTTCAGCAGCAAGGTAAGATGCAGTTTGGAAACACACGACACCTCCGTGAGAGGAATTCTAGTTCAGTGCTGCCCCAGGTATTAGGCCTGTCCTGTCTGATTGCAGTGGAACTAGCAGAGTAAGCACACTCGTTCATCATCGGCCTGTGACAAATGGAGGAACCAGCTTTGTCTGACAGTCAGCGGAGTAGTGGCCAGGCACTTCCTCGGTCCTCAGGTTATCCACAGACGTCACAAGCACTAAACATGACTGCAATGGGAAAGTAATGGCCTACTCCATTTGAAAGCCATTTGCAGGCTGCTCTGAACTAAATGCTGTGAGCCGTCCTGAAGGACATTTCTCTGTCTGTGAAATTTAATGCAAACGGCAGAGACAGAGAAATGTGTCTTAAAACCAAGGTTGTTATGCTGAATTAAGAGTAGCATTATTAATTTGTTTTCATGTCTACTTAATTATAATTAGGAATAGAATCATTTTAAAAATGTACATTTACTCACCCGCTGGTCATCCAAGCTGTAGATTAGTTTGTTCATCAGAAAAGATTTAGAGAAATTTAGCATTACATCCTTTGCTCACCAAAGGATCCTCTGCAGTGAATGGGTGCCATCAGAAAGAGAGTCCAAACAGCTGATAAAAATATTACAATATTACACTTTATTTTGATGGTGTCCTTCAGGCATTCTGTTGACTATAAGTATCTTATAGTCAAAATGGTGTAATGTAACTAAGTAATAATACTTTGTTACAGTACAAAGCAATAAGTGACTTACATTTTAGACATAATATTGCTTGTTTTTGCTCAATTTTGGCAACGAAAATAGTTCCAAACACACAGCACTGTTTTGCGTCTCTGAGCGATGGACGGTGTTTACTTATTGAATGAATCAGCTTTTTGAACTAATCGGTTTAATAAATGATTCAGTGATTCACTCATTAACACAGTCAAATGCCTTGTTTCTGAATGAATCAGTCGTTTGAATGAATCGGTTGAATCTCAATGACTCACTGATTAACAGTCACTTGCTGTCACCTACTGGCGGTTTTAATTTCACATTTCGACTATTTTTTTCATGTTTTAAATTATTTCAGATATCAGTATTCAAAGTTTTATGATAAAACAAAACAATTTGTGCATCTGTAACTGCAGTTTAAATGCATCCATGTCGCCTCTGAGCTACATTAAACTGTGTAAATACATCTAAATGCCACTTCAGATGCAGATTCCAGAAATGTTTTCTTATGTTGGAATGAAAGACACTAATTACCGGATGAAGTGCTTCTTATTCTTACCCAAAAATACAAAATGGAAGAAAGAGTTAAAACTGAACACAATTTTTAAGTACATTTAAGATTAAAAAAATACTTTTTGTACTTAAGTACAATAAATATCACATACTTTAAGACTTTTACTCAAGTAATATTCTAAACGGTGACTTCAACTTCTACCAAAGTCACTTTCTGTTAAGATATCTGTACTTTTACTTGAGTATGGCTTTCAGGTACTTTATACACCACTGGTCAAAACTACATGTCAACTGCCAGTCATTGGAGTATTAGTAGACTGTCTGCTTAATATCTGCTAACACTATTTTGATGGACCCCCAACAGATATTCTACTGACTGTAAGTAACTTTGCAAGTACATGTCAACTTATTCTACTAACCCTAACCTAACAGTCTACTAATACTCTTCTAATACTCTGACAATTAGTTGATGCATTGTTACAAAGTTACTTACAGTCAACAGAATGTCTAAAGGGGATCATCAAAATAAAGTGTAACCTCCATGAGTAATCCACATGAATCCAGTCCATCAATTAACATGAAGCTGTGTGTTTGTAATAAACAACTAAGCCCTCTATCCATAAGTATGCTTTTCTCTAGTGAAAAAGTAATCTGAATCAGTAGAGAAATACGCACAGATCAAGCACTGTTTACGAGCAAAAAGCAGTCCAAAACAGTTCTAAACAAATATGTTGGTGGATTTCCTGGAATATGCATTATTGATGGACTTAATGCATGAGTATGGAAGTTAAAATGCATTAAAGATTGATTTTTTTCTTGCACTACTACTACACTTTAAAACATATTAATTGATGGACTGCAGTTGTGTGGATTACTTGTGGATTATTGTAATGTTTTCATCAGTTGTTTGGACTCTCATTCTGATGGCACCCATTCACTGCTGAGGATCCACTGGTGATTAAGTGATGTACTGTAATGCAAAATTTTTCCAAATCTGTTCCAGTGAAGAAACAAACTTATCTACATCTTGGTCAGAGAATAGGTACATTTTCAGAGGAGAGAACTATTCCTTAAATCACCATGAAATCAAAACTGACAACTCTTATTATTGTTATGGAATATTGTGGTGTTTATTATAAATTTATCCATGAGTATCACTTTTTTCTTTTCTTCTCGGATTGTCCAGCGAGGATGGGACAATAACTTCTCCCCTCCAGGCTGTCACTCACATGGGATCACAACAACAATACAATGATCCAATGAATTCCCGATTGACAAAATCCTGCACTATATTTTTTTCTCACTTGAGAATCCATGTAACTCATATAAACATCACAATATGGGAGAAAACGTGATTTTGACTTCCATTTCATGCCAACATTAGAGGGTTAGATCACCCAAAAATGGCATAATTTATTCACCCACATGTTGTTCCAAACCCATAACACTTTTGTTCATATTTGGAACACAAATAAACATACTTTTAATATTCTCTCAATATTTTTGCCCATTTATTTAAGCTTCAAAAGGTCCATAAAAACACTGTAAAAGTAATCCATAGGAATCAAGCAGATTAATCCAGGTTTCCCGAAGAAACACAATCATTTTATATGATGAACAGATTTAAGCATTTTCACATATACGTGTACATACTGTACATTCCGAAGGTGAACAAAAAGTCTTATTGGATTGACATGAAACTGAGTAAAAGATGATTTTTTTTAATGTTTAATCAGACTGGTCTTGCTGCTGGGCAATTTAGAAGAGTTTCTGTTATTTGGGAGGTTAATTTCGGGGTTACCATCATGGTCAAGAGTGAAGCCTGTGCTTTGGATGAGGATGGACTAATAATTCAAATGGTGATTACTGTGAAAGTTGACAGTAAAGCAATTATTCTCTTCTTTGACCTTTCTCTCAGCATCCTGCATGTTTGTAGCTTTGCTTTTCGTTGCATGACAGAAGAAAATGACATTGAGCTTTCCTATGTGTGCGGTTGCTAGCTACCCACATAGCAATTTTTCTCTGGCCCAGCTTCGGCCCACACAACCAGCTTTTGCTTGGCCCACATACCGCAATGAATTACGGTCCTAGTTACGGCCAAGTTAATTACCCATAACTGGCCCTGAATTGGGCCAGATCAAAATGTAACATTGGAACCAAAACACAACCTTAAGTAAACCATATCAACACCAATTTTAACCAGAAAGCCCAAAACTGAGCCACACCTGAACCTGATCCACAGGTGAACTAAACCTGGCAGCCAAAATATGGGTCACAAATGGGCCATAAAAGTGGCATGACAGAGCCATATCTCAGCCACCTGTATAACCATAGCTGGCCCTATTCTGGTCCTATACTCTGGACCAGATGGGTTCCACATGTCAGCCTCAACAAAACCATAACCCACCCCTCCCAGATGAATAGTCACAACAACGACAGTATTCTGAACAAATATTTAATCATGTTTAATCAGCAAACCAAGTTGAATTAATCTCACACATAACATGCTTATTTGTTTTGCTTGGGCAGTGTGTTCACCCTGTTGGAGTATGGCAGTGTGAATTGGCTTTTAGGTGCTTTGGAAAACAAAACAAAAAACAGTAAAAAAAAATATATATATTTTTTTTAATGTTTGGTGTGCAGAAAATTCTGCTGGACTGAAATTTAGTCTTTGGTGAACAGTCTTCAAGAGTGCAAATAAGATGTTAAGTTTTAAGTACCTTTCAGGCTTGCGTGAGGTTTAATTTCAAAGATCTTTTTTTATCTGTCTTTTTTCGAATTATGATGGACCCCTCTGTAGGTTGTTGTGTATGAAGTGTCCTCAGTGCAGAGTTAAAAAATATGGCCTTGCAGGACATACAGGAAATATTTGATATTTGATATCTTTTTTTGAATATTTGATAAACTTTTGAATGTTTGAGGTTTTACTTACTAGTCAAATGGTTCATAGTGCCTTGGAGATGTTCTTCGACAGGAGATCCGCTCCAGCTCTGCAGCACGGCCATGAGCATGGAGGAGTATGGGAACAATATGGGTTACACTATTTCGATAGTCCACTTTAGACATTCTACTAACTATAAGTAACTTTGTAACTACATGTCAACTACATGTCAACTAATTCTCATTAATTTGCAACTACATGTCTATTAACTCTCAGAGTAGACTGTTAGGGTAGGTTTAGGGTTAGTAGAATAAGTTGACAAAGAAAGTGTTAGAAGGTATTAAGCAGACAGTCTACTAATACTATACTAACTGCTAGTTGACGAAGTTGCAAAGTTACTTACTGTTAATAGAATGTCTAAAGTGGACTATCGAAATAAAGTGTTACCACAATATGTCACATAGCCAACAATATGTAGTATACAATGTCAGGTTTATTAGAAATAAACAAATTACAGCAGAGGTGAAATGCAGAAAAGAGAAATATGAATATACAAAACACACCAAAAAAAAAAAAAAAATCTTAAGATACAAGAATTCACATTTTTAGGTTTTACAGATGCATGATGACATAGTTGAAATATATTGTGAAAAATGCATAAAGTTATTTAGTAAGATTTCTCAGATCACCTGTGTTTCCTGTATCTCTGTCAGCAGCTCCCATTACAAATTTTCTTGTAGCTTCCCCTGTTTTAGGGTTTTTTCTGACGCTCCTGAAATCACAGTACAATTTATCAATATTTGTTTGCAATGAAAGTTCAAAACGTGTTTGAAATAGTTTCAGCCCATTAGTTCATGTAACTGACGTCACCGATTGACCCCACAGTGCAGACTTTTAGGTTAAATTAATTAGCTTATAGTTACTTCCATTTATCTATTGACAACGTACCAGCAAAAAAAAATAAACACACTATCAAAACTGCTCATCTACACATAAAATGTTATTACAAGTTCAAACTTTCATTAATAAGAGCTAAAATCTATAGTTAGCTTACCTCTAATAGTTAGCCTCTATAGCTAGTTAACCGTTGTGATGCTAATGGTCTTTTTGAAGACACTAATCCATTCCTGTAAAGATTCAACAGAAACGTGTCAATTGCATGTATGAAAGTGTCAGGAATGGTTGTATGTATTATTTGTGTAATTTTAGCGACTAAACTTACCTTAGAAGCAGTGAAAACAGCAGAGAGACGGACTCTCGCTACTTGTCAGCTGAGTGAGTTGACGCCCCGTTTCCATGGTAACTCCCTCCGCTCCAGTTTAAATGCGTTTAAATGCGATTTGAATGCTCAACGTGCGCGCCCATTAAAACACATTAAAGTTATGCATTTACATAAATAGTACATAAAAGTCAAATAAAATGTCCTGAAACTTCATCATGTATTGTTTAAGTGGATAGTAGGCCTACATCAAACTGTAAATTGAATGAGAATATGAAAGCAGTGAATGCAAAACATTGTTTGAAGTCAGTTTATATACATATATACCAACAGAATATACTATTCTATAATATAAGCTATAATATCATATATCATATAATATCATATGAGGCATGAATATAATTTCACATATATCATTTACATAAATAGTACATACAAGTCAAATAAAATGTCCTGAAACTTCATCATGTATTGTTTAAGTGGATAGTAGGCCTACATCAAACTGTAAATTGAATGAGAATATGAAAGCAGTCAATGCAAAACATTGTTTGAAGTCAGTTTATATATATATTATATATTTATATATTGTAACGGGGTGAAGAATCACATGACAAGGAAATCTCAATCAATACCCCGGAGGGTGTATTTATTGATGTGGTGGGTGATAGGGAGAAAGGTCCAGGTAGGTGCTCCGGTCTGTGACCGATCAGCCTGTGATGAGGACGGCCAGGTGCTCCTCGCTTGTTTCCAGGGCGACGCTGATGCAGCTTCGGGACGCTCGTCACACCCCCCCCAAGCATCATCCTGGTCCTGTTAACGATATAAGATAGTAGGGGAGAGATAGGGGGTGGGTGGGGAGTGACCCCTGACAGACCTGCGAAAGCTGCCCAGATCCGAGAGAGGCCATCCGCGTTGGCGTTCGCGGCTCCAGCCCGATGACGTACCTCGAAGTGGAAGTCCTGGAGCGCGAGGGGGACGCGCGTCACAATATATATATATATATATATATATATATATATATATATAAAACAACAGGATATACTATTCTATAATATAAGATATAATATCATTTAGCATATAGTATCATATAAATAAATAAATTTATGTACTTAGCAGATGCTTTCATCCAAAGCGAATTACAGTGCATTCAGGCTATACATTTTTTATCAGTATGTGTGTTCCCTGGGAATTGAACCCATGACCTTTGCACTGCTAACGCAATGCTCTACCACTGAGCCACAGGAACATCATATGAGGCATGAATATAATTTCACATATATGTAAACACATAATTAAACACGTAACATGAGCTTTATGTTATGCATTTAAAAAATATATTTTCAATATATTTAACAGTGTTTCACATATATGTGAACATATTACCTTTCAGTATGGGAAAACATTGGGATTTTACTCAAAAATATTGGAAATGGATTTTAAATGTGGGTCAAGATCGGCCATACTTATGTGGCCCACATATCTATATTTGACATCTGGACCAAATACTACATTTGACATCTGGCCCATGTCTTGTGTGCCATCTTAAACCCGGTACCATCTCTGCCAAACCCGGGCCATGTTTGGCCCACATGCTGTATGCCAGTGCCGGATGAATGCCAGCTGTGTCAGATGCATGCCAAATCTGGGCCAAATTTGTTTGCTGACTGGGTAGTAGTTAAATGCACTTTTACATACCTATATTTTCATTGTGTTGCACTCAATATCCACATATCCACTATACAAGATATTTTAGTTTCAAAGGGGTTAATAGAAGTTTTAATCAAAGCTCCGATATTACCAATGCAAACAGATTGTTTTGAATGTGTCAGCTGTTTTAGTGTAAGTATTAGACCAGTGATTCTCAAAGAAACCCGTGTCCATTTCGTATTTCAAGAGCACTAATTATATTTCCTACTTTGATAAACGCATGTTAAACTTGTAAATCATTTGTTTAGTTTTTTAATGTCTTTTTGGAGATGGTTCGAAATGAAAGCGAAGGCGAGATATTGAAATTTTTCCTTCATGACATTTGTTGTCATGACATCCAGTGAGCATATGACATTTGACATAAACGGGCGACATTTTACCGCTAATATGAGTTTGTTTTTGTTTTTTTATCACTTAGATTATGGCCATTTGACTTATAGCAGTGTCCAGTGTTTGCCATACATTATTTGTGGCCCGTCACAATATCAAAACTGACCGCCACAAATAGATTTTCCAGAATGTGTTGAATAAACTGAGCACTGCATGTTTCAAAATTAAAATGCAGCGTGGGTGTTTTTATATGAATGTATCATTGAAAAGAACCGACCATCTTCAGAAAAGCTTTGAGGTCATTTTCATTTCGTCTTTCCTAGTGTTTGTGAGCGCAGTGCTTATTTGATTACAGCCGTTACTGGGGAAACCGCTATCTCCCGCTCCAACAGCAATGAATTTGCATTTGCAAGTCTGTGGGAAACACTGGGCTTGCGTTCAGCCCCGACAAAACGCTGCAGAACATTTTTTAAACAGAAACGGTGGTGCGTTGAACATCCTGTTCTGATGACGCAAGAGTTGCAACTATGGCAACTGAGAAGGCCATTCTTTGTGTTATTTATGAAGAATGGTATAAATACGTGTTTAATACTGCAAAATATGCTCGATGTTACAGTCACTGCTCTTGCCGTCCAGAATAAAAAAGAGACCATCCCAATCGAGTGAAGGGATTTGTGGAAACTGTGGTTCCTAATTATTGTGATCCAAAATTCGCATTTCAGGATGAAAAGACTTCGGAGAATAACCCTTTTTCTTTTTAGGTGAGTAAACCCAAACTCTGTCCCCAGCAGCAAAGTCTCTGTTGTTACTTTGGACATCATACGCCCGTTTCTGCTTGGCTGACGCAGCTCCCTGTCGGTCCTGGGCTCCCTCATGCACTACACTTAGTAGTGAAGTAGTCCACTTAGTGAAGTAGTCCATGGCAATTAGGACGTAACAGTTCCCAGCCTCTGAGATGGTCTGGCCCAACCTGCTTTCAACAATTTTGGCAGTCAACCTCCTCGCAGGAGCGGCGGGACAGGGCATCCGCATTCCCATGCTGCACCTCAAAATCATAGTCTTGGAGAATCTCCAACCACCGAGCCACCTGACCCTCAGGGTTTCAGAAATTTAACAGCTAGGTGATGGATGCATGGTCTGTCCACAGCTGGAACATCCTCCCATACAGGTAGGGCCGGAAGTGACGAAGTGCCAACACCACTGCTAGCAGCTCCAGATGGGTAACACAGTAGTTTCTCTCTGCTTTCTTCAGGGCCTGGCTGAAGTATGCAATGGTGTGTTCTCCATCGTCCCCTTCTTGGGACAACACTGCACCTACACCAACATTGCTGGCATCGGTGTGGATAATAAACGGCCGGCCTGCATCAGGGAATGCCAGTACTGGAGCATTTGTCAGTACCTCACGCAAATGGTTGAAGGCGGCCTCACATGCCTCATCCCAGATGAAGGATCGGGCCTTTTCCGTTAGCTGGTGCAGTGGGCTGGCAATAGTGGAAAAGTTCTGGACAAAGCGCCGGTAGTACGATGCCAGGCCCAAAAAGCTCCGCAGTTTGGCAATGTTCTTTGGAACAGGCCATTTCTTCACCATCGCTACCTTGTCTGGATCAGATGCGACTCCTGCAACACTCACCACATGCCCCAGGTAGACAGTCTCTCTCCGCAGTAAGTGGCACTTTTTGGGATTGAGTCGTAACCCAGCTTTGCAGATAGCAGCAAAACCACCTGGAGATGCTGTAGTGCCCCTTCAAAGTCTGGTGCATGCACCAACAGGTCGTCCAGATACACCATGCAGCAACGGCGGGAGACACCTGCCAGGACCTGCGCCATCAACCGGGAGAAGGTGGCTGGAGCATTACAGAGGCCAAATGGCATTACACAGAACTGTCATAGCCCCTGGCCAATGGTGAAGGCAGTCTTTGGTTTGGCCTCCGGAGCCAACTCCACCTACCAGTACCCACTCCAGAGATCAAGGGAGCTAAATCAACTAGACACTGCAATATATTCCAAGGTGTCATCGATTCGTGGTAACGGGTAAGAGTCTTTTCTCGTGACCGTATTTAAGCGACGATGGTCCACACAAAATCACCAGGAGGAGTCCTTCTTTTTGACGAGCACAGCTGGGGCTGCCCACGGGCTGTTAGATGGCTCGATTACTCCAGCCCTTTCCGTCTCCTGGATCTTTTGCTCTGCTGCGGTCTGTTTGGCCAGTGCTAACCGGTGTGGTCGCAAGCAGATAGGAGAAGCTGTGCCGGTATCAATGTCATGCTGTACTAGCCCCATTCGTCCACAGTCTTCATCTCGTGCGGCGAAGATGTCCTGGTTGCAGTTAAGCACGTCCCGCAACTGTTGATGCTGGTTGGGGGTAAGTCCTTCACTGCTCCGTTGCCACAGCTCCTGACTGGCCTGTACAGTCTCTTTTGATGGGGAGGGTACTGGCGCGGTGAACTGGGCCGGCATGGTGCTGACATCCCCGGGATTAGCTTTTAATGTGAGTGCTGGACTATTCTGCCCAGCTGCTTGCCCCCTTACTGGGCCCAAGGGTACATAAACTGTCCGACCAATTTGAAGGTAAGCCCCAGCCACGTTTATACAGGCCCCACTCAGCGTCAAAAAGTCTAGTCCCAAAATACAAGCATCTTCTATGTCCTCCAACCAAAACTCATGGACGAAAACACTTCTGCCCACAGTCACCTGCAGGCGCCTTCCTCCTTTAAGGGCCACCCGCTCCCCAGTTACCGTTCTCATCTGCATCGTAGCAGCTGAACACCTGGTTGGCGTTGACCCTTCCATTCCAGGCAGGGATCCCGGACGGACAGTGGAAATAGTGGACCCTGTATCAATGAGGGCTCTGCTGGCATGCCCGTTTAGAACACAGTACACATACAAACCCTGTGTGTGACTTACAGATGAACATTTTCCATGGAGGGGTGTAGACTGTGGTTGGAGCGGCCGTCCATCCACCCGACCGCTCGCTCTTAGTTTTCTGGAACCGCAGACTTTCGGGGCAAGGGTGCAGGGGCGGGACAATCACAGGCCACATGCCCCACCTCCCCGCAATGGTAACATGGGTCCCATCATATAGAGCGCCTTCGCCAGTTTAGGGGCCGCTCCCTGCCCTCGTCTTGTTGCATAAGATCACCAATATGACATATGCCTTCAGAATCGTCGACATCAGCACGCTCGGCTTGGCGTACTCGGGCTGGAGGGTGATAAAAGGGGGCTGCTGCTCGGGCCGTTAGGAATACAGTCTCCGCTCGCTCTGCCTCTGCCAGTGCTTGAGTCAGGGTTCGGGGGGTCAGATAATCGAACATGCTGTCTCAGCTTGTCTGAAAGCAGGGCTTGCAGGAATGCGTGGAGAGCCAGCTCCTCCTGTGCAGCTGCGGCGCACTTTGGGTATCCTCGCCGCATATAGAACCGCACATCGGCGGCCAAAGCACCCAGACTCTCCCCTTTTTTCCTCCGTCTACCGGCCAGTTGCTCCCATCTTTGCTCTGCTGTCTGTCATGCCCCGAACCGCTGTTCAAGTGCCCCTGTAAGAGTCGCATAGTCTCTCTGCTCTGCCGGAGTGAGATCAAGCAGCACTTGTAATGCTGGCCCTTCCAGTGCTAGTGCCAGCTGAGCTGCTGAATCCTCTTTACTCCACCCATCCCGCCAGACTGCCAGCTGCACTTGCACAAAAAAGGGGTCAGGTGGCACGGATCCATCATACTTGGGCAGCTTAACATGCACCTGCGCTGGGCCAGACTCAACCCTATTCACCTCCTTTTCAGTTATGGAAGGATGGCACTTCCTCAACAGCTCAAAACCTGCATGTGTGCTTTCACCGGCTGAAGCGTCGTCATCATCCTGGCTCACGTCTAACTCACGCGGATCTCGCGTTTTCGCCTTTAAAGAGGCGATTGGGCCATCACGGAAAAGATCGCGCATTCCCGCGGGCGAGTAGCTCGTGCACTGGCTCCAGCCACTTCTCTCACTCCTGGTGTCCACATCGCGGCGGCCACGGGGTTTTCCCCGCCTCGGCTCCGCACAGGGACCGCTCAGATTGCGCAATATGCGTTCCAATTCGTGCTTCGACATCCCACTTCTGACACCAGTGTAATGTCTGAAGAATGACAGACAAAAGACTTTCCGTGTATTCACGTTTAACTAGAACGCAGAACAACTGTTTACAGCCGCACCAGGCTGACTAACTCGATCGTCTCTCTCTTCCAGGTCCTGAACTCCCCGCATTAACACTATCATTGCCGGTGCAAAAAAAACATATATCAGCAATTTCCCAATGATTATAAAGTCTGTGCGCTACAGTATATAGCAGCGGTGGCGAACTCCGGTCCTGGAGGGCCACAGCCCTGCACAACAACTACATCACTTTGTCTTGACTCTAAAGTAGTGTATTTTATAGGCTATATATCAGCGGTGGCGAACTCCGGTCCTGGAGAGCCACAGCCCTGCAGAGTACAGCTCCAACCCTAATTAAAACTCACCTGCTTGTAGCTTTCTAGTAACCCTTCAGACCTTGATTAGCTTGTTCAGGTGTGTTTGATTAGGGTTGAAGCAAAACTCTGCAGGGCTGCGGCTCTCCAGGACTGACGTTCGCCACCCCTGGTATATAGGTATGTTTGGGCTGTTATAAATGTTTAAAAAAATAATTTATATATTATATTATATTATAGTTTGGGGTGGGGATAAACTAAACGCTATCTGCGATGACGTCACAATCGTGTTGCGTTGTGGTCTATGGAGTTGCCTGAAGTGTGCATGTGAAGCAGAATCGCTCCCTCGGTCAAAATCGAGGGGTCGAGGGTTCACGAGTACGTGTCTAAAAGTGGAGAGGAACGCAGCTCCACACTTGCGGTCTTGGACACTTGAGAGCACGTGCGCACGACAGGAAGTAAGTGCGCAACACTGTCCCAGGTTTTAAAACCGCTCTGGAGCGCTATTTGAGGCTTAGTGTATCCCATCATGCATCATGTTCTGGAAATAAATCGTGTATGTTAAATATTAATATAATAATTAGATATTACATATAATTTGGTAGAAAAACAGTGTTTTTATGTTTTATTGGTGCAAAGATGAGTAGTGGTGATATTTATTTTGTACAACATTTGCAACTGCTTTTTATCACTTAATTAGAAGCACCACAAATTAAAACTATGTCATGTTATAGGGACTACTGAACAACAGACAAAGCAAAGTATAAAAAATTTTGATCTGAAATATTATTGCAACTATAGCCTTTGAATGAATGAAAATGCATATTTTTCAATTAAAGAAAACTTAAGAGAGTGTGGGCCGCTTCTGGTGCTTGGATTTTTACTTCAATAATGAGGTCCAAGTTTAAGAATAGCATACGCAAGAAGTATTTATTTATTTAATTATTTTGTAATGCATGCAGCCGGCAGAGAATTCCGCTTGGTCTTAAAGCCTTCCTCAAACGTCTATGTTCACAAATAAAACAACGATTTGCGCAAAAATAATTATTAGTTATCACAGTCTATTTTAGTTATCAATTGCGAATTTGTTACTGATATGATCTGGTGAAAATAATAATATGGCCTGCGAGAAAATAAATAAAAAGAGTGGGGCTGCTATGAGTGCAGGCAGCCTAGGAACAGCATAGTTCAACCCAGTGGCATGACAACACCGGCCCTCGCGGCCAAAAAATAGACCGGCCCACCGGGAATCCTCCAGGTGTAACACCCCTGTGGACGGTTTGTTGTGGTTTCTTCCCCTTGTGTTGGTTTATCCCGTATAATCATTAGTTAATTACCCTCATTGTGTTCACCTGTCTGCCCCTCGTTATCTGCCCTATAAGTTCTTGTCTCTTGTATTCTAGTATTGTCAGTTATTGTGAATGTCACCCCGAGTGTGTGTGTCTCATCTACCTGAATCTGCCTTGTTGTCTCTACATTAAATATCCTCATTTGAATCCTTGTCGTCCTCGTCATCCTGCCTGCCTCCACACACCTTGACTGTGACAGAATAACCGACCCTTTAAGTAAAGTATAGCGGCGTCTTTCCCCTCGTTTGTTTTTTCCAGTTTTTGTCAGTTTTTATTTTGTTTTTCTATGGATTACCCCGCCTTCGAAATCCTCCTGCTGGAGCAGGGGGTACGCTCTCTTGAGGACCACACAAACGACTTTCTGTCCCTGGCCCACCTCACGCACTACCCGGACAACTGCCTCTGTACCTTCTATAGAGTTGGACTTAACGCCACCACACGAGCGCATTTGTCTGGGGATGGTCCTCGAGAGAGCCTCGCCACCTTCATCGA